>NW_022595254.1:1265138-1466181 GCF_009176505.1 Sitodiplosis mosellana
TCATAGCAAGCCAAAACCTGTACACATCCTATGAAATTCGTTAGTTCAGCTTCCGATTTAATCGTCTGCGTATCGCTCACCGCCAAGCCGTTCAACAAATTCAGAAGAACAATTATAACAATAAATACAAAAATCATGAAAACGATGCAATTAAAAGCGTTTTTAAAATTGATGCTTGCAGCGTCGAATTCACCCGTGGACATCACCAACGTCTTCATGATTGACAGCCCGAGATTCGAGAATTTATTGAAGTCTTTATCGTCGTTGTCACTACTCGTGTTTCCTTTTGCACTGTTCATACTCTCTTCCAATGGCTCATTTAACAATGTGAAGAACGAAAGAGAAAATGCCAATGGAATGATGGCATACAGTAACAAACTTTTCAAGAAGCTCCAGCTTACCGTTTTCAGCATAACGTAGTGAGTGCAAAAAGACCAAAATGGCAGTGACCCAGCCAGAAGGAAGATTTCTATTGCAATCAGTAAAATTGATGAAGCTGCAAAAATACGACGCCAAGTATCTGAACAAATATCGGACAAAACCAATGTGACCAGCACGATCATTGCCCATTCAAAGTAATTTTCTGAACACTTTAAATAGATGTACGGCGAACAATTAAGTTGCAATATTTCCCGCACCGCGATGTGAATAGTTAACAGTAATATGATCACACGCATCACGGTATTTTGTTCATGGTAGTTGTAATACACCAAAATATATGTAATAGTGATAAAAGCGTGCAGTGCACACAAGAAGAAATTTACATAGTAGAATGGTGCCATTCCTTTCCATTTCAAGGACAGGAAACTTGCAATAAGTGGATGCATTGTCAAATGCTTGAGCTCATTTGATTTTGACATGTATTCAATCACACCCATTTCATCAGCAATACTCTTTATTTGTGAAGTTGCGTCTGGAACTAGGTTTTTAAAATCGAATTCAATTTCGAAACTTGTATCATTCGTTTGTAAATCATTGGCTGTGATACAACTGTCAAAGTGTTCCTCAAGCACATTGGGATCAATACGTGAGATTGTACAATCACTCCATACATTTTGCCCACCAATGAAGGCTCCTCGTTCTAATAGCTCATGAGCTGCTTTAGATTTATTCCACTGAATGGCACAATGAAGTGCGGAATGATTGTATTCATCTTGCAGGTTAATATCAATATCTGGATGATCCAATAGCATTTGCAAACATTTTTCGTAATCGACGTTCTCTGATGCCTCGTTTCTGGAATTTAGCACAACAGTATGCAACAGTGGTGCTGAGTTTACATCCAATTCTGGTGTTTTTAATAAGATATCCAACGATTTCCAGTGACCACGATCACACGAACTTTGTGCCGGCGACAAAGCATCTTTTTTGGTGTCGTCAACGAAATTTACATCGGCTCCTAGTTGAATCATTTTTTCCAACGCCGTCACTAAATCTTCATGAGCAGCAACAGTCATAAGTGTTTCTATGCCCACGGAAGCAGTAAACAGCTCTTGAAGCATCTCTTCACTTTTTTGAGCTTGCTTCAAGCCTTCAAGGAATTCCTCCACTTTCTTATTCTTCAATGAGAATAGCAGACGAATGAAATCCCATTCTTCGTTGATCTGAATGTTATTTGGCAATTTTAAGTTTCTCAAAATCACTTCTTGATTGGCAATATTCAGGTGTGGATTCTTTAGGATAAGCTCAATTGGAGTTCTATCTTGCCAGTCAGGCAACTCCACGCTGGCGCCGCTTTGAATCAGCAGTTTGACACACGGCAAGATGTTTGGAAAACTATCATCGGTTATTTGTTCAGTAAGGACATGTAATGGCGTCAATTTAAAAGAAGAATAAACTGCATCCACATCAACACTTGGATATTTTAGCAGAGCGGCCACATTCTCTTCGCAATACGATACGGCAACAAAAATAATTGGTCGTTTATTGACTTCGCCATTCAACTGAAAACGAATCACATACATTTATACAGGTTAAGTTTGTTATTTAACTTTAGGGAACAAACGGCAGAACAAACATATATATTTACATCAGAACCGGCTGAAATACACACGTCAATAAATTGGGCGCTGCCTGGCGTTCTGCAAGCCACTTCAAATATTTTACGTTTTTCAGCTTCTGATACTGAATTTAGTGCATTGCGGAATGAGTTGATATCACCACGATCAATTGCATTTACTAGACTCTGGCGGATTTGAAAAAAATATTTATGATAATTGAGTATTATTAGATATTCGATCTTTAGTAAAAATACAGTACGGATAATATACTCAAAATATACGTTTTTAGTAAAAATTGTATCTTCCTGCTAAAAAAATATAATATTCACCTAAAATTGTGTCGCTGAGCATAAAAATGGGAATACAGATCTGTTACAGCAACAACCGAACATAAAATATTGTTCCCTAAAAACGTTACATGAATTTCTATCCAATGCGAGTGCAACATGAGCTAATACTGTTTCTAATGCAACTCATGTTACACTCACGTTAGATGGAAATTCATGTAACGTTTTTAGGGAACAATATTTCATGTTCGGTTGTTGCTGTAACGGATCTGTATTCCCATTTTTAAGCTCAGCGACACAATTGTATTACTTGACATGATATTTTTCAGCATGAAAGGAGCATCTTTTTACCAGAATATAAATAGAACACTCATCGAGGTGGCAAGATGGCAATATATTTGAAGGTGAAAAGATTCCGAAAAATATTATGGAAATTTTACTTGAACAGTATATTTTAGAAGATACAATTTATAATCAAAACGTATATTTGGAGCATATTATCTTTACTGTATTTTTTACTTGAGATGGTTAACTTACATTGTAGTCGCCAGTGCATACTAACGGAATCCCTGCCATTTTCAAGCTTAGAGTCCCTGTCATTTATCGAAACTGTAGAAAATTTTAATTGAATAAATAAAATCAATTATATATTCATTTGATGAGACTTTGTTTCTATATTGTGTTATGGGATTATTTGTGTTTTATTCCACAACTATCAATTGACATCAAAAAGACATTGATTCAAAGAAAAAATATATTAATTTTCCTCTCGATATCGTACGAGTTTCGAGCGAACTTATCTATGATACCGAAACATTTCCCTCGTAAAAAACAACTACTGAAATCATAAACTGACCACTGTTCAGATGTGACAGAAAACACACTTGTGACTACACTCTACATTAAACCACTTATTCACTCATCCGTGTTGTTGCATGCATTCGCAAGGCTGCCGTATGAAATCAATGAAAGCAAGTCGAATAACTACTGTAAGAATTGATTATTCATTGGCACAGTAAGAGAATCAAGTAAGCACTATTTACTCATTCACAAACAGTTTATATTAATGCGTCGTTAACCCGTATTGTTAATATCGCATAATGTCAGTATAAGCTACTCTCGTTCTCTGTTCTGTGAATTGATGATGCGGCTATTTGCAATAAGCACGTAAAACTATCGTTAGATAGCCGTACCAATGATCGTTTCGAATATAACAGCATTACGTGATATCGATTCAATATTATTGAACCGCATTGGTTGTGGACACATTGATTGCAAACTCACTACTGTTCTACGATTGATCACATCGATCCACACTTTTTGAATGCAAAATAAAATACAGTAATAGAATTGAACAAACGACTGAAGGAGCGAAGAGAATGATCAATAATATCTTAACCAAATATGGGTATTTCATATCACTACACTAAACTTACCTTGACCACAATCAATGAAAATATTTAAGCCGCAATTTTTTTATGATTCAACTGCCACCCACACTGCTGACCAATTCAATGCTTCTCCTTCTACTATCTAAGTTAAACTGTCAGAGCATATATGGAATGTAAAAGATTTCAAACACTGCCGTCCTTTGCGACTACAATTACAACTTTTGCAACCGGTTCTTATTCGTCTATAAAGAGGGGATGAAAAAACCGATTGATTTATGTATATAATTGATAATATAATCTTGATTGAAAATAATGAAATTTACATTAAAAGTATCCATAAATTCAATAATTACAATGGTTTTGCTTCAGCACAACAATTCATTAGACTTAGTGTGTTTATGTATGTTCCGGGTAAACATTCGCGTTTCTAATTTATGCATCTCATAATGAAACTTATAATCCTTGGAGAAAGTAAATAAAAATACGATAATCGAAAAGAAGAGAAACTGAGCGAAATATACAAATACAATAGAAAAAAAATCATCTCTTGAATGAATTACAAATGATTTTTATAAAAAGTTTTAAATAGCATGTTGCAAAAGTGCCTCACTGTCATTTTGTATGAAAATTCTACAAAACGATTTAAGCGCTGTTCGTATGATTACATGACGGCTTTCATTTGAACTAATGTGAGGTACATTTCAAAAGTAAATTGCAACATGCTATTTTGCGTTTTTTCATGATTTCATGAGCAAACTTCAGCTCACCAAAGATGAATGCTTTGCATTAAATTACACGTAAAAATAATCAAAATAATCAAGTAATATTTTGATTTGTTGAGGATTTAGACTGCAAAATGAAAATCGCCTCTAGATGAAAAGAATATTTTTCTAATATTGAATTACCCAAGCTCGCCGGACGTGAAATGTTCCAACGCCCGACGGGCCCTTCAGAATCGAAAATTCCATATATCCCGAGCACCAAAGCTCGGAAGTCGGGCAAATTTGTCACTTTCGAGCCGGTGGCGGGCGGGTTTCGGGCCAATTGTTCGGTCCACTTGCAACCTTTGTTTCTAAGAAGTATTTTAAGAAATTTTGATATTTTTGCCGATGTTTTTTTAAACTCCAGTTTGTAATTTGAGAGATTTTGATTACAGTTGCCCATAAGCAAAAGGAGGAAAATAGTTTTTACATCATTTTGGCGTCTCCACTCTCTCCGTCTATTTTTGCTTTGAGACTTGAAGTCTCAAATGCAAATCTATATGGTGGAAATGGAGACGTCAAAATGATGTTTCAAATGTACGGGAGACTATCGTCGTCCTTTCGAGAGGATTGACCATGAACAACTTCAATTATGTTATTGCCGATGGATATCTATGACAAAATTGTTATGACAAAAAACACTTACCCTAATGAATACAAATATCATGAAAACCACGTAACTAAAGACAAAGTTTTTTTTTGAGTATAACTGAAATCTTGAACATTTCTGATGAAGAAAAAATCTTGGAGCTTCTGTTCACTTATTGGCATTGACGATTGAACAAATTAAAAAAATAATGTCTCAACGGTAAGTTTCAAAAAAGGGGATCAAATCATTAGAGCGAAAATGTAATGCGGAAAGTTGAGCGGAAAAATATGGATGATGAATGAGCGGAAAAGCGATAGCTATATAGTAAACTATAGTGAACTATATAGCTATCTCTTTTCATTTGACATTTTTCCTCTCAACTTTTCTGTATGACATTTTCGCTATAAACCCCTCATATGTATGATTGACTCTGCTTATTTGCACCTCATTTTTTTTGTTGAGTATAAATACACATACAAACATATAGAAAGGACAACCAAGCTATTTTTGACATTTGTCGACCAAGCGGACTAATATCGACTCCAATTTCTTTTTCGATACCATAGAAAAACAGAAGTAAATTTGTCGTCAGTATTTTCGTGTATTTTCGGGTTTTTCTGAAACTCTACAAAATCGTTTAAATTGCAGATAATCAGTTTCATTTCTGGTAAATATTGAGAGTGATTAGTACATAAGATGACAGAACAGTTTTTATTCCGCTATCTTCCATAGAAATGAATAAATAAAAGGCCGCTCAGTAATGAAATTTTGAAATTTGCTGTACTATGTCACAAATGTCTTACATTTTTTGTTGATATCAACAATCTCCCACATTGAATAATGACAACTTGTTACTTTTCTCATAATTATAAAACACATATGATTTACTTCATTTCTTCAATAGGTCATTCAATCTATTTGCAATCGTCTCTAATGTCGTTTCCATTTTGGTCATTCGTTTATTGAACTTTTCTCTTTCTTCTTCGTCAAGTTGTTCTTTTGCATTCTTTTCCAATACTTGAAAGGCAAGTTTAACGATCTTCGAATCCATACGAGTGCATCGATTGGAACACGTTAGGTGATGTATACATAATAGAGGTCTAAGATTATCATCAGTTTCATTAATTTCTCCATGATTACTTAAATCGGGAATTAGAATTTGGTTATTATCGTTTGGTTTGATTCGAATATGATAAACCGATTTTGACTCTTCAAATGTGTCGTTGTCCACACAAAATGGGGAAATTTTCAAGAATGTTGGATAACTGGGAAAAAGAATGAAATAGAATACTTAATTGTATAAGATCATTTGAATAAAAATGAATTGTCTTGGGAATTCGAAATTCGTTGCTCGAAATGAATTCCCTTAGTAAGAGATTCTTACCTGGTAGCTAGTACACCTTCATATCGAGCTAAAACTTGTGCTCGTCTTATAAAATTCGTTAGTTCAGCTTCCGATTTGATTGTCTGTGTATCGCTCACAGCCAAGCCATTCAACAAATTCAGAAGAACAATTGCAACGATGAATACAAATATCACGAAGACGATGTAACTAAATGCGTTCGTTCTGAAATCGATGCTGGCTACGTCGAATTCACCCGTTGACATCACCAACGTTTTCATGATTGACAACCCGAGATTCGAGAACTTATTGAAGTCTCCATCATCGTTGTCATCATTCATTTCTCCTTTCGCACTCTCTTCCAATGGTTCATGTAACAATGTGAAGAACGAAAGTGAAAATGCCAACAGAATGATGGCATACAGTGAGAAACTCTTTAAGAAGCTCCAGGTAACCGTTTTCAGCATAACGTAATGAGTGCAAAAAGACCAAAATGGCAATGACCCAGCCAAAAGGAAGATCTCGATCGCAATCAGCAAAATGGATGCAGCTGCAAAAGTACGACGCCAAGTGTCTGGACACACATCGAACAAAATCAGCATGACCAGTACAACTAACGTGCATTCCAAGTAATTCTCTAAACTCTTTAAGTAAACGCATGGTGAAAATGTGAATTGATACATTTCTCGTGCTGCGATGTAAATGGTTAACAAAAAAATGACCACACGCATCACATCCTTCAGGGAATTCGGTTCATGGTAGTTGTAATACAGTAAAATATACGTAACGGTGATCACAGCGAACAATGCACAGAAAATGAAATTGATATAGAAGAACAGTGCCAAGCGATTCCACTTCAAGGACAGAAAACTAGCGATAAGCGGATGCATCATCAATTGCTTGAGGTCATTCGATTTTGAAATATATTCAATTGAACTCATTTCATCTGCAATGTTGTCAGTGTGAGAAGTGTGAAATGGAACCAAGTTTTTAAAGTCGAACTCAATTTCAAAATTATCGTCGCTCGTTCGAAATCCATTGGTTGTAATGCAACTGTCGAAATGACTCTCAAGCACTTTTGCATTGATATTTGAGATCGAGAGCTGATCAAATTCATTTCGCACTCCAATGTAGGCTCCGCGTTTCAGCAACTCAAGAGTGGCTTTAGTGTTGTTGAATTTAACCGAATAATGCAGCGCTGTACAGTGAAATACATCTTGTTGATTAATATCAATATTTCGATGGTTCAATAGGATTTCGAAACACTTGTCGTAATCGATGCTCCTTGATTGTTTGTGACCGAGGTTCCTAACAATGGTCGGTAACAGAGGTGCTGAATTTAAATCCAATTCTGGTGATTTCAACAATATTTCCAGCGATCTCCAGTGACCACGAATACATGCACATTTTACCGGTGACAACGTATCTCTCGTTGTATCAACAAAGAAATTCACATCGGCCCCTAATTGAATCATTTTGTCCAATGCCATTGCCAAATCCTTTGCAACAGCAACAATCAGCAGCGTTTCTCTGCTCTCCGACGCAGTAAACAGTTCTTGAAGAGTTTCAGGGGTCTTCTCAACTACTTGCTGTAACCCCTCAAGAAATTCACTCTCTTTTTCATTCTTCAGTGATAGAAACAGACGATTGAAATCCCACAGTCTATTGATTTGAGCGTTATTTTGTGATCCATTCGGCTTTGGCGCCAGTTCAATTTCCGGTAGTAGGTTTTGGAGTAACGACCGTGCTTCACCATTTCGGTGAGTGTCAATGTCCACTTCAACCACATTTTGTAGTAAATATCTCACGATCACTTCTTTATTGGCATTGTTTAATCTTCGATTCTTTAAAATGTTCACAATTGGAGTTATTTCACGTCTGTCCGGTACATTCACATCAGCACCATGTTGAATTAGTAGTTTGATACACGGAAAGACACTTCGGAAGTTTTCGTCAGATATTTGTTCAGTCAGGGAATTTACAGGTGTTTTTAACACGGAGCATTTTGCATTCACATCAACACTTGGATCTCTTAGCAAGGCTGCCAAATTTTCTTCACAATGCGACTCAACCACGAAATTAATTGGACGCTTATGCAGCTCGGGGTTTAACTAAAAGAAAAAAAAACAGTCATTTTTTCATTGGCAAAAACATATAGGTTCAAATTATTGGATGGAAAAAAACTTTTCGTATTGATTTGTTGATCAAATTGTCATCACGAATGTAGTTCACTCAAAATTCATGACACCATTTCATTAAAAACACATACCTTATTAACATCACAACCGGCTAAAATACACTCTTCAATGAATGGGGCACAGCCTGGCGTTTGACACGCCCGTTCGAATATTGTCATCGTCGTGTCGATTTCGCATTTTTCAACTTCGGTGGGTGAGTGTAGCGCACGTCGGAATGAATCTATATCACGACTTAATAGTGCGCTCGCTAGACTCTAATGGGATTCAAAGAAACGTTTTATTACCGTCGAAAAAACGAAAACAATTGAATGTTATTCACAAATTCAAGGTTAACTTACTTGATGGTCACCATAGCACACTAACGGATGTTCTTCCATATTTGTAATTTCGTCTGAAAACTGAAGAGAATTTAAATTTTATTACTCTTTTCTTATTATGAAGTTGTATTACAACAACAACAACAATGTAACACAATCAGCACACAGATGTCAACTAATTAATATATTTAGCAAAGAAATTATGAATTCACTTCATGAATACTCAATTGTGACTTAATAAATATCGTACTAATGAAAGTAAATCGAATATCTAATCCAACAAAGCAAGAAAAACGTCTTTTAATTGCTATTGCACAATGCACATTCACAATTGAACGAAATGCATTGGAATAGACTCAATATTGCTTGGTTTATCAGTTAATTCAATGATAATTCAATGAACTAGAACTACATTGCCGTGCGTGTATTGCAAACCATAATATTGTTTTCAGCTTTTATGCCAGTTGAACCTGGTCTACAAGAAGAATAACAGAGAATTATTGCTCATATTTTACCGTCCTACATAAAAATGTACACATTTTAGCTTTGTTTTATAGAATTCCATTGAATCGACCAACACACAAACCACTCAGAAAACATATATTTTTCATATGATTGTTAAACATACTTTCAACGTTAAAGCCAATCGATACTTCGTTCACATTTCTACCAAAAATGTGAGTTCTTTGCTTCAGTTCAATTTTCAGCATTGGTACCAATTCTTTTTTCTATATTTTTTTCCATTTAGCTTTGGAAAAACACTCAGAGCAGCACAATACTCATATTTCATTGCTCAACACTCCTAAATTCATTTGACACGAAAATGTTTTTTCACTGGAGAAAAAAAAATGACGCAATTTGTGTGCGACAGTACTCCAAGTCCGCACGAATTGGTTCCCTTCTAGGTCAAGTGTACGTTAAAAAATTCCAAATGGAATTCGATGAAATTGATAAAAAGTATATATTGGTACTGACTGTAAAAATACAATACAATTGAAACAAAATATCGAAAAAAAATATCAAAAAACCTACAATTTGATCACAAAATTCACATCAATTTATCGAACTGTTGTTTCATGTTAAAAATACAAAACTATACTGCGAGGGTAGTTCGCTTGATGAATACATAAAGCCAACACAATACAAAAGCTAATGCGTGTAGAGAAGTGGGAGCGTTGCGTGGAAAACGAATATAATTCATAATGGCACTGAAAATATTGCGGATAAACTACGACTTCATACATGCACGCATATTTTAGGCAACGGAACTGTTTCATGAAATATTGACGTCTTTAATCAATCGCTCAAAGTACAGACATACAACAGTTTAATCTTAGAATTTAATAACATTTCACAGTAAACCTACAATCGAAAAGTATTTATTGTTCATGTTAACTTCAGACACAATCGATTGCTCAACATCATGACGCCGGCAAGTCTCATCCTGGTCAATGAATGACATCATCCAACGTACATCCATCCATTGATGAGAAGCAGGGGAGCATATCCATTGTTGACTTGATTTCTGATATCAACCATACAGAAACATGGAAAAAACACATTATGGTTTGGACTTATTGCAAATAAAATGATAATGAATCGAAACGAAATTATTTTCTTCTCTTGTTTTTGATCACTTTTAGTTTTTCAATAACCACACGAGCAGTGTTTGTTTTTTAGATAGTATCTATTTTTAGATAATTAGATTAGATAAGATAGATAATTAGAAAAGTTATCTAATTATCTTATCTATATAACTTCTAATTTTGATCATCTAATCTGACATGTATCTGAATTAAAAATTATTTAGCGAATATCTACCTCATAGATAGATAGATACAGAGAAAAACCTCCCAAGGATAAATTGACACATTTAATAATGGGTGAAACGAAAAACGTCCTAAAAACCCAAAAATCGTCCTATAAATTATGAAAATCATCCTAAATATCACAAAAATCGTCCTGACAAAATACAAAAATAGTCCCGAAAAACTACAAAAATCGACCTAAAAGACCCTAATTTCGTCCAGTACAAAAAACATCTTAAAAAACCTAAAAATGTCCTCAAAAACCCAAAAAACATCCTAAAAAAGATTGTGTTTGTTACAGTATATTTTACTGAGTTGTCCCATTGCCATTGAAATATATAATTAAACATACAGTTACTCACAAAATTGTTCAATGTGTCCAAAACGCATATTTTCTATATCGCATGAGGCAGATATGGCGATATTATCGTGTGATACTTGCTTACGTGCGTCTCATATTCATCATATTTCGTCAAAAAAGAAACATTCGGCTACGTCTATTCGTAATGCTCAATTTTATGTTACAAAATATCGCTGATAACATTTGATGCTGTCGTTATTACAATCCAAGGAATTCCCGTTCATTTCGTCTATTCCACAGTTCTCTGTTGAGTCACGCTTTAATCATCAAAATAAGAAACATTTTCGTTAGTTTTATCAGAAAATGATTTCATTTTTGTTATCAACAACAAACAATTTCGAAAAAAACAACGAAAATCATTTCCAATGAATTTTTTAAATTTTTTACCAATCGAAATGATTTTCGTTGTTTTCTTCGAAATTGTTTGTTGTTGATAACTAAAATGAAATCATTTTATGATAAAACTAACGAAATGTTTCTTATTTTGATGCTGTAGAATTGAAGAAGGAAATGATTAAAGCGTGACTCAATAGAGTAAGCAAGTATCAAACGATAATATTGCCATATCTGCCCCATGCGATATAGAAAATATGCGTTTTGGACACATTGAACAATTTTGTGAGTAACTGTATGTTTAATTATATATTTCAATGGCAATGGGACAACTCAGTAAAATATACTGTAACAAACACAATCTGTTTTTTATGATGTTTTTTGTATTATTTTTCGGACGAAATTAGGGTCTTTTAGGTCGATTTTGTTATTTTGTCAGGACGATTTTTGTGATATTTAGGATGATTTTCGTTATTTATAGGACGATTTTGGGTTTTTTAGGACGTTGATAATTTTACTTCATTTTTGTTTATTCATTTTCGTCGTGAAATAGACTTTTATTATATTTCAAGAGTAGTGCATATTCAAAAATCGTCGATAATATTCGGTTTCGTCTTGGCGTGGAAATTAAAGACGATTGACTAAAAACCCTTTCGACGACTGCAGATGATGCCAACGTCGTATTGAATTTCACGTGAACTTTGCGAACATGTGGATAGTTGTCCAACATTTGAGCTTCGATACAATCGTCATTCAGGAATCGATCAACAAGTGCAGCAGCAGACCTGAACATCAATACAATTACATACAATTTCCAAAAACCAAAACCAAAAATGATGCCGAATATTTAAGATCATCATTCATCAGTTTAAGGCCCTTTGGAACTCACTTGTCAAATTGACAATGTCAATCAAATTTTGCTGCTTCATTTGAAATTTAAATATTTGCGTTCGGGACGATAATCATTAACTTATAATAAATAAATTATCTAAAAATAAACACAGATAGATAATAGATATCTATACATATTATTATTTAGATTCGTTTATTAGATTTTTATATATATATAATTATATATCTATATAATTTTCACTTTTTCGCTCTATATCTGGTATCTGACCTAGATAACTTTGGATTATCTAAAAAAAACACTGTGTGAAACGAGATGAGATGACCATTTTTTATATGTTCGAGAAAAGAAGACTTACGTTGGATGTAAGTTTATATTTGTTTAAGAATTTAGAATGAAATGTATGTGTGTGCCTACATTCTAATTGTAAAATGAACAAATATCGTTGTAAAAATTCCCAGCAACGGCGTAAAATATTATAGATTTTTCATCGCAAAATAATGGGTTCTCCAACGACTGAGGTGTGACTCATTTGGTTAAAGTTTCACAGGACATATTTTATGAAGAAAAAATGGGTCTGAAACATTGACTCGACTAGGTCATAAAACAATATATTTTCTTAGGACGATGCATGTGCAAATGGACTGACAATGTGAAATGTGTAACTTCGAATACCGATTCTGCGGAAAAATGTACAAACAAATCTAAAACCGATAAAAAAAATCATACAATAACATCGAAAAGGCATTGACTCTGTTACTTCTCATCAACTGGATAAAAATGTTACAGACACAAAGAAAACTGCGCATTCATTGAACAAATGGACGGACCGAACATTTTACAAGAGCAAGGTTTTCGGTTTTGTTTCGCGTGGGAATTGCCGTTTATTGTTATCTGTACGCCTGTTGCGTTTACACTCAGTTGGAAGATTTGTTTTAATTTCGTTGTTTATTTTTGGCCGAAAAATACCTATTGTGTTCTGTGTCATTCATCTTACCTTCAAATAAAAACACATTTACTTCAGGTAATTCATCAAGTTTGAAGCAGACCATCAAACGTGTTCGCATCGAAATATCATTTTTCTCCATATACATAACGAGTTGTAAGTGTTCAAATTAGTTGTATTTTTCAAGACTGCAGGGCTTTTGCGTTTGTTCATTTTATTCGAAGACAATAATGAATTACAAAAGCGTGATCGTATTTGGCGAACAAATATATTTATTTTAATGTACAAAATTGATCTTTTCAGAGAATATAACTTGCACTATAAACGAAATCAAGCGTGAAAATTAGAAGAAAAAAGGATTTTAAACTCTTTATAACATTTTATGCAAGAGCAGTTTTTTGACTTTATTTCGGAGCAAACCATCCATGAAGGCACTTAGGTGTCGGTCCGGGCGTTTTGAACTCACATCGCCCAAGCTCTTTCATAGTTTTCGCACACAACACCAATATGCCAACTCTGTTTACGTCGCCATTCCCCCAGATGATAGCAGCCAAAATGACGCCGTCGTCTTCGTTCTAACGGTTTGAACAAATTAAACCAAAACACAATGAGAATGGTATTAAATGAAACTAAAGTGTAGTTTAAAGGTTTGAAAGAGTAGACAGCGCCTAAAAAATTAATTATAAACGCTGTCAATATACACAAATTATAGTGATTTTTATTGAACTACCTTGGCGTTTGGTGTTGGTACAAAAATCGGTTCACTTGGATATAAGTTCTTTTCATTCCATGTGAGCATCGTTTTATTGTCTGCATCAACTTTGATGAGCTAACAGAAGACGAAATAAAATTCAAATATTTTATTATAGAATTTTCTTCAAGTCCACAAAATGCAATTGCTGAAGAACAGACAAATTCTTACAGTTCCAGGAATATTAGCGTCTACATCTGAGCTGATGGCGTAGAAAAAGCGATAGTTTTTCCCAGCTGATTTTACGTCATTTATGCGAGGTGTTTCACATCCCAAATTGCCCAATTTTTCCGGCACACAATAGATAGATGAGTCTTCCAAATGATAAGCTCTGCATGAACTTTTCTTCATTTCCACCAAATTCTCAGCGTTATAATTTGTTTCAAAAATCAGCCAAAATTTCGAATCAGTTTTGGGTGAATCGATGATGCAGCCGGTGCTTTGATTCTTTTTCAAATAATGTTCAATACTCGATGAGGAGAATTTAGATGCGATTTTCTTCAAACTATTCCAAAGTGAAGGCGTCGGTGGTTCGCGTTGATGCTGTTTGCCAACAGGCAACACAAAACGCAATGGTCGACTTCGGAACATTTTTGAATAATCTTTAATACTGTGCATATTTTCCATTGCTTCCACGTACATGCAGTCCAAAACCGACGGATCTCGATAACAACAGATATCGACGAGGATGTAGTCGCCACGTTCATGTGCATTGATGGTATGCAAATAAAAGAATGGCGCTGCCTTGAAAGTGAATTTACGCTGGCCGGTGCGACGACAAATCACATGGAAAAAAGTGCATTCATTTTGGAACCATTTGAATATCGAAGCCAAAGGTCGCCTCAAATATTTTGCCTTCAATGACTCAACCATCGATATACTCAACGGTTGCTCAATGATAATGAAATAATTCTCAGTTGTTGCAAATGAGTGCATGTACGACGGATTCATTTGCCAACGAGCTGGTATTTCAGCGACAATTGATGCATTCTCAAACATTTGCGTTCCATACGGAAATTTAATAATATTGTATAGCGATCGACCATTTTTTACTGACAATCCCAAATTGAATGCCTATTGTTGGAGTGAAATGCAATGTCACTTGAATTATAACATTTAATTTAAATGATCTTTCGACTTACAGTGCCATCGCTCGTGATGTGTGGATGCGACGTATGATTAACGACTCCGATATACTGTTTCACATCACGGCTTCCAACCGTATCGAGGGAATTAATGTCGATTCTGGAGAGATTTTTTATTGAAATTGGAAGAATTTGAGAAAAAAAAACATTAAAAACCGGATGAAATCATTTCTTTTTTTAATTTTAACGGCTTGAACAAAAGATAAACGAAAAATGTATAACAAAGAAATGGAAAAAGGCCAAAAATAGTGGATAAATAATCTTCTTAACAAAAGTCCAATCTCACCGATGAATTATAGGGCACTCGGTGAAACAATAAAACTCATCACCAAATGGATAAATCGAAATGTTGCTATTATCATTTATCGGATCTTCTGTGAAGACGCTTGATATCCGTTGAAAAATGGTTTGGCATGGATCCGGAACGGTTTTCGTCCCAAAGCTTGTAACCACAATTCGATTAGCCGCCAAGTTTTTCTTGTACGAATCGGTTTTAATGAAACGACACTGATAAGTTACTTTTCCATCGCTGATATCGAACCTAAAAACAAAACACGCATTAGAATTATTTACACCAGTCATGGGAAACCATAGAAATATCACTAATTTCGATGTGCACGTAAATTTACTTGGAATATAAATAGATTATCGATAGACTAGACAAACACATTTGGCTAATTTGTGCTAATTGAAAAAACAAAACTTTTGCATATTTAGAAAAAAAGTCTGCAATTTCAAGGGCATCTTCATGAAGAAGTGCACTTTTAGTTAGATCGAATGCGTACTTACTTGTGAAGTAATGCTGCGCTATCAAACAAATGGTGATACTGCATATTACCGATGTTCAAACCACCTGGTCCATTTCTTAGCAGACTGCCCTTGAGCCATTTTGGTATTTCACCACGAACTTTTCCGTGAATTGGTTTTAAAATCTCTTTTTCACAAGATCTCAACCAAACGGACACATCACAATTCGGATACAATTTGGTGTTTTTATCTTCGATCACGGCAAAACTTTGATTTGTCAACAATTTCTTTGATTTCAACATTTTGCTTGCCTTTTGACTGATAATATATTTTCTAATTCAGACTAAAATTCAATTCACTTTTTGAAAAATTCCAAAGGAAATTCCATCTATTTCACAACGGCAAAATAAATAATGAAATAACGTTCAAGTTTAAAATAGGAAAAAAAATCGGATAAAATTCAACAGAACTCTTGCTGCCTTGCAACAAATTTAATTATTTGATTCAAGTGCTAGCACAGTACTGTGATTCCGTTCTTCATGGCAGTCGCTCTCTGAGTGATTTATATACAATTGTCCACACACTTTTTTCGGCACAAATTGAAACATGTGATATACAGGCACGAACGTTTGAAGAAACCGTATAATTGTATGTGGTTTTGATGAGATTATCTGTGAATTGGTGTCTCCGAACTCAATTGAGGTGCACAAACGAATGACTGAATAAAACAGATTCGTATTGTGTTTTATGCACAATCGAGCCAATCTACGGATTAATGACGGAATAAGAAAGATGAATCTTGAATTGAAAGCATTTTTTTACGCAAGCGTAAACAAATCTTAATGAGATTTAATTGAAGCCACATCAGCTCGTTTTGAAATGGGCGAGAATTAGCTGGAAGTGAATCTCTCGTATTTGCGTCTACATTCTATATTTTAATTCTAAAAATCATTTATGCCAATTAAATATCTATTTATAATTTTAAATCAAAATATTCGAATCAGCTCTAAAATCGACTTGTGACTAACAATAAATTCTTCAAGCGATTGTAAGATTACTGATTGATTGAGTCACATTGACGACTGTTTGTCTAGTTTGAAATTAGTTTCTTGAATCTCAATTTTTAATCGTAAATTACATATTTTTATGCAATATTTTACATTTCAATACATTTACCCTCATATTTTTACAATAACTCTATCGCAATCCAATGGAAAACGCTGTTCGTTTTCATTCAAAATTTTAAATCAGCGCCAAAAAAACCGCAACTGGCGTGAAGTTCGTGCATTTCACCTGAATTCGACTTGCGCGTAAATAATAACACAATCATTGATTGTTTCACACATTGAATCCACGCCAACACACATTCAAATGCGGTTCTATCCGTGTGTATGTGTTGATAGAATAGAAGGAAAGAGTCTCCTCCAATACACTTGCCAGCGACGGTTAAAACCGTCAACGTACCAATGCACACGAGGAATGTGTACACAATAGATAGCTGTGCACAGAAACACAGTACAACGCAAAAGAGAACGAGAACGAGAACGAGAGAGGGACTAACACAATGAGTTGTGTGTGTGATGGGTTCTCAGTGTACACAGGCACACGCATACCGATACATACACCAACCTATGATTCTCTTGTTTATAGCTCTTTTTGGTAGCCATAGTATTTGGCATTCTACACACGATAGTAGGTCTTTTCTCCTGTGCCAGTGAACTCAACACTCAAGAATACTTTCTTCCATTCATTTCGGTTTATTTTTTTTTCTTCTTCTTTTCACTCATCCGATTTGTGTTTGCTTTGCAATTGTTGGTCAATATTCTTCATTTTGCATCAATGAAAAGGTGAATTGAATCAAAACGAGCGGTAATTTTGTTTGTAGCGAGAGAAAAAAAAAATGAATAGTTGAAGGCATAAATAGTGGTCTTACTGACTACTATTGGTTTGGTGTTCGAATTAGAAAAGTGATTGGTGGAATTCAACTGGAATTTTTAATGAGTGATAAAAGTCAATGTGTGTATGTGTGATGAAAGTGGGATTTCTTACATAAAAATCAAATCTCTGCATAAAAATCCCATTTCGTTCCGTGCTATAAATTTTCGATGCAGATATTTTGATGAAAGAAATAAAGAAAAAAATCGCCATGAATATTCGCTTATTAATTATTTGGTCATTCTCCCTATCGCGTAAATCCGATTCGAGACTGTTGTGAGACAAGTCGCAAGAGGAACAGAAAAGAACATATACACAGTATCAACGAAACGGCGGAAAGAAAATGGTGAGCTACGAGGCTACGCGTATGTAAATAGCGCTCCATAGCCAACATGAGTGTTCGGACGTGTGTTACAACGTTTGTAATGTGAATGGGAATGTGTTTCATAAGAAAAAAACCTGTTTTTTTTTCTTACCTGTTACCGACGGTAAACACACATTCGGGTCATTTACAACAACAAGTCACTTGCTCTCTCTCTCTCGCGACTTTTTATCTTGATAAAAACATTGCGCCCGCTAAAAACAGTTTACATTCTCTGTATGTTTATAAATATATAGAGTGCTTGGCGCAGTGAAATAAACCGTCGTGCTCTCAACTCCATTCGCAGATACCGTGCACTCGGAACGGAGAAAGTTAATTGCGAATTGATTTCATTCGTTCTGTTGAATATTATTGCTGTTTTTTTTTCTTGTTTTGAGTGAAATTTTTATGTGCAATAGCATGTGGACCATTGCAATTTATATCAGTTTGTTTGGAGTTTTCAAGTGATTGCGATGGGAATTTGTGTATATATTTTTGGGTTGGGCTTGAGCCCATTCGGATAATAACAGTTGCGAAAACTTTTTCCTAGCAGAAATATAAATAAATATGGAGAAAATGAAAAGCAAAGAAAACAATAATAATTGAAAAACTAAAAGAGTGCATAAATTTGTCTAAAGAACTTGAATATCGTTGTAGTTAGATTATTTTTCCAAGTTTGAAAATAAAAACAAAAGAGAGAAAAAACGCGTCAAGAACAAAGTGTGTGCAAATAATCTTGTTTATTCAAACGAATTTAGTCTGTTTCGCCATTTGTTTGAGAAGCCAATGTTATATATTGTGCTTGAATTGTTTACTTTCAGAAGAAAAAAAATGACAGGTCTGTGTAGTGTTTAGAGCAAGGTTTAGAGTGAGCATACGTCCCTTGTAATTGGCTAACGACAAGAGCAACAACAGCAGCAAAAATATGCAAAATCCAAACATTTCAAATGCCAGCCACTCGACGAATAGAAGTCAGACTAATTTGCTTGATGCACGGTCTCTATCGCCCAGCGTACACATGATGCACAATTTGCACGACGTTTACCCAGCTGATATGCCTCAGCAGCAATTTTATCATTCCATGCCTCATGTAAGTATATTTTAGTTTGGTTTTGTTGGTATTTGCCAGTTAAACATTGCTCTCATTTAAAGAGAAAGAAGAAATGGTTCTAAGCCGTAATTTTGAAATTCCAGGCACAGAAACCATCTATGTCTAACATCCACACCGGCAATCCACCCCATAATCGCACGATGTCTTCAATAATGAATCGAATTGCTGCACCCAATCTGAATCCACCGATGCAATTGCCGTCTTCCACAGCTACCAGCAACGAATTTACCGAACAATACAATCGGCTGCAGCAGGCGAGAATGGAACAACAAATGAAAACTCACAATGAGGCCATGGCACGAAAGCAACAAACATTTGCAATGCGTCAGGCATTGAATCCACCGCCAATGTCACGCCAAGTGTCGGCCATAAATATTCATCAACAAGTCAATACATCTACACAAACCACCCCAAATACACAACATCCACAATCAATTCAAGGTTCATCCACGATAAATAATCCATTCGGTGTTGATCATTTCCATCAGCATCACAGCACAGGCAGTCCAAAACATTTCAACCATATGGAGAAACCGAATTATTTGCAGTTACAGCAGGAGAATCAAAAATTGATTCAATCGCTTCGCAATGATTATAAGCTGAAATCTCAAGAGCAGCAGCTACAACAGCACGCAAGTCAAAGGAAATCAACAAATCCGTTCATACAGTCGGGTGAAATTGAAAACGATACTCGCGGCGATAGCGGTGCTCAAAGTCCAGTTCACCAGATACTTGTCTATAACAAAGAGCCTAGTTCATCGTCAGCCACATCAACGCCGACGAAATTATTAAAATCGCCGAAAACTAAACGCCAACCAACATCGTTGGTCACGTTCTCGGGCTGGCTATACAAACAAGGCTCCGAAGGATTAAGAACCTGGCGACGTCGATGGTTTGTCTTATCGGATTATTGCTTGTTCTATTATAAAGGACCTGAAGAGGAGAAATTATTGGGTTCGATTTTGCTGCCGTCATATGTTTTGTCTGAATGTATACCGTCGGACAGTAAGACCTACAGAAAATACTCATTCAAATTGGAGCATAAAAATATGCGAACATATTATTTGGCTAGTGAGAATGGAGATTATATGAGGAAATGGATGCGAGTCATACGGGCGGCAACGCTCATGCAAAATTTCAATGAAATCCAAACTAGGCAAATGCTTGCCACATCCGTACCAATCAGTACAAACAGCTATGAACCGAACATGGGCTACAATCGGTACGATCAGTATCGAAGTGAGCAAAATCAACGCAGCAAAGTTGACATTCATCCATCGCTTAATCCATTCTTGATTTTTGATGAAGGTAAATGTGACGAATGACTTTCAATATTAGAGTCACAATTCTAACAATTGAATTATTCTTTTGTTTTCAGATAATGAAAGGCAACCGTTATACGTAAATGCGCCACCAAAACCGCGTCGCACTCATAACGAAATGGAATTGTCAATGTTCGGAAATGATCCGGCAGTGTTCCCGATGAGGTGAATTTTTTAAATTTGGTCGTTAGACACTGCGTATTGGACAGACAATATTTGCTGAACATAATTTTTTGATTGAATATTCAAATAAAACTAATCATTCAATCACTTCGCATTTCAGTTCGGAAGCATCGACCGATACAACGCCAAAAGGCTTGCCACTTCGAATGCTGGAATATGAGGACATTTACAATGAACAAGGACGGCACAGCAGAAATAACACCATTAACTTCACAGAAAACCCCGATCATCATTTGACAAACATTCAAAGCTACGAGGTGGAAAATGTATCGGCTGCTTACAATAACGAATATGGTCCGCCAAGAGGCAAGAAAACGTATCAACCGAAAAAGCAACCACCGCGGCCACGTTCGGCCGATTTCTTGGAGTATGAATCGAAACGGCACTTCCGTCGCTTCAAGGATTTCGAAAATTCTGGTCATTTTGCTGAACGAATGCCGTCACGCCCGAAGTCTAGTCTTGATATTAACAGCGCAATGGATAATTACTATTATTCCGAAGCTAGCTATGCCGCCAAGATGCGACAGAGTGCACAATACTTACAAAATCGTAATATGATGTCGACTAGGCGGGAAGACACTCGATTGAATACACTGCGTTATGAAAATGAGCGAAAGAGGCTAACACATGAATTTAATAACTACACCGCTAATTTGATATTGAACAACGGATTAACATTGCCCAGATCGAAGTATATGTCGAACAATGATCCATTTCAATTTTCATCGCTGATGCAAAGCAGCGAACCAACTGATTCTGCTTCTTTCAGCACGGATAGCCGATATTTGATGAAGAACTCGGGTAAAATCAATAGACAATCAATTATTAAATCCATTAGAGTTAATCAGCTAATGGCTTCATTCAATTTTACAGAAAGCAATTTAATGGAACAATACAGATCGAATGATATGATAAGCGGCAAAACGAGCTCGATGTCTATTCGCGACGACCTACAAAGCAGCAATGCTAACATTTGGGTGCGTTCAATTTAAATTGAGTTTGATAGTAATTTTCTTAAAAATTAAAATGTCATTACTTAATTGTAATTTTTCTTTAAGCAGCAACCTGATATATCGGCTGGAACATTGCTTAGCAAGACACATGAAGAACTTGTACTTTTGTTGATCCAACTTCGACGCCAAGCCGATATCAAGGAAAGAGGAATTGATCGACGGTCAAAAGATATGCAAGCGATTCAGGTATACTAGTTAATTTTTCTATTTTTCTTTCGACCATTTTCATTTTTGACTGGATAAACATTTTCTAATCGAAATTAATTTACCCCTGTTTAGCGCCGCTTGAAAAGCGAGGAAGCAACTGGCATGAGATTAGAGCTTATGGGTCGTTTAGAAGTTTTGCGTGAGGAAGTGAATAAAATGGAACAGCAATTCGAAAAGACGAAGCCATTGGTGAATTTGGTGGATAACATGGTTAAGCTTGGCTCATTGTATCGAGCTGGCAGCATCCAATGGGATACCAGTTCAATGCGATCGGGAATGACTTTACAACGATTGCGGGTCAATCAGAAAGAACTGGAGCGTCGACTGCAATTGGATGATCAAAAACAATGGAACAAAATCGATCCAACTCAAATTGAACTGCAAGTGAGTAGATTGTCATTTTTTGACGTAGATATAATACCATTTTATTGTATAATGCATAGAATAATGACAAAACTAAAATAATCTTCTCATCCAAAAACAGAACAAAGTTCAGCAACTATATGAACTGGATCAACTGTTGCACGAGGAATCGAACAATTTGCAAATGCTGCAGCAAGACAAAGATGAAATTGAGGGTGCTCTTGATGAACTCAATCATAGATTCGCCACAAACGATATGTTACCAGAAAACTACATGACTTCAAAGAAGATACAGCATTCATTAGAATTGGAATTGTCCAAAGTCCACAGTCAGCTTGCCGAACACTCACGAGTATGGATTTTTTCTAAAAAAAATAATCAATTTTCCAAGATTTCCGGAAAATATTCACTTATTCTCTTACTCCAAAACAGCGCCTGGAGGAGACTGTAGCGGCCAATACAAAACTCGAACGGGAATTATTGATGTTGCGTCAAAAGTTGCAGGCGTCTCGTGAAAAGAGTTCGGGCCAATTGAGTTACATGAGTGTGATGGGTAATTCGCGAACGGCGGACGCATTTGAATCGGAGCTGCGAAAAGTACGAGATTCGGTGGGCGACACCAAGCGACAGCGTGAGGAATTGAGCATGGCTGTTAGTCAACTGACATTGGACTCGAATGCAACGCATGATCGATTACGTACATCGAGCAAAGACCATTCATACAAATTGAATACGAATAAGCGCTGCGATTCCGATTGGACTGAAACCGATTTGGATTCAACGCACAGGAAAAATGCGAAGAATCTCAACGGGGGCCTATCCAGTTCATCGTCATATGAGCAAACATATCGAAATGAAAACGAACCATATTACTACCAATATCAACAGCAACAAAATGCAGACGATTTGAATACTGACGACCACTGGCAGGGCAATGGTATATTTGAAACAAATGTCAAGTTTTCTTCTTATTTTTCTTGAATTCAATTACAAATTTCTCGATTTTTTTTCCAGACAAACAAGAAATAAAAACGGTTCGCATTGTGAAACGCGAATCGGAACGACGACACCGTGACAAGGATAAACTCAATCAAAATTATGACACAAAAGATTTCCACAATCCGGATGAACTGAACGATTTTCTGTCAACATATCAATCTGAACCAAGAACAACAAATCATTTCTATGAAGACGAACCGTCCGCTGCGAAAGCAAAGTCGACAATAAGGAATGCAGCGCATTCCATGGCTAACACCAATTCCACAGTGCGTAATGACAATATTTTCCATAGCAATACAGCCCGTGAAATTTTCAATGAACATGACGGCAATACGAAAACCACTGCTAAGGAACATCAAACACCAACGAAAACACCAGCAGCCTCATCCGGTACCGCCTCAAATAATCAAAGTAGTCAGTACAAACGATTTACACCACGCAAAAAGAAACGCCATAACACTGCACCGACCAGCGAAAACTTTATGGACTATATGGCCGAACGCGATTCGTATAAATATGTAAGTTTAAAAAAAAATCACTTTTTTTCAAGCAAAAATTTTCTTTTTTTACGTAAACCGCATCAACCGTTCATTGTTCAACGGGAAATTTATGAATTTCTTTCTGTTTTCTTTCCTAGAATAATCACCGAGCTCGAGACGATCTAGACATGGAAGTTGTGCTACGATCAAATCCACCGGTGGAAAATGCCATATCTGGGCCGCCAGACGTCATTCGTTCGGCGCTTGGTCAAAAAAATGAATATCTCTTTGATAAAATGAATTAGATAAATTCGCCGATGACTTTACTAACACACTAATCACCGCTTTACATATCCATTTAATGTCAAATTAATACCTAAAGTGAACCTAAACATAAAAAATAACACACACACACATACACATCCCTACGCGTGGATTGAATTACGTAAATGTATGAACAACAATTATGTAGTCAATATGGAACCACACACTATTATGCATATTATGCAAACGAAACAAGGTAGTTCAAATCAATTATATCCCATTTTATTGGTTAGTAGTATTTAGGCATTATACCATTCGGCATAGCAAAATAAATTTAACTTACATTTTAGCCTAAAAATGATTGTTCATGGCTTAACAAAGGCATTGGCACATACACATCCATATATGCATTAAAATCATTTATTTTTATCGACTACTATTATTGATATCATTATGACAGAAAACAAATCATTGATCGCTTATATTTTCGAACATCCAGTGACTGAAGAAATTGTTTAATTTATTTAGAGTTTTTATCAAGTACAGAGCATTTATGTGTAAATACTGGTGCAAACCCCATTTGTGAGTTATGTGCGAGCATTATACAGCTCGACTCATGAAAGGATCGTTATTCGATCAAATATATCATTTCATTGTATGTTTCATTGACTGTATTGAAAGGTTGAAGGAAATATCAACGGCATCCACTCTCTCTTGCACACACATTGAGTGGCAATTGCATTGTTTGTTTCAATATACAAATATTAAATATACATATTACATACATATTAAGCAAAGCCACTACGAACATGAATTCAAAACATCTCCTATTAGCTACATATTTTAACAGTGGCATATCAGCATAACATAAAATAAAGCCATAACATATAAGCATCAATAAGTGTGAATCGCACAGACAAACACATACACACTCATTCACAAAATTCACAAATGATACAAACAAAAAACATGATACTACTGTGTTTAATTTTTTGGTATAAAGACTTTCCACGATTTTGAACGTGGTCCCATACTAACTCGTAAAATTTATTGCATTTATGTTTTATGAAAGCATTTCATATATCTATATACAAAACGCACGGCTTGAAGCAATATTGAGTTTGAATAAAAAACAGAAGACATTTTGCGAAAGATAACACAAGTGTTTTGATCTCTTTTTTTGTTGTTTTTTTCTTTATTTATGTCATTCAAATACAATATACACAATTTTGGAAATATCAACAAAGTAGTTTTTCATTAGATTTATTGGGTTCAGACTGCATACCGGCTTTTATTTAATTATTATGTATCATGAATGAAGTGTGCCGTGTCTATCTCTTGGTATAGACTCGAAGAAAAAAAAAACAATATCTCTGAGATTCTAACTCCTTAAAACATTAATCTCAATCTTGATTTGATACGAATCTAGCACTGCAAATTTATATAAACAGAAAAAAAACGATGGTCTACCAATGAGAGAAAGATTTATTGTTTTTCATTTTGTTAAATTGGATTATTATAACGAATGTGCTAGCAAATTCGAAAATTATCTTCTATCTTCTTTGGATGTTGGTGATGAATCATTGGCAGCATTGCTTAGTTCTAAGGTGTTTAAGGCTTGAGCCACTGCCCGTTTGTATCGATTTACCAGTTCGGGTAAGTCGTAAGCAATCGAAACGTCAAGTTTGTTGATTGGACAACCGCGGAAGTATGTGCACGTTTCGGACAATTTCTTGAATTCATACAATGGATTCAATTTGAAGAAGTCACGGTACACTTCTGGATCGGGCAAATCGTAGCGCGAAATGTTGGTAAGCGTTGATAGACCTTCGTAAATGTGATAGGTTTGTGGATGTTCGATAATTTCACCAGAGATCTTCTTCTTGTTTCCGAACAATGTCTTGTGATTGTAGTAAGTGGTTAGATAGCAATCCACCATTTTAGCATGATTACGAACGCGAACCTGTGAATGAAGAGTGCGAGTTTTTTTTTTCAGATAAAACATTGGTGATTTAGAGTAAATTATTTTGAAAATGTGAGACTCACAGCGAAACGACGGGCGCTGGCAATCTTATTTTCAATACGATGTTCAATGGCTTGAGCCAAATCTTGGAGCAAAGCCTTCTCTTGGGCTTGCAAGAGACGAACTGGAGTATTTTCCTCGAATGGATGCGACCACAATGACACGGTATACATGACTGGTGGCTGTTGCGACGACATCAATGGTGAGATATTCCAAATCAAAGCACCTTGCACACGCAACAATTCTTCTGGATGCACTTGATCGGCCTTATTTAAAAGAATACGAGTTTGATATTCACGTCCTTTCAATTGGTCAAGGATGGCTTCAGTTTCGGGTCCAACGTCCAATTTTGATGGATCATATGTGAGGAAGATGATGTCAGCACGGTCAATGAACCATTGACATGCATCGTTGAATGGGAAGATGCGAGACACGTGTTTCCGGACTTCCAAAATGCCCGGAATTTCTACAATGTTAACCTTCACAAATTGAATTTGATTATTACCGTGATGAAATTACGTTACTTTTTTTGTTCAAATCTTCAAAATTTACCTTCTTCAAGAGATTGCTTGGCAACTTCAAACCACGCAAGCGATCGGTCAAACCTTGACCAAACTTTTGCAGTCCGGAGAATGTCCAATCAGCTGACAATTGTGTTCCGTCCAATACTTCTTCAGTTTCACCGTATGTGAGGATGTTGAAGTAAGGTAATGATGGTTCGGCTCCTGAAGAAATTCGATAGAATTAAAACAGAGGAATAATAAACGCGTTGCAATTATTCTTGACAAACCAGTTTTGAGTGAGAAATCGGTGTACTCGTTGTCGGTCAAGTAATTGATGATAGTTGATTTGCCACCGCTCCATGGACCCATGAGCAATACCAATGGTTTTGAAAAGATTTCCGGGTCACCAAAGTGACGGTTTGACAAATCACGGTATTTGTAAAGCACTTCCAATGGCTTGATGGCATTTTCGTAAATCTTCTTCAAATCCTTCAATGTATTTTCAGCGACTTTTTCAAGAGCTTCATTTTCGGCGAAATCTTCCTCATTCAAGTTGAGAATTTCATCGATATGGCTGCGGTCGCGAAGGTCTTCTGGAATTTCGGATTCCTATTTCGGAAATTGAAAAATTCATTACGTGAGAATTGTTTTTTGTTGTTGTTGTTGTGTTAAAGTCAAGGCTTTTGATACATACCAACAATAAATCATCAACGGGATAAGACTTAGGGCTGATTTCAGTTTCACTAGCTGAACGCTTTTTGATTGGAGCCTCGCTACTTTTTTCGTCGTCGTCGTCATCGTCGTCATCGTCGGCGGTAGCATCATCATCATCATCAGCTTTCTCTTTGCTATCTCCTTCTTCATCATTTAATAAGATAAGAGATGATTTAATTAACACTCGTCGAGTACTTTGGTGAAATATTGCTAAGTCCTAGTGTTATTTTGACACTGCATATATAAAGCGGTCACTAGCCATATGTATAATTAGGTATGAATCGCATATATATGAAACGTACACAACATTAGAATACTGTACTTTTGTTCCCTACTTCGTTTGTGTAATTTTACGGGAAAAAATAGAACTTACAGCTAACAAATGTTAGCATGTAATTTGATCGTAAACAGTTGGATCAGTAATATTTTACTGAAAATAAATTCATAATAGATTCTCAGTATCCATCAAAAAATTTGAAAATTACGAAATCAACTCATTTGCTTTATTAAAAAGACCAAGCTACACAACCCCTGCACCACACTAACAAAACAAAGTAAAACACGAATTTGCGATGAGCGCATTCGGTGAAGTTCATTTCAATTCTTTTCGTCGTTAGACGCACTCATGAACGCGACGAATCGAACGCATCAACAATGTTCCGTAATGAAAGAAACATTTTTTAATCATAAAATTGATGTTTATCACGTGCTACGCTCTCACAAAAATCAATTTTGCACTTTCGTGACATTTTTATTTTTTTTGTCAACTTTATTAACAAATATAAAAAAGATTCAATAATACATTGAACGATCTGTGTCACAACTTTTGACACTTGTCTCGTAGCGCTAGAAGTGAGCTGTCAGATGCTTAGATGCAGGACCTTCGCCAAGCTAACGGCGTTAAAAATGAGCCCAGGAAATAGCAATATTATTATTAATGAATCCCAGCGATTGATAACACGATGATTCTACGTGTTGCCACTACTACTGCAACACTCGTGCTATTGTGTAGTTTAGCTGTATATATTTCCAGATAAACGAATAGCGTTGCAAACGTATGTACTTAAAAGTATTTGCTCATCAAACTCAACGTACCGTCATCGGCTTCCTTAGCATCGGTCTCACTGCTTTGGTTGTCGTCGTCGTCATCATCAGCGTCAGCATCGGCAGCATCGTTTTCTTTACTATCGCCGTCCGTATCTGTCTGCTCTTTTGAATCATCTTGGTCATCGTCTTGAGCTTCATCATTTTCCTTGGAGTCATTTTATCAAAACAGAATTGTGTTGATTAGGGCAAATTTTGGAAAATCATTTAAAGGAATGAAAATAGAATTATTTTCAAGTTTTGCGATATTTCGACTATTTTGGCTGCATAAACAGTCAAATTTAACACTTAATTTGAAAATAAATTGTTTTAAAAACTTCAATGCCACTAGATCATCTCCACATAAACAAACGCTTAAAAAAACTACAATAAAATAATCTAAAGCCAAAACCACATGCACACAAATTATCTCTATATAGTTCTGCTATAGCAGAACGCATAGAACTTCATTTGCTATGCGTTCGCATAGACACTTTGCATACTGTATGTCTTACTTATACCAAATGAAACGCTATGTGTATATCCGTAGTGAATGTGTGCAAATGTATCCTTTTGTGTGTGTGTGTGTGTGCATGAAGTAAAAAATAATCAAACCATCTCAAAGCTTGAACATAATTCAAGGTTTATAATTGCAGTTTGATGCCTGTATTGATTTACCTTATCATCGTCATCATCGTCGTCGTTGTCAACGTTCTCTTTGGATTGATCATCATCTTCGGCGGCTCCTGTTTTAGCTTCTTCAGTCTGCTCTTTTGAATCATCTTGGTCATCATCTTGAGCTTCATCATTTTCCTTGGAGTCATCCTGTCAAAACAGAATTTTGTTGATTAGAACATTTTTTTGTCGAAAAAATCAAAGTAAATAGACTTTGATTTGTTTGCTACTTTCTTTATTAACCCAATAGTGCATTAAACCACCTTTAGATGGGCTACAACTAAACGGCTGCATAACGTAAATGGTACGTCGTATCACATTGCTTCAAAAGGCTTCTTTATTCAATTACCTTATCATCATCATTGTCATCATCATCGTCGTCATCGGTGTCTTTTGCATCATTATCACTTTCATTCACGGTATCATTGTCTTCTTTCGAGTCGTTATCATCATCATCATCCTCCTCCTCCTTCATTTCAACTGCACCGTCGTCCGTTTCCGCTGAGTTATCTTCATCGCCAGCTTCGGTTTCGTTCGTTGATTCTTCATGCACAACAAAAAATGAAAAAAAAACAACACATACACACAGAGAAGGCGCACATTAATAATATTCTATTTTCGATTCAAATTCTGCGAAAATCACGAAATATTTTTTTTCTTCTCAACACTACAGTTATATCCGCATTACGAACTCAACACGAATTATACAAATGAGAAAATAAAATAAATAAACCGAAATTGTTCACTTTTGCGAAAAATTTCTTGATTATTTTTCTTTAAATTTCTTTATTTTCTTCGAGATATAGTTTGATCAGAGATCAGATGCTCAAACTAATTTCGCCTTTCATGTTCCGTGTCGAAGTCAATTTGAAGGTATTTCAATTTGAATCTGAAAAGTATTTGTCAAACGAAAAACCGAAGTAAGCTAAATCCACCCTGCTACCTTCTTGTGAATCGTTGTCGTCGTCATCGTCGTTATTATCGTTTACATCACTGTTAGGCTCTTCACTATTGTCGTCGTCTTCCGTGACTACCGCATCGGCTGCATCCTCCTCTTCCCTACTGTCATCCACATCAACGACTATTCCAGCACTGTCTGGTTCTAAGCAATTAATAAAATCACAATGAATACATGCGTCAAATAGAACATTCGTTGCTGTTTATACCTTTGTTGTCTCCTTTTATTGTGTTTAGGGCTTTGGCGATGTGTGGTTGGCATTCAGCTTCTGTCGGTGTATCGGCGTTCACTTGAAGAGCTGCAACATCAGAAATTACGTTAGCTTTTCAAACGAGACTTTTGTTTCGATTGCCAAACAAAATGGGATCATAATGATCATGCAATAATTATGGGGACATTATGAAAAGATCAAGCGCCTTTCTATCGTTAATTCTCACGCAAAACGTGATTCGCTATTTTGGTCTCTCTTCATAATAAGATCCAACCGGATCGGCTTTGAAATTGGCATGCATCGAAACAGACGTAGAGCGAAAGAGCATAAAAATGCATTCGCTATGTTTTCTGTTCATTGGCGGTGGCAGTGCGGCGGGGCGATGACAAATTCATTGCCGCCTGTAATTCGAAATCTAAAAACGCACTTTGTGCAGCGAACACAGGACCCGCGACAAAATGGATATTGTTCGAAAGAAAAAAATTGTGTTATTTCTATCGTAACAAAATTGGCAATTGAACTTTGAATCAGTCTCAACAAATTGAACAAAAAGAAACTGTGTATAAGCTATAGATAATCCAAGGACTGCGTGGAATGTTCAGCGAAATGTTGTAACGAACGAAAATTTCATTGTCATTTCCACACTAAAAATAAATAATGCTATCAACACAATTCCATGGCACGCGTTCGAAACACGCTCGCTTAACCAATTTCGTTCACAACCACTCGCAATTGCATAAAGTCATTTCGATTCTCAATTGTACATCATTTTTGCTCGACATTCTTCTTTTTGTATAAAATATCGTAATAATATTTCTTTTTCTTATATAACAAAAAGCTATATTTGCCCGCAAGCAAATGCGAGTACTGAAATGAGTCGGTTGCAGAAAAAAAAAAACAGAGAAGATGTGAGAAACAACGCACGTAGAACGCGATGCGAACGAAAGAAATGAGCACCACCAAACCGAAATGAAATAGAATAAAACGAGAAAAAAGGAGAATAAAATAAGCGAAAATATTGTGTATTGATACACAACATGAAGAGAAGAATATATAAAATTCTAAAAATAATTTGGCGTTTATTCAAAAATAGCACTTTTTCACTTGAATACACAGGATTTTGGGCACTGCGAGAGAGGGACAGTGAAATCGAAACAGTGAAAAATTCGGTATATAGTTTTTTTTCTGTTCATCTTCACACAAATCGCCAATGGGCGAATATGAGTAATAAATCGCGAAGAAAATTTTCTTTCGGCACACAAATGGACTACTAGGCTATTAAGGTCGCGCGGCACTAGAGCAATCAGCGAATGACGATGAAAAAAAAAAGTTCGGGACCAATTCTTATTTACTTACTGGAAATAGTGAGAGTACATAGCAGAGCTATGCAAAGCAATCTCCAGATTGACACATTGGCCATGATTGATCGATTTCGAATTTGGTTCCGTTGATTAGTAAAATCCTTTTTTCAATTTTTTTTTGTATGTGTATTTTTGATATTTCACAATTTACTTGCACATTACAAATGATTTTCTTTTTTTGCTTATTCTATTTTATTTTTTTCACTGTAAAAGTCGCAAATGAAAAAAATAACTGAAAATTGTTCCACTGTAACTATAACTGTTCCTATTAACTAAAAGCACGAAAAAAACGAACGAAATTTATTCCTTTTTGATTGGTGTTAGTAATTTTCACGCACTGCGCGATTTTTCTTCCCGTTTGAGTGCGAATAGATTCAACTAGCCCGGTTCTAGAAGAACGTCTGTATGACGAAGAAAATGAAAATTTGAAACGAACAAAAGATCAACGCGAAAATATTGCAGACGATCTTGTATATTGGTCACGATCAACCCGATCGCGCACAACGTACTGAATCATAAATCCGACGAAAAAAATATTTTTAATTTGAAGTCGGAACCTGTGAGAGAGAAAGCACCGTAAAAATATTCTTTCCCGAATGCTCAAAGTGTCAGTGTTTGCCGTTTTGGCTGCGGTGGCCGAACAAAAACATTATAGCCATGACATAAGATTCGAAATGTGATTACCAAGACACCGAATTTCTACTTGTTTTTCTCTTACTGTGCCTTCACTTTAGTATGTGCGGTACAGAAGTAGTGTAAACATAGGACGCTCGATCAAACCGAACAGAATGTGTATGCGAACACATAGAACAAATAACGAGACAGCAAAAACCTGCGCTGTACGTGAAAAAAACCGATGTGTCAATGTGAACGGAGATTTTCTTTTTGGACACTCACATGTTTTTAATGCCCATTTCAAATTATTTGGCCGAACATCTGTCTGTGCGATCCGCTGCTTTTGCTGTTGACGCGAGGCGAGTAACGATCCGCCTGAGTTTGTGCCGTTTTTCCCACTAGTCCACACAACGCAGCAACAACACGGTGTCTAAATTTAAAATTATTAAATTGACAGATTGCCTTTGCGCACACCACCATACGCAAATTGTCGCCTCAGTCATACTGTACCGTGGTTACGCTCATTTCGGTCACACTTCTCGAGCGAAAGCTGATTGAGCTGGGAAACCACAATGGATTTTGTAAAATCTCTTAGCTCGCGGCTTTTGGCGACCGTTCCTTCGTTAATAATAAGTCGAACACCGCTTCTATGTGGGTCCGATAAATGTCATCGTTTTATTTTGATCATTCGCAAAACATCACATTCTTGAAAACGTTTTAGAAACCTGTTTTCTACGTTTGCGCACATTTCATTCATCTTTAAGATGGAAATTCTTCGCAGTTAAGTTGTTCCGGCGCACACTAAACGATTTTGTCGTAGGTCTTTATCCTTCGCCTAATCGGATTTCAACGAAGTCGAGCCCTTGGTATTTTTAATACGTCTGAAATGTTCAAGGAAAAGATTAATTTGAAAATTGATCGTTGTATTATGAAAAAACTCGAAACAAAAATATAATGCTTAATGGGTATGAAGGAGTGGAGACGGCCGTTGCAATTTAAATATCGTTACTTTCATTCAAAAGTTTGTTTCGGTTACTAGTTAAGATTTTCTTGGCTCTTCAAAAACTGTAATTACTTCAATTTTACCATCAATTGCTTTTAGTTTAATGCTTAAATCCTATTTGGAGCCGATAAAAATTAGATTCCATTTGAAAATATATTCAGTAGACTAAATGGAAAGGTGTGTGAAAATTTCAATCGATTGCCTGAATGATGGAGCGCCTTGAAAAAATTAACGCCCAAACGTTCATTCCAATTGTTCACATTTGACGTTTCTACTTCCAGGCCGTCCACATTGAGTGATAAACGTCAAAAATGCTTTGTTTTTCACGTGTTCATTGAATTGCCGAACATTTATTTTGATTTTTTGCCTGTATCAGCACGTTGTGATTGCACAGTACCGCGGTATTTTCATACACATACACGTCAAAACTATTGATTAGGTTATTTTTTTTAAATTCATTACATCGACGAAAAGTGACAAAGACAAAAAAAAATGTCTACAAAAAACAAGCAAAGAAAAATGAATGAAGAAGAGTCGGACGATTCATACAGTTCGGATTCGAGTGGTGATGACAATGAGGCATACACTGGAAACGAGGTAATTTGCATTTTGCAAAGCAATCATCTATTAATATCCCACATATAAGCTAAATTTAAACAAAAAAATTCCCAAGTTTGATCAAACAACGAACTAGAAAAAAAAGCAAATTGTAATCGGTCGCATTTTGCAGGTGATTCAGGTAGAATTCGAAGGACGCAACCCGATGACATCAGATTTTCATGGTATTCGCCAGTTGTTGCACCAGCTGTTCCTGAAATCCGATATTAATTTATCGGAATTAGCCGACATAGTCACTGGTATGTATTTCGTGCGCCGCGTAATTACAACGCGATTGCGATTTTTTCCAAGTCGAAGTCGTAGCCGGCAAAATGAATCGTCGTCGTCGCCATTGTTGTACGAGCAGTGAGATTGCGTGCTGAAATTGCACGATCGTGATTGATAACATTAGTAATAGCTGAAAATGTTGTTGTTGTTTTCTTTCCTATCCCATCGTAGATCAAAATTTTATCGGAAGTGTGGTGATTCAGAGTTTTCTCGATGGGGAAGATGACGAGGACAGTGACGATGATGAAAATACCGGCACGAATTTTGACTCGTCAGGCACGATTTTCGGTATCACCACCGCTGTAAATATATCAAAATCGCAGAGTCATGGTTGCATCGAAGATATACGTAAGCATCTACAGTCGAAATGTGATCAATTTGCGCAGCCCGAAGTCAAGCAAGCCTTCGACAATGCATTGAATGATGACACAAAACAAACGGCACTTCTGATCAATGAACGTTTTATCAATATTCCGCCACAAATTGCGGTGCCATTGCTTGAAAATCTGCAGAAAGAAATCGCTCGGGCCGCCGTCAAGAAAGAGAAATTCCGATTCAACAGCTACATTATGATTGTAAAGTTTAGTCGAAAGAAGAGCAAAGGAAAGCAAAAGGATCAGCCAGAGGATATTTTTTCGAATGGCGAAGAGGAAATCCTTGACGAATATGCCGATACCAGTTTTGAATACAGTGCCGAACGAGAGACCGATTCAACGCTATCAGGCAACTGGACAGAAAGTGATAGTACGCTTGTGCCGCATCGCAAAGTTGTTATTTTCGATGCAACCAAATTACCATTTGTAATTGATGCAATCAAAGAATTAATCAGCGAATAAACGAAAATCATTTCAAATGTGAATTCCAAAACCGAAAACGTTTTTTCTTTGTTTGTTTCTTCTTCTTTTGTGTGTTCCACTTCATTCAGACCCTTTTTTTTCTAAATTCGCAGCCAATATTAAAATAATTATCTCGCGAATGATGAAAATGCATGCAAAGGAGGTTTTGTGTTAAAAATCGGTTTTGGCTTTTCATTACAATTTCGATTATGGATGCAACAATTTGCTTCGATATTTATATATGTATATTGTAAAACGTGTGTGCATATAAATAGTCGTCTGTTTTCTGTGGAAAAATGAAATTTGAAATTTAAATTTTGGTGCACGAATGATCTCTCCATACACAGAGTGAATATATGTGGAATACGAAGAGAGCGAATGGAAAAAAAAATGCAGGCTCATTCACTTTGGCAGCGACGACGGACGACGATGACGACGATGACGACGGTAACCTCTCATCTGAACTGCAATCACAATCAAACACATGCACTGCTTAAGAATTATCTTTATATATAAAGCGAACGATTCAGTTCCAGACGAGACTTCCTTCACATTTGTCCAAAACTCGAAAAAAGTTCAATAAATGCTGCTGACCCCAAATTCGTCGGCTAGCGCGCTGCTCACACACATTGTGAACCAACCAACCGCCCGGTGAGTGTGTGATTGAGCTGAGCTCTGAGTTCAGTGAGTGAGTGAGTGAACGAATAAAATTCAGTTTTTCCTGAAAACACGTGAGTGACTGTGCTCGTTCTTTGTGAGCGAGAAAACGAGAGAATATATTGGCCTGGCCATCGTTGCCAAGTACATTTTTCTCTTATTTTTTTTCCCTGTAAGTTTTACTTCAACACACATATGCCAATGCTCTCTTTCATTCGAAGCCTCTCGCATCGAAGTGCGCTCTGTGCGGCTATACAAATATGTGTACATGATGTACAAGCAAATGAACGACCGGCGAATAGGGCCAAGTACATTGACTCCAACGAAAAGTGAAACAGAAACTCGATTTTTCTTTCCATTTTGACTCTCCAAAAGCATATAACATCAAATTCATTTTTTTTCTGTTCTGTTCTGTTCTTTTCCAAACCTTCAAGTATACACATATCGTTAAACCGGCCGCTTAAGCTAATTTGGAATTTAAGAAGAGAGAGATAGAGAAGAAAGAACTGTTCTAGGCCTATGCTGAAAGTGACCACAGTATGTGTGTGTGCGCGCGAGTGAATGTTAGAATCCGAAATTAGGCAAGAATGTTCATCTTTTCTCAAAATCTCTCGAAATGCTCACCAAAGAGACAACGAATTGAACTGTTGATGAGAAGATACGAACGAACGAACAAATGAAACAAAAAATACGACAAAGAATGCTTCGAATTCGAGTGTTTTGAGACAAAAGTTTTGTCTGCTCTCCGGCATAATTACACGAGAAAAATTAAACGCTTGTTATACGCATGACTTTAGATAAATATATAGATGAAAACCACTCACAATCAAAAGCTCGATGCTCATTTTAAATTGCCAATATTATAATTAAATGTAATTTCCATTGATCTGTGTCCGTGCCCGCTCCCTCTCTCTCTTTCTCTCGCATTTTTCGGTGCATTTTCATTAAATGCTAATTTCATTTGATATCTCATTATAGATATTTATGAGTTTGAACACATATCAAGTTGAGAGAAACGAAAAAAGGTAGCGGATACACGAAATCACTACACCGAAAATCCAATTTTTGTCAATTTCATTTGATATTTGGCCACTTGATCGTCGAAAACCACGCTTATGTGTGTGTGCCCAAGAAACAAACGAACAAATCCCAAAAGCGAATCACCGACGAAAACGACGTGAATCAAAGAATATATATATATATTTCCATTTGATAGGAATTGCGTGCTGGAGTTCGGTTATTGAGAAAACCCCTTATTAAACATAAATAGAATAAAAATATAAAAATATTTGGTTTTTGGTTGCGGTTTTGCTATTTGGCCTAATAAACAATTCTGGCCACATCGATTATTTTCCGTTTGGTTGCGAAGCTGTGTGCCGGTTCCTGTGCCTATGCCGTCGACCAAACGCTGCCTAAAAATCGAAAAATTCCTTGAAAATTGCATAATTAAATGCTCGGGATTCGATTTGTTTAAAATTATAGTTTTCGATTTCGATGAATATTTGCCAGACAAATGTTTAGCTCAAGTATTTCTCTCAATGTTCTTCTCTCATGTGCATTTTGATGTGATTTGCAACGAGAGCGCGCGAAATAAAAATGCATACAAATGCTCAGCATTGGAATTGGTGGCATTGAACATTTTCGGATTACATTTGTTTTCTTCTCGCACATGCACAGTAAAAAATAAAAGTCCACATCTAGCCGTTTTTTCAGCTAAAAACGCATTCAGCCGATATTGCTGCTAGTAATTTGAGCTGCAGGCGAAATTCCGCTTATAATCTAGTCGGTTTTTCGTCTGAAACTCAATTTACTAGGCAAAATATAAGACTGGGCGCCTCTACCAGTCGAAAATCCGCCTAAGTGTGGACTTTTATTTTTTACTGTGTGGAAGAACAATGGAATTGGGTGGCAAACGAGTGCAAAAATTCCGCGCCGATGCGAATGCGTCAGATCAGGGAAATTTTTCGGGGCGCAAAAATTGTTTCGCTTTTCAAATTACCCAACATTTAAACGATTCAACGAAATAACAATTATATCAGCCAAAAATCCAATCCTTTGGGAGCACATTTCGTACAGCGATGCGCTGGGTTTTTGTTTCACACGAACACCCATTCACGAAAAATTTACATTTACAGCAACGATAAATGAAAATAGCAGCAGCAGCAGCAACAACAACAACAAATAGCTCGCGCGCCGTCGACTGACTCGCACGAGGGGCAAACGTTCTCACTTGCAATCAGTAGAACAACAACAACAACAAAAAAACGAGACAATGCTAGATCATTGCCATACAATCAAACATTGCAGCGATAAAAGCGAATGAATTGCAACCTCAAACATAAACGCGAGGCGTTTCCTATATACAGTCATACAAAATTCACCGTAAACAATATGATCGATCGCGTGGATCTCCCCGTCCAACGATTGCATCGTTCTCTATTACTATCGAATGGATGCGGTGATAAGGAAAATTGTGTGTTTTATCACATTTGATTTGAATTTTACGAATGAAACGATGACTCGTGCGCATGCGAAGGATAAACTCACTTTGACACATTCTTTTCCTGTACGATCTCGATCGAAACACCATCATATTAAACACATACCCAGTGCAGTAGTTTATTTTCTCTCTCTAAAAGCGATTTTCTCGGAATTTGCAATTGTATAATCGCAACTAATCGTTCGATATCAATTTGACATGATGTGATGTGCCCCAGCCAGCATATATGTTTATATTCTATTTGATCGATAGATCGATCGATCGATCTCAATCGTGCAATTTGCTACGCATTCATGATGAAATGCGCTCCATATATCCAGTGAACATAATATACGCATCAAATGCGGAAACTCATTCATAGGCGGTCGTAGCTATGCCATATAGGTGACATATGTTCAAGTATGAGTTGGTTCATGCTGCTGCCACTGCTGCTGCTGCTGCTGTTGAATGTTGCTTTTTTTTCCTCTCCATTGAATCGGTTTTTTTCGCTTCTTATTTGGTTTTGCTTTGTAGTTCGAATCGCACATTGTTCATGTGTGAATAGACAAGCGCGGTGTGAGCATTTGAAGAGCAATATATAATATCACGTTTGCAATTCCACAAACGAAATGCATGTAATGCAAAGAGCAAATGATTGCTACGCCCGGCTAAATACACACACTCATACGGCCCCAATCGGTCGGTCGATTACGTATTGTGTCACACGTACAGCGCGAGCTGCGGAGACGGCAGTAGCAGCGAACGCGTGCACATTTTTTTCCCGAGCAAAGAGACTCTCTTCAGAGAAATTCGTACACTATCAACGCGTACTGGCCGTATCACCATCGATGGAACGCTTTTCCTCTCATTTCTCTCGCATTTCTTTTCGCTGCGATGCTGTATGTTGCGCGCGTGCACACATGCATACACACAATGTGCTCTCGCGCACAGTATGGGTTGAAGCGCACACCGTGTGTATCAGCAGCACAGCCGTTGTGTCGATTGAACATGTGCTAGTGGCACACACTACGTAAGTATAGGTATTTCGATCGATCGCCGCTATAAAACATCGTTCAACTTCGACTTACTCGTTAGTTCAAACATATACACCGAACGCACAGTATCAACGAAAGAATATTTCGAGGTTTCTCTCTCACACTTACCCGAAATAGACAAAAAACAGATCTTACAATCAAACAAATCGAATTACATTTTCCAAAATACGTAAATTTTGTTCCAAAAAAAGTCCAAGTCAAAAATCAAAACGTTCTCGTGCCGAATCGCCACTGAATTTAATGTGTGTTCAAATAGTGATTTCTTTTAACAAAAACATACAAAAATTAAATAACGATAAATTCGACGCGTAAATTAAAAAAGTATTAGTCATTGTTTCGCGTTCAAACCACATAAAACGAAACAAAACACGTAGCGTAAATTTACAAATTGATTGATCATATCACGAACGAAAAAGATAAATTTTCTAAAATTAAGTTATACAAAATGAATTCAACATTGGATCCAACTGGCCATTATTAGATGTGCCCCAACAAAACACACAACCAACGAATAGCAAATGCTTACACACACCGGCTACGTAATAACTAAAAAAGCATATTAGTCAAATCATCATCACCGTTGTCGTCAATCATCATTGAATCTCCCCAACAGCAGCTTGTTTTTCAACTATCTATCGCTAGCGCGCCTATCAACGTCGTCGACTTTGTTGCACAGTCAAGTTTTCATTGCAGTCAAGTAATTAGTTATAAATTAATTACTCATACTTCATTTTTGTGCTCTGGGAAGTGCTGCGGATCGCCTGTTAAATTTGATAGCTACTCGTAGCAAATAGAGGAAAAAAAACATTGTTTTGAGGGAATCCCAATTGATCAAGCACAATGAACGATACATTAGACCCAACTGGAATGTACTAGAGGCGGCTGACGTTTGTTGGATTTGGCAACACAGCAACACATCATACAAGGTACACACAAGTCAAAGCATTTTGTGTTAGACGCAAAAAAAAATCACAAGCGACAAAGAAAAATCGAATCGCAATCGAACAAACGAGCGCGATTGAAACCAGCTGAAACCTGAAAATAGAAGTCAAACAGAGGGATTGAGACGATTTTGTCATCTCAATCAATTGCCAAAATATATTTTTCTTATATTTCTAAATGGAATCGATGAGCACACATACAAACAAAATGTTTGTGGTCACAAGAAATCAAGCGAATATGGCGCAAGCAATAGCTCCCAACACTTCTGGAGACACACTCGATCCAACCGGCAATTATTAGCCGAAAGCGGGCATAGAAGCGAGAATTAAAAAAAATGTAGAAGAACACACTCGCAATCAAATGACCGAACATCATGTCAGACGAAAAAAAACAACAACAATAACAAAACCAGCCGTTGTGAACTTTTACGGAGGCGAATAGATCGATAGCGATAGCAAAGCAGAAAGCAAAACAATGCGACGTTTGGAAGAAAATGGAGTTAATACTGATTCCGAAATCTTCGTCATCAAGACCAACCAATATCATCATCATTTCCCCCCACACACCGAGGCCGAGTGATTTGCATCACTCAAAACGCCGATTTTCTGAAAATGATAGAGTCCTGTGAGATTTTCGAGTCTATACATTTGAAATATGTTGAATAATGAAGAGTATTCACATTTCCCACCGAATAGAAAAGAGCGCATCAAACACAGCCGAATTGTAAATTGAGAGAAAATTGCAACGAAAACAAAAGCATATCCCGTTTCAACTGTACATTTGGGACAGTCGACTTTTAGTTTGATAGATTTTTACAAGTCTCTCATCACCTCACCATGTGTTCATCGTTCATTTATATACAATTTTTATTTTTTGCTTGAGGGAAACGATTAACTAACAACCCTTCTTTGTTATGTTTGTAGCAAATTTATCGTTTCAATCGCGTTTAAAAGAGAAAAAAAAAAGTAGAAAAAGAACATCAAAAATTTGTTCTCATTTCAAATTTTTGTAAGGAAATCGAAAAAAAAAAATTTGTTCATTTTCACAATGTTTTGTTAAATTATTTACTACAATTTAGAATTATTATTTGATTTTTAAATTAATTTTAGTAGACATTTGTAATTTAAATATGCCAATCTTGTAATTGTAGGGGATTTCCATTCTTTTTTTTTTGTCTTTTTAAATGTAAATTTTCCAATCACACAAATCTTGAGAAAATGTTCAATTCACATGTTTGGGGTAGGAAAAAAACGGAATTATTTTTCTTCTTTTTCGGACAAACACACACACGTTGTAAAAGCCGCAATGAAATGAGGCAAACAAACTGCACACTTCATACTCATTTAAATCCTTCAATCATTTCATATAGACCCGAGCTTTTATTGTGCAAGCAATAATCTCAACACACCTCAACATCACATCATGCGTTTGCACCACTTTTAACTTATTTTCATTGATAAATGTCTTGAACTGTAACTATTTATTATTCCATTTAAAAAATGAAACGAAATTTTTTTTTCTCTTATCAAAATCTATGTTTAATCATTTCTCTTTTTTTCAAAATAAAACGATGACATAAATGCATTGTTCGGGAAAAACCATGTTTCTACTTTCATTTTTCAAGAATTTCGAGGAGAAAAATCTCGTGCGCTCTATTCATTCAATCACTCACTCTCTCACTCATATATACTCTGTCTGTCTATGCATTACGCTTCCACACGTTTTCATATTTTCCTTTCAGCTGTCTCTATGTATTGGTCCCATCGATCTTTTCGTCTCTGACTCAATTCAATTATTATTCGCATAAATGCTAAAAACAACAGCAAACTGAGAAAAAAAACAGAAGAAAATAGAGAAAAAATAACAACAACATCTTGATATATATAATATTTTGACTGATTTTTAATTTTAACCATTTTTTTTTATTATATCTCTCTTTGTCTATATAATAATTAATGATATATTTATGTTACAATTTTAAAGTTATTTTCTTTTTATTCAAATAAACGGAGATAATTTAACGTTAAACATGCAACATTTATTATTTTGTTGAAGAAGAAAAAAGAAACTATAGCATCATGCCTGATTGTATGGCTGTTACTGCTGCTGCTGCAGTAAAATACTACGTTTTTACTGAGGCTCAATCATAAAATCATTTGCTCTTTTTCGGTATAATATATAAGTCTAATCGATGTGTGTTCAAAGAAACAAACAAAAAACAATCTATCCATTTTTCTGTTTTAGAATTTATCCATTCGCCGCCGCATTGCACTAACACAAAACTAATATCGTTCACATGCATTTCAATCCAACATTTTAAATAAACGGCTTCGGTCCCATTTTTAATACAGACAGAGAGGAGAAATAAATATTTAACAGAAAAATATGATGTATTCATGTTATATATAGAGACGTTGTTGGTCATTTGTTAAATTATATAAAAGAAAAAAAAAAGAAGATGAAAAAAAATGAACGTATAAGGAAATTTTATTTGTGTAAATCTATAAAAATCTATATTAGTATCAAACGTAATTAAGAGAACTTGATCGAATTTGATTGGAAAACCGATTCAGCGGGAATCAGTTGAAGAATAAAAGAGGAAAAAAACTATTCTGGAAGGAAAGTATAACGAACTCAAACTCAATTTGTTCATTGGCGCGCACGCAGCTGTTGATGAACGCGCATTTCTCCATGCATTCTTATTATTTTATCAGTTTAGAGGGAATGAGAAAAAAATAACTTAAATCAATATATAAATATGATATGCCCATTGTCCAATCTTAATAATTTATCTAAATAAATACACGACACAGGAATATATAAACAAAGAAAAAAACACACGCGCTTTTTTGTATTTATTTTTCAGGCCAAACAACGCACAAAGAACTCGGATGGTAAGTTCAGTTTTATTCCATAATCAGGTTTATCAAATATAATTTTGAGCGAAAAATTTATTATTAGAATATTGGGCTCTTTCCGCGACCCAATCACGCAGCCGATCTCTTTATGCATGCGCTTTTTCCCTTCACTCGCTCTCGCTCGCCCCAACCATAGCTCTCACTCACTAGAACACATGTTCGACGTGCGAGAGTCGAGTCGGTTATGTGTGTACGAGAGGTAGTCTCCGTGGTGTCGATAACCTCTCGAAATGAAAACATACTTGATTCATATGGTCAGTCTGCAATAATATAGCGAACGAGCGAGCAAGAGAGCGAAACATTCTCTGTTCAACTAGCTCATCACGTCAGACGGACGATTGACACGCCGAATTTCGCAAACATTCTCTCTCTTAATCTGTCTCTATTCTTTAAATAGTCACTTTCGTATGACAGATTTATATACAAATATACTACACACATTCAACGCTCTAATGACCATCGTGCATTGCACTTCGATGGCAATATTTGGTTATAACGAAATCATCGACATATTTATAGGTTTGAATTATTGTTACGCAAAAAGAAGACGAAAATTCTAGAGAATAAATTTGGGACAGTTTTATGTATTTTCTATAGGAATTAAATTGTGAAATGTCCATTGAATTAGTGAAATTGGCCGCGTGTGTGTGTGTGTATATTTGTGGCTGCGTGGTTTAGATGGCAAAATTCTGTCCTCACTTTGGAACATATGTTCACGGCCCATGATAAGAAAAATCAGCATCAAAGAATCTTTCGATATGCATCGTCATTCGTTTGGGCGCTAGTTTTATAGAATTCGTCTATCAAAACACGCTAAAGAGAACGTTCACCTTTTTCGCGTCGATGAAATTTTTTAATAATAAGAGAAGAATTATCGGCCAATATGTTTTCGTTTTGTTGTTTTCGGGTAAACAGAAAATCCAAAAGCATTTGCATTATTTGTTCGGGCCGAACAATCAGATTCGCTTGACTCGATCGTCTGTTTGAATAAGTGTAATCGCGAAAGGGACTGCGCACAATGAATTACTCATTGTGAGCTCTCGGCAACAGCAGCAGTAGCAGTAGTAGCACAGCTACTTGGTCGTTTCTCCATTCAGTTTACGCGTATGTGCGATGCGCGGCCAAAGTTGATTGACACTGTGCTTTCATTACCTAATTATTCGAAATCGTTTCTCGTATTCGTGAAAAATTGTGTAATTTTTGTCGGAGCAGTAGCAGCGGCAGTAGTAGAGCAGCGACCACATAATTGAGAATCGGCTGTAGCAACAGAAGAGAAAGAGAGAGTGTGAGCAAAGACAGAGAAAAAGAACACACAGACTTTTGACGGAATGAAAATTGATGATATCTGCCATTTGAAATATTACTTGGATTGCACTTGATATTGAACTAGGCAGTGGCTGGTTCGCCGACTCGTGCACGTTTGTAGTGGTTCAATTTTTTTTCGTCGACGTCGTCGTCATCGTCGGCGTCGAGTCAAAGTCGCGCATTGGTATAGGTTAATTTGTTCGTACAATAATTTATCGCGTTTCTCATTCTCTTCGCCTATCTCAATCGTTCTCCAATTTTCAAATAATTTAATGAAGATGTTGTGTGTTGCATGACTATCGCTGGTCTATCTGCGTTTGCTAGTTTGCTTATATAACTATTTTTCTACGACGTTATAACGCAACACGACATTGACATTTCTCCATACACGGTCCGCCTTGCCTGTTGCCCGCACGCAGTTGTTAGAATCTATGAAATTGTGAAATTTTCACATTATCTTCAAATCTCTTTGTGTTGGCACAATGTCTTTTTCTCTGTCTATCTCTTTCTTTCTCTGCATCCATTCGACTGCCTGCGCCGTTGCTCTTAATTATCAGCATTTGTAGTAGCTTTCAAGACCAGACCTAAGACTCCCTCGTGATTGTTCACGAATGCCCAGAAATGGCATTTTAATGTTGTTTGACGCGCACAATTTTATATTTCTTAGATTATAATTTATAGGTTCGAGAGGCAATTTTTAGAGCTTTTCCCATGCACATGAAGCCTGAAGTCAACCGAATTTTATGTGAGCCGTTGTATATGTTTTTGGGGCTTTTGTTGCCGGTCAGAAAAATAAAAATTGTGTGTGTGACGATCGTATTTTACGTGTCAGCAAATGAGCTTCGTGTGCGTATCGCATGAATGTTAACTTCTTTGCCTTTTTTTCGTTACTTCTTTGTGTGATCGCTTTTTTATTTTTCCGTTTGCCCGTGTGTTGGTTACACACTTGTATGCACGTCGAATACGAAATGCGTACCACCAAGCATTCCATCCAATTCCGATGGATGACACACGTATTTGATGCGCGATTAAATGTGCTAAGCGCGATCATCAACATCTGATGGATGACCGATTGTACGATGTTTGAACAAGAGCAATAACAATAAAATAATGGTGTATCTATTTTAAAGCACTATCGAAATTTAAAAAAAACCTCGCAACAACAACAATAACAAGAAAAACGAGCGACGAGCCGCCAACCAACTCTCAAGACACACTAATGACAACCATAATAAACTACCATATCGTACAATATCCGCATTATGCGTGGTGGCTCGGCTGGGTCGTGTCTTATCCACAACACACATCAGATGAGAGGTCGCATTGTGCGTGTTATTCATGTTCACGCTATAGAAAGAACGAAGAATATCCTCTGGTTTCTTTTGTGAATCGGTTTTTTTTTTCGTCTTCTACATGCGTTCGAAACGCTTTATGCATATATACGCATTCGCATAAATACACTATTACATGATAGTTTGGCGTTGATTCTCTCATTCTCTCAACCAGAAGCACACAAACACACCGAATGCGCCAACAGAGGCGGCAGAGGCAGCAGCAGCAGTAGTACACAGGCGCAAACAGTGCGATCCCAACAGCATACATATTCCAGAAGAAGAGCCAAACATAAAAATACATTCATACGGAAGAAACACACTAAATATTTACATTAACAAGTACGCGGTCGTGAGAGCCGCGATATATTGGTGTTGCTCGGTACGCGATATGTTGTGAGTGGTTTGGTGTTCACGGTTTGCACGATGATGGCGAGAGAACGAGAAGCGATCTTGCTGCAGAGTGAAAGAGAGGCTAGAGCTTGAGCGAACAGAAGATGAAAGAGAGAGAGAGAGAGTCGCGCGAGTGTGAATGCGCGCGAGCAAATGAGCGACTCAGCGAGCGAGCAACCGACCGATCGACCGAGCGCACATTTGTTGTTTTCACTACAAATACACATTAACCACCACCAACAACAACAACAAAATGTGAACGAAGTTTTTTCGTATTTAATCATATGATTTCAATCCAGAAATACGCGGAGTTCAATAACCTACCTACCTCTTTCCTTTTAAGCATGTGTTTTTTTTTTCTTTTATTCTTTCTCCTGTGTGGATCGCGGCTCTCTCGGGCTCTGTATGTGTGCTGTTTTTTTTCTCCTCTATATTCATTCTTTTCGTTCTTTTCGACATGATACAATTCGATTTGAAGAAGAGTTTTTTGTGTACGATACGTTCATATGTTCGTGCAAAGAAGGAAGAATGAAAAGGAAAAAAAATGAGCCATACAAACAGAGAGTGAAGATTCACTTAGATTCTTAACTAATGTTTCAGCTCATATCGTTTTCAGTGTACAAAAATTTATATATACATATATGATATGTAGAAAATGAATAATAAATGATGAGCACGTTGCTCGGCTTTTCTGCTTCTGGTATTGCGATTTACTTGCTGTTGCGAGAATTGTCGTCGTCGTCGTCGTCGTCGTCATCATCGTAGCTATTCACAGCGCGAGTATTGGCTGGTGCTCTATCTTCACTTGATGAACGATTTGAATTGGAAGTGTGCGGACGAACCGTGAAGACAAAAGCCGGAATGGACAGAAGGAAGCAATTTTTTTCTTTTCTTTTTTCATCACCCATTCGGAATAAATGCTTAAACAGGCACCAAGTCATACCGCATAAGTCATGCAATATAGAAAAATGAATGACAACAAATAGAGGAAAAAAAACTAAACACTATTATACATCGATGCGTATTTTGCGCGTTCGAACGATTGCTTTTGTGGTGCGCTCTCTCTCTCTCTCGCGCGAATTTCAAATTATGAATAGATCGATGCGGAATTGGCTCGGTTTAGTGGGCATATGTTTGTATTAATTTGTTTTCTCTCTCTACATAAATGGGTAAAGAAGGGAGCATCGGCAGCTATTTCCATCAATATTTTTCATCCAGCCACGACCAGGCCTTAAGTGCCTATGTTCGCTCGAGTTATGTGTATGTGACTATGAAGCTTACTCTTCTTTTTCTCTTTTATGATTTTTCACGCCAAGCCACTTTGATAATTTATTCGACGGAGTCAACACATAACGCGCAATCGAACGGAAAAACGAACTGATAACTTGGTTTCTGGTTTTGTGTTTGCAATTTGTTGTCGGTCTAATGCGTTTATCGTTCATGTACACCAAACAAACACATGCACTCACTCACTCACTCGTTGGTTGGTTCGTGGAGAGCGTTTTGCCTTCTGCATGCTGGCCACTCAACATGCACATTCTTCATTATCAGTAGTTGCGATCAAATTAGCATTTTGTTTGTCATTTAATGCAATCAATTTCCGATTGCATAACTAGAACTGGATCAATCCTGAACGAAGCCCGCCACCGCCAAATGATACATCGGAAAATTCGTTGCAAACTCCACTCTTTTTTTTCTCGTTGCTATTCTGTCATCGTTCTGGAAATACCAGAATTGTTTAAATATTTCACCCAGTTTTCTTTGTTTTGTTCCATGAAATAGCTGTCATAGCGTTTCACACCCATTCACACGATTCGAATGCCAAGCGAGAACCTATGCAGTTGCTATTTTCAATGCAAACAATTTCAATTTTCATATTAAGTCAACAAATTTAAACATTCAACGCTCGCCGCGAACGCGAACACGCATGCACGCTCGTTGATAAGGAAAACCAGCATTTTTGCGAATAAAAGAGAATAGCGCAAAAAAAAATAATTATTACAGTCGAAGTCTGGGTCAGAACAGAAAGCATGCACATTGCATACGAAAACGCATTCACGTAATATCTATTACCGAATAGGCGATAGAGTGATCGTGCGCTCGCACTCTCCGTATGAGCCGGGTTCGACGACAAAAAAAACATTAACAACAACAACGAATACACATTGCATTCCTATTATGATTTATACTTGAACTTAACATTTGTTTGGGACAAAAACTTGTTGTTTTTTGTTGTTGCTGCGGCTGCTGTGGTGGCCTTTCGAGCCGCACTACTCAAATCGATTGACGCTTTTTTTGTGTCGTTGTCATGTGTTTTTTCCCTACATATTCAATTCAGCTAATCACAAGAATACACATTGAAACTTGTTCAAAACGCTTAATGAATTACGTATTCACGACAATATTTCAAACGAAAAAATTATGAACCACAAAAATAATAAGCGATAGGCTTAAATTTTATAGTTTTTCCAGTTCTTTTTTCCTCGTCGCTGTTGTCAACGACGACGACGACGGTGTGAGATTTTTCAGAACATGAGATCACTCGACCAATCGAATTTAAAGTATGAAATAGTGAACGACAAGAGAAAAAAAAATCGAACAAGATAAGCCCAAATGCTAAAGATAAGCTCAAGAATGTGTGTGCACACAGTGAACAGAAAATAAAAATGCGCTCGATCATTTTTCAGTATATGATAATGTATACATGGAGAACAGCAGCCGCAATGGTGTATCGGTGCTCTCGCGTTCTAAACCCGAACAGCATCGTCAACTTTCAGAGAATCTCTCCACTTTTGGTTTATATAAATTAAAATGTTTTCGGCGAGGCAATTAAATATGCATATACGAATTTTAGCCAATGTCCAAATTATATTCATTCTCTACGTCTCCGTCTCTCGCCCGCTGCATATATTTCCTCAACTCATCACAGGATGCATGTGCACACCAGGGACAATCTTATAAATATCAATGTATATGTTTATGAATAATTTTTGTGCAAACAAAATTGCAATGCCAAAAATGAAAATACGGAATGATCCGCAAAACTGGAAAGCATTGAATGATAATTCCTTTGTACAAATTTGAAAATGAAAAATTATGCGCACATTTTTCGGGGGGTCCGAAAATACGTCTTAAGCAGCCCAAACACATTGAAGTGATCTTATGTATGGTTTGTGGAGTTCGTCAAACCGCACACATAAATCCTCAATGTCTAGTCAAAAAGTCATATGCATTAGGGTGGAACGAATTGTTGACGGAAATCAAAAGCGGATCTCTATTTGATCATAATTAAAGAAAATGATTTTTTTTGCGGAAACAAAAACAAATATTTCTTTTTGAACGCCATTATTTATGGATGCTTAAATTGAGGTGTCCATTTCACTGGGAGATCTCTTTTGAACAACACTGAACAAATGCCTATGATGTCGTCAATGGTAAAAAATGTACGAGTGGAAATGCGGCCGGATGGCCCACCCTACACATATGCACTGAATCGAAATGTATGCGTGTGCTTTAAAAATCAACTTAAATATTGTAACTACAGTATGTATTACATTGTAGTATCATCCGCGTTTGCTATATACTGCGATTGGCGTTTCGTTTGGGCCATTTGCTCGCTCTTTCGCTCGCTAGCTCTCTTCCAAACGTATCCAATCGGTGGTATGTGTATCGGTCGGTTCATTCCTCGTCGTTCGTTCATTCGTTTCGTTGCTATGTGCACATAAAAAGAATGTGTTTTATATACACACAATCCGAGTTCCATTACTGATTGCGTTCAGAAAAATGTTCTCCAGAGTGCAAAGACCCCATTTGTATATAAGCAACGAAACTCGGTCATATACGTTCAAACTTTTTTTTTTATTGTTATTATCTTTCTTTCGCTTCAGCACTAGCTCGCTCTGGTTGCTCTCGCTTGCCCATCTGTGTGCTCGTGGGTTTATCTTCTCATATCATACACTTTTCGTTTACTTCATCGTCGTAGTCGTCATCAACGTCGATTCTCGAGAGTGCTTTTCTCTCTCTCTCTCTCTCTCACTCTATCTTTTTCGTTCGATACCATGAGGTTGTTCAACATCAAACCCATCTTGTCTTAACATGAAGCGAATGAAGCTTTCCAAACTATCACAATAACCTCTCTCACAGTGCGCGAATTCAAATGGCATACTCAAAGTTCATTCACATTCAATGAGCGAGAGAGAAAAGAAGAAATTACTACTGGGCCGTGTGCTTACAATCAATTTTTCCGCGTCGATATGCGTGTGTGTGTTTGTGTGTTGCCTCGCGCTCATCGTATATACATCACGATGTTGTACACAAACATCTCTTTTAGCCCAATTCAGGCATCAGTTGGTGTTTGTTTGTGTGTGTGTGTGTATGTTGATGTTTCCATTTCGTTTCTTTTCATTTCTCTCGCATTTCATTTGTACTTCTTCATATTTGTTTTACATTCTGGTGTATGGTCGTTTTATGTTCTTTTTTCTCTCTTTCTTCGCGCTGTCGTATTCATTCTCGGTCGTTTTGCTTTCTTTTCGGTTTGCCGGTATGCAATCGGTGGATTGGCCTGTGTGTTTGTGTTGCGATGAGCTTTGGTATTTGTAGTGCACGACGATATTTCGATTACGATGACGACAACGACAATGTGGATGACAACCGAAACACAGGCATCGATAATAACAAAAGTCTCTTTCTTCCGTACATGTAATTTACAGATCGATCAATGATCGTATATGCGCATACACACCTACTAAATATCTGAATAAATACAAAAAAAAAACATACAACAACGACGACTACGGCAACGATCGGCCAATGGAGCGTTTTATGCACACCACATGTATATCTGCAGCTATATGCATCAGGTTTGGCCAGTCGTCGATGTGTTCGGAATAAGCAAACACCAATTGGATGTTCATTTAATGCAAATTTACATCAAATTGCTTTGGCATTTTGGTCAGGCGCACCAAATTTCAACATTTCTATTCATAAACCCTCCGATGGTCTCAACTCTAATTTCATCGGGCATTGGAACGAGCTGTTCTGAGCTAGAGAAAAGGAACAAGCATTTTTGGCCATATTCAATTAGAAGTGACTGGTGATGGCGACTGACAAAAGCAATGATTATTCGAATCTATCGATTTATTTATGACAAATCCAATATTTTCATATGAAACAAAAAGCTGAACAAAATTCGAATAGATTTAAAAAATGGTCCAATCTAGTAATAAATTTATATGGTTTTTCTTCGAAAATCCGAAACATTGCCATCATTCTTCAAATGCTAGTCAAATATTCAATCAGAATTTGAAACCGAATGATTTATTCTGAATATTTTTTGTTGTGACAATGAGGATGAAGTCACGTAGCAGCAACCAAATGTTCCAAAATATCTTCGGTAACCAATAGATGATAAGAATATTTAAGTTTATTGCAACGAGAAAGGGGTATTACTTGAATGACAGGGAAAATCAGGTTAAACGGTGACTCACAACTGGAAATAATCACCCAATGACAAGAGTCTAGCAGTAATGATGTGAGAAATGTTCTCTTTTCTTAGAAATCACATCCAACTTACTCTAAAAACGGCACGTCGTTAATATCTCTCCTCAATCAATGAATCGAAACGGCAAGAATTCCTTATCACAATTGTGAGTGTAGGTTTTTTTCCTGTCTCCTTTGCCCAAGTGTAATTATGCACTCGATTTGATTTGCATTTTTATTGGGAAGTGTTTATGTTATGCAATATTTTGCGTCTCATTTGTGAAGCTTCGATGAGGTGTGTGTGCGACTGCAGCCACTCTCTGCATGTGTTTGTGTCTTTCGTATAGGTGAAATGATGTGTGCGAATGTGAGCACAAATAAATGGTTAATTACTATTAATCAAATATTTAATACGCTACTGCAAATTGATATAAATGTGTGAGGAGTGTGGAGCGTTTATCGCATTTTATGCACAATCGTGATGTGTTTGTGCGTGCCTGTGGGAAAGGAGCAATTTTACGGCAATTCGGTTTTGTATGTTTTTTTTTTGTATCATTTCGAACGACGACGCACTGTTTGCGATCACACTGATAAGACCGATTGCCACTTACGCACTCCGGCCAAACGCAAAAACATACACAGAAACACTAACACATACCACAAATGGAATAACTCACTTTTCAGTGTTTCTCGCGGTCGTCGTCGTCGTCGCCGTTGTTCTACCCTAATCAAGTTGCTTTGCCGCTATCACATACTTGTTGATGTTCGGATGCTTCGTATTTCCAGTTAATATCATTATTGTTTTGACTTGCTATTTATGCATTGATGCAACGTGTTTTGAATAAAACGCTTGTGCAGAAGGAAAGAATGAGCGAGTACGGCAAATCATATCACATTTGGATAACACCGAGAGGGAATGGATGCACCACGATTGGTACGATTGGTCACTTGAATGTATACATCGATTGATCGACCTGTTCAATTGGTATCGGTCATTTTCCAGAGCGACGATAACGAGTCTGTATCACACGTTGCACATCCAATGAACTGCGACTTAATCTCGGTCGATTGATCGTTGTACTAGGATTGTTTTTCTTTTCTTTTGGCCGATGTGTCGAGCGCACATTCACACAACCATCAAAGCATCAAATGCAATGTCTATAATTATATATCGAGAGTTCTTGTCGCATTCAAGCGTTTTAATGCTTTTATGCCAGTGCATTTGACGTCTCGAGTGAAATGCGAATTAATTTCCTAGATCAAAACCGTGCGCATTTTTAATTTCATTCGCATCTTGTTCCCCTTCGGCCGGGTACGCGCATGTGTGACTCTGTGCTTTTCACTCGTCGCACGCAAAATGCCATTTACGTTTAATTCACATATTCGAGGCTCGTATGTAAACAACAACTTGAATCGGTAGGTAGTGAGTGCATGCGTAATATCGTCATGCTGTTCATTTTCTCTCTGTTCTGGTAATTCAGTGCTGTTTTTTGCACTGCATCACAACAAAACAGCACAGCACGCATACTCTGTCGAGCAGAAGTCAAGTCGATTCCGTCGTCGCGAATTTCGTTATATGTATGCGTGTGCTTTCTCATTGCATGCCGTATGTCCGTATGTGTGTGTTTGTTTGCAATGCATTTTCGCAGAATCGAGGCCCTCTCTTCGGGCTTCTGATCACGTATTGGAGGTAAGTGTGCGGCAAATGACGACGGAATTGATCGTGTGTGTAACCGTGTAATAGCTTTGCTTTTTTTTCTTCATTTTTTTTGTACCAATCAGTGCAGTGTGTGCAGTTTTTGCTGTGAGCTGCGAGCTGTGATTGTATGCGCCGTGTATTTCTGGTTTGGCTCCTTTTTTCCGCACAAACACACATACACACACACACACACACTGGCAAACCGAGAAAGCGAGTGAACGACGAATGAAAAAAACAAAGCCGAATGAAGAAGAAATGGAATCACCGCGCTCAAAATGCGGCGTGCGATCGCAATGAGGAAGTGAACTGCAAAAATATTAGGTGCAAGCTTCTCAGTTGACCTGAATTTAGGTCATCGTATTTTTTTCTTCTTTCTCGCTTCACTCATCTTTCCCTCTTTACTCGCCTTCTGCAGGCGCGCGCGCGCACTCTTTGCGTTCAATCTGGTTGATAGCTGATTTGTTGCCGTTTTTTTTCCTGCTTCGCCTCAACATTCGACGTAATTTCTAGCGTACATTGGTTCTTGTTTCCTTGTGCTGCTTCTTATGTGTTTTTCTTCTTCTTCTTTTTCTTCAACATCTTCACTGCGATCGTTGTGCATTTACGTTCTGCACACGGTGTTTGTTGTGCGCGCGATGATTCGTTCAAGTATCAACTCGAGCGCGAGTTACGGCTGAGAATACATGCGCGCATTTGAATGTGTTTTGTTGTGGTTTGTTTGGATTGTGAATGCATTTTTACCATCATTCTTCTGCTCTTTTTCAGCTCATAAGTTAAATAATATGCTTTTACTTGTGTGTTTTTTATGTTGTTGTTTTTTCTTCTTCGCTGCTTTTCTTTCAGTGTTATAGCTTGTATTTTTTCCTTTGTTTTCCATGTGGTTTTTTTCATTTGGACTTGAGTTGTTGTTTTTGTTTTGTTTTGTTTTGTTTCTTCTATTCCGTACTTGTGCTTTGTTGCACACGAGATAGAAATGTTTTTGTGATGTGTAGTAAATTGCTTTTCGAGTTGTTTTATGCATTCGATGAATGCTCTCTCGCTCTCTCTCTCTCTCTCTCTCTCTCTCTCTCTCTCTCTCTCTCTCTCGGTTTGGGTGAAATAGTGTTTTTTTTTTCTCCAGAATGTTCAAGAATGCGCCAAGATCTATCGATTATTGCTCCACGAATGCGCTCGAAATGTATGTGTGTGTGACAGTGTTTGATTGCATTTCATAATGGAAAATAAAAGCTCATAAATTTTGGGCGGAATTCTCGACTGCATCGCATATGCGCGCCGTTATAATCTCCAATTCTAAATCTTGTTTGATCATATGTGGAATATTTCCTGTATATCTCATCAAAAATTCAGAATCAACAAGCGTGTGTTGGCTAAAGGCAACAGAAGAAAACCAATCTTATTATCGGCTTGCTGTATTTCGAAGTACATCCATCTTAAAGCCATTCATACGAAATGAAGTGGCAAATGAATTAATCGCATGGGGTTTTTGGAACGATGAACTCTTCTGGTTTTGTTTACATAACGGAAAGATAGAGCCGATTCCCTTTCATTTTGCCCATTTGTTTGACTTTCTTCTGCGTGACTAAGAATGTACCACTCTCTCAGCTCATCAGAACACCGCATTGTGCTAATTCCTATGACGCATGATTTGGCAACCCATATACAATTACATCATGCAATCACTCTGCATTCGGACACTTTCCTGGGAGACTGTACCACGAGCATGTTCCATTTAACGGCTATACAACTTCGGAGAAAAAAAAACAAGCAAATAATAATACTAATAAAAAAGAGCAACAGATTTCCCGGAATCAAGCAATCGGAGAGAAAAAAGTAAGCAAACAGCAAACCATGTTCGTAAATCACTTGCGTTGCCTCAGCCAATTTGCATTTGGCTTATATATTTTGTGTTCATCCTTTTTTTGTTATTTGGGCGGGAGCGAGAGAGAGAGAGAGAGAGAGAGAGAGAGAGAGAGCAGAGACTAACGGAGCGTATGCGCGAAAGCGCGCGAGCGCACGCTCACTCGCACTCGTCGTCGTCGTCGTCGTCGTCGTTGGTGTTTATTGTGTTGTTGTTTGTGTCCATTCAGTTTATATTTGCTCGCTGTGTGAGCATCGCGATCGCTTTGACCACACCACCGATCATATGGTTACCGTAGAAATAAACGTAAAAATTAGATCAAACAACGGTACAATGCCGTAACAGAAATCTGCCAACAGTAACAAAGCGCACACGGTTAATGGTTAAATATACACAATAACTGTTTCTCTTCGTTCGTTTTTTTTCTCAACTGGCTTGTTGGTTAGTTGGTTGGATGGCTGTTTTTTTCTTATTGTTATTTATATATATTTCCTTTTATTTGTGCACACGGCGAATGGAATGATATGTTGATTCTTTCATTGGGTTTTTTACATCGTTTTTGTGTGTAGAATTTATTCGTCTTTGGCGATACCGTTACTTTCTGATTAAATGGATAATAACCGATGAGACAAACCATTCGGAAAGGTTTTCGAACGGCTGTGTGTGATTCTTTGACATTATTTCTTGCGACACGCTCGTTTTTCTTTCCACTTCGTAACTTAGAAGCGACCGATATCATATGTATATGCTGGAAATAAATAGAAAGAAACATGATGTGGCTAAGCCACACAAATGCCATGTCAATACAAATGGAAAATGTATGGTAAGAGGTGAATAGAATGTGAATAAGAACTTTGTTCTGCAGCCGAAGATTCAAGCCGAATGAATCGTTGGTCGTATACACCGGTCTAATGTACCAGCGGCTCAATTTGAGATGACAGGCCCATGATAGAATGGCTAATGAATGTCCAAAAAAAGAAAAGAATTCTTTTTTTTGACACCGTATTTAAATGATCACTGAGGCGTAAAATCGAATATGTATGACTCTTCTTCGAAACATTTTGACACTTGTGAAGCTTTCAAGTTGTGTATGTGTGTGTATTTTTCAAATGATTCTATCAGTGAAAAGTAAATATATGCTTTTCACGTGTGAAAATCGTTCATTAGTTTGAATGCGAAAAAGGTCGCGAGTTTATTTGAATTTTATGTTCTTTCGAATGAGAGATGGTATCTTTGTGTAGGAAGACAGCAAAATTGACGTTCGTCATTAATTTTTGGTGGAATCGCCGGATTTATGTAGAAAAATGTTGCGTTCTTCAATTCAATGTTGAACTTTCGCAGGAAAATCTCAATTCAAGACATATCAATATCCCGAATTTTCAAAAATTCATGAAAAAATCTATTTGTGCAATCCAATCGACGAATGGATTTTTGACCATCATATCCAGAATAAACGCACAAAAGATGAAAGCTAATGCAAATAAACTGGAAAGAAAAATCTGTTAAAGAAGTTCTCCTTTTACTGTGTCTCTTTCCCGATTTGGTTGTTTCACCGCATGTATTGTAGCGATAATAGAGCTTAATTTCAGCTTTGTGTTAATTTCTCGTTGCGAGAGAAAAAAATGCCCATACATTTTCATAAAAGCAATTGCAAACAATGGTAAAAGTATCGTGCGATTTCTTTTCGGTAAATTGAGTCGATGAGATGCGATTTTTTTTTTCGTCTGCTTCTCTGTTCGCATTTCTTTCTTTCGTCTTCTTTTAAATTAAAAAGAAGGCGCAATGTGCAAAATTTCTCTGAAAATGTGTCCATGTCGTTGTTGAAAAGAGTCGACGAGAAAAAAAAAGAAACGAGATTCGTTTTGGGTTCCGTTAATTGCTCCGATACCGAGAGTGAGCATCATTAAGGGCATGAATTGATCGTTGGTCCATGATGGTCGGTTGGTTGTCGGTATGCGGTACGTTTTCAATTTGAATGGGCTTCAATTGTCTTTTTTTCTTCTTCTTCTTCTTCTTTTGCATGTGAAAGAAAGAATGATGGGCGCGAGCGCTGATTCGTTCGCGATATGTGTGCGTTATTCTCTTCAATTATGCGAATCATTTATCTCTGCATTGTATCTCAAGATGATGAGATTCGAAATAAAAAAATTTCCAACAAGAAAGCGAACGAAATCTCATGTAGCCAACAGAAGAGTAAAATAAACATACATAGGCGTATGAAGCGAGTGGCAAACAACAATACGCAAAGTACTCTCTCTCTCTCTCTCGCACAATAAGTCTTAACATCCGAACAAGCCCGCTCTCGCCGAGAGAAAGAGAAAGAGTGTATGTACAATGTACATATGATGAAGATAGACGCAAAAAATTACAGTTCATCGAACAAAAGTTTAAGCTAACTGTATTTTGAGCACTGAATCGACGGAGAGTACCCGGGCAACGTCAGTTGCAGTAGCGAACCATGACACATACACGAAAATAAAATCATTAATTTTGAGATTGTGCTTTTTTCTCTCTCTTCTTATAGTTGATTTACGTTTGAATAAAACCGTCAAAGGCAAAGTTGGAAGAGAATAACTGAATGCCGAAAATTGTTGCTGCGGCGGCTGCAAAGAAATGTACAATGAAGACAGCGTGAAGGACAGCGCCCATCATATGTACTGAAATTCGAAAGAGTACAACCATTAATACAACGATTGTAGACCTATTCTGAACGCGATCTTGCACAAGCAAAAATTTACCGTTTGAATTTCGTAAAATGCTTGATATTGGTGCTTTTTTTGTTCGTCGAGAGAGTATTTTTCATCGATGGTTTTTATTCGTTGGCTGTGTAGCTCTTTCTTCTTTCACCTTTCATCGATCGATGGCCGAATGGTAAATTCATGGGGCGTTCGTTCGTTCATACGCGCACCTCACATTTGGCGTCATAGCATGCACGAAACACATGAATCACGATTCATGATCAGTGTCGTGTTGTCGAAAGAACAAAAAAAAAACCAGAGTACTTAATGCCGTTACACCAAAAATTGTTGCGGATCTTTCTCTTTGCTTCACGACCAACACCAAAAATAACCACATTGAACTTTCTTTTGCACTTTAACGAGGTTATTGTTGAATTTCAATTGAATGATTTCTATTGTCATTGTCATGCTTTTTTTTTCATTCGTCATTAGTTTGCTGATTTGAAACCACTTTGTGGAGATTGAGAGTGTTGAGGCGGGTTGATGATCTTTCCAGCAATTAATTTCACATGAAAGAAAGAAAAAAATGTGTTTCGTTCGCCAAATCGAGATATAATTTGCTTAACAAACATCTGATTCATGACAGTGAGCTCTTGCTTATGCCCGCATACAAAGGCGCCGCTCGTTCGCCCGCGAACTTTCATCGTGATGCTGTTATTCGTCAAACAAAAACAAACAGCGAACGAACAAGTAAAAAAGTCGAACATCTTTCTAATGAACGCTTTCTAGAAGCAAAAATACGCGATTTTATTATTCAAAAGGCCAATGACTTGGAGTGACTTGGTTTTCGTGAATGGAGCTTGCTTGGCTGGCTCGCTCGCTCGCTTGCCTCGTTCATTCGCTAGCACGCCTCTTAATATACATTTTCATCAAAATAAAGTACACAAGACATGTTGCACATTTATTTATCATTCCTATGGGTCTCTATACAAAGAGAAAGTTGGCAAATTGTTATTACTATTATTCTGTTTTTGTTTTTTTTTTAATTCACATTTATAGCACCATGAATAATAAATAATATATCGTCTAAAAAGTGCTTAATTTCTCTTTGTTTGTATCAAATGAAATGGGCTCACAATCGGCGATTGACGCCAAACCAAATTCATCCATCGTTTTCTAGTGCCATCGAGATAAAAAGTCGCGTTGTTGATTTGAATCGACGAGTGTGCGCGTTCACAGTACAAACGGGTGAGTCAGGAAATATCGAAAATAGAAATATCTCGAATCGCGGAATAAAATTACTGCTTGAAATTGGCAAAGTTCGTGGAACTGAGCAGAAAATTGGCGCACGATGGATAAAAACGCTAAAAAAATAGCCAATGTGCATAAAATTTGAAACTCAGAAAAACCATACACTCATTCCAATGGAAATCTATAGTTAATTGGCCTACGTTTTAGCGGTAGCATGTCAATTTCGATGGAAGCGCGACAACGCATTTCTTTTACAAACGAAACGGTTATAATTAAATGCGACAGATGGTTTCGTCAAGTGTGTCAAAAATAAACGTCAACGGAATGAATGGAATCAAAACTCTATGAGTGGTTATTCGATGAAACGATAAACGGATTTGGAGAGAAAGATTTAACAGAAATTTGGTTGTCGGACGGAAATGTGTCTTGCTCATTAAATGCGTATGTACCGTTAAGTTGATGACTGCGCCGCAGATAAACACTTGAACTATGCAATTAAAATTCGTTTGTGATAGGTCAAGATTGGAATAATTACAAGAAAACGTATACGTTTTTTTTTATCGCTTTGTAGAACCGAGTATCATAAATCAAGAGTAAAAACAACCGCTACACACACCAAACTTAAATGATCGTCGCAAAGCTACCGTAAAATGCTTTGAAATATGAAATCGTGTGAGAAAAGTTTTTGAAGTTGAATTTTTTTCTGTTTTTTTTTGGTTCGAGCAATCATCAAAATATAAAAGCGAGAGATAATGTTTTTATTGGCAATTTACACACCGCAGAATAGCGCAGCTCTCCAGCGCCAAGCCTAAGCAAAGAGAAAATCACAACGCGACAACTCTCAGTGGTAAACAACATCATCTTGTTTATTGCAGAGACAGAGATACACGATTAATTTCCAGCCATTATTGAAATACAAATAGGAATGAAATTATCGATATACATGCTGCTGACTCTGGCTTTGGCTATGCTCATTTATGAAAAAAAGGTCTTCAAAATGGGCGCAGAAAAAAACGAGCTGAATATAATTTCTGAATAAAGTCAATAATAATCAGCGATATGGCGGACGGCACGTAGAGACAAACATACATCGCGCGTCCGCCTTTAGTGACGTGAATAGGAAATTCAAAACAGATATAAATATAAGAAGTTTGTTGGAATCAATTTCATGTGATTAAAGAGAAAGTTTTGCACAAACAAAACAAAACGGTTGTCCACACACACACACACACACGAGCGGCGATAAGCAACAGCAACAGCAGCAGCATTCGGAACAATGTCGAAGAGTCTGCAAAAAGATACGAACCTGAAGAAAATCACTTCAAAAGAGGAGAAAAAACCATACGACAGATAACGACAACGAGGAAAAAAGCAAAAACAGCCATATCACGGCACATACAAAAACAACAAACACACACCGGTGCAACCTGTGCGAAATTGCTTATGTTAATTTCACACACATCACATCGAATTGCATCTCGCGCGAGTGCTCGCTCGCAATAATGTTGTTATGCTGATGGTGATGGTGATGGTGATGCTGGTGCTGGTGCAGCACAAAGAATCCATCGAGTATCCCAAGTATGGATGTTGGTTAGTTTAATATAAGCGTTTCGCAGCGATTTTAAATTAGCTTATGCCATATCTCTTAACTAATAATAACCTGTGATTCTTTTTTGCATGCAAAAAAAATCAAACAGAGATGCTGAGAAATTTCCACAAACCGCGCGCGCAAATACACACCATCAGCGATGTATTTGGTGAGCACTCTCTGCGGAAAATGCATCAGCAGCAGCAGCGGCATACAGAGCATTTGGTTCGGCGACGACGACGACGACGAAGAAGACGATGATATGGGCACTGTGCACGCATCATCGTTGTCGAACAAAAGCGTCTCGTAGCCGTGTGAATGTTTCGGTAACTGATGCACTTTTTTCGATTTATATTTTTTTATATACAAAATATCTGCCATAAATATATATAGAAACATACGGAGATGTGGTTGTACACATATGTATGTTTTGCTAAAGTTGATAATTTTTCGCGCTCGAGTTGTAAGTACATGAGAGTTGGAAAAGAGAAATCCAACGCAGCAAACTTCCTCCTTCGGACCGAAAATGGCAAAGAAATTTCTTATTCATTTGAATGATTTATGAAACGAAGTGCAAGAAAGGAAAAATAAGCAACTAACAAGATTAAAGTACATACACACGATCATCACACACCGCACAGTGAACAGTGATCGGATGCTTCGGATGGAATGCATTTTGCTCTGATTACGTGTCTAATGAATCACCTTTGGAACATTAACTCCCCTCATGCAGCTTGCATATACATTTATGCAGCACACATAAATGTGAATACGCAAGCGACATGATGAATCGCGCCGATGCGCGACTCAGTTTCAAGCGTGAACAGAAATGAAGGAAGCGAAAGAGAGAAAAAAAAACAATCCAATCGCGTCGGTGTCCAAAACCAACAAATTTGGTGTGGTGTGTTACACTCAAAGCCACAGTCTATCATTTTACACAGCCTCACCGCTTTTGCGCAGATTAGATTTCAAATGTCTAGCCATACGGCAAACAAAAATATCCACAACGAATGCACACCGGGAGCGAGAAAAAAATACCAACAGCAGCAGCAGTCACAAAGCAATCAGCGAGAAAAAGTAAACACAATAGCAGCGGCGGTGAATTAAAATAGAAAAAAAATTGGTGTAAAAAAACCAGGAAAAAAAATCGCATATGTATGAAATCTAACCGTCATCTATATCAAATTTAGAAATTAAGAAAAGAGAGACAGACGTGTTGCAAACGAGAGAAATCAAGGAAAGTATTGCAGCCGACGCGCGCGCGTGTGTTTTTCTCTTTCTTCCTATCTCGCCATACACCAGAAACAGACTCTATAATTTCACTGCGATAAAAGAATAGAAATTAATAGAATGAAGAAAGAAAAATCAGATTTGGCATGCGGCATATTTCTTTTCCTTCATTGTATCGTGTGTGTATGCGCCTTTCCTTCGGCAACAACAGCAGCCAAATCGATTTAAGTAATCAACTTCCTCTACCGCACGTTCCAATACCATTTCACTCAATTTCATTTTCTAATGGCATTTTTCTTTCACTCCTCCAAGTGAATTTGCAGCACCGGCACATTTGGTATTAGAGAAGAAAAAAAACGCACACACAAAAAACGACAATAAAACCAAATGCACAATACGAAAAAGGTACAAAAAAACACTCATAGAAACAAAATTCTGTTCCGCGGTGTGTTTAAGAGCCGCGTGGAAAAAAACCATATGGATTCAAGTCTCTCTATGTGTTTTTTTTCGTATTGAGTGTGTGCAAAATTACATTTAATTTTTACTTTCCTTTTCAAGCATTCATTCATTTCGATGATATGCGAGATATCTAAGTTTTTTTTCTCTCTCTCTCTCTCTCTCTCTCTTAAACTGTGCTACCACGGAATAAAGGCGAGATGCCAACCGCGCCGTGACAGAGCACACCACACAGCACCAGTTATCGCCTCGCCTCGCACACCGAAGGCGCATATACTCGTATTGTTTGCTCGTAAACAGATGGTATATCCGGCATCTTATCTTTTTTATTAGCGTAAAAAAACGCAACAGCGGTAGTTGATCGCAAACTCTAGTTTTGTTCATGCCGAAAAAAAGGAAAGCAGAAAAAAACACAAGCATCCAGAGAAAGAAATCAACTAGATGATGATGATGATGAAAAAGGTAGAAAAAAAATCTGACAACATCACCTCTGTTTTTTACGCACATTGCAAAACACACAGAGTATAGGCATTTCGAAACGCCACCACCACCGTCAATAATAGTACATCAGTTGAAGGATCTCTCATTGTATCGAAAAGAAGAGAAAAAAAACACACATAACCATCGAAAGCGATCACAGTAGCACACAGCGTAAATGAGAGAATAGAAAATAACAACAACAATTCCAATGGAGAACGAGCTCTTAAGATTCCTTTTGCTCGCATTTTTCGTAGTTTTGTTTTCACTCTCTCTCTCTGCGTCGCCGCCTCCTCTTCGATTGAACGTGATACCTTGGTGCATGTACCACATACCCACTGAGCGATCGGCACACGTATCGAAACAATCGGAATAGAAGAGCAACAAAATGTGCAAGACGAGAAGTGGAAGGAAGAGAAAAAAACAACAACTCACAACACAACACGTACTCCAACACACACCAACTATCCACATCATATGCTATTCTCACTCTCGATTAAGGGAAATCAATCGATGGCACACGCTACTTTCCCTTCGAACCACAGTCATCACCCAACAATAGACACACAACAACTACCAATTACTGCATTTTTTTTCTTTATGACTATTTTTTCTCTCCTCATGTACAATCGTTTTGTGGGCTGTTGTTTTATTTTCATCGCTTTTACTTATGCGCCCGTCATAACTTTTTTTTTTCCATTCGTTCTGGAGGCATTTCCATTTTTTTATGATTTCACTTTTTTCTCGATTTAATCATTTTTTTGGCTCGAAGTTTTTTTTTTGCGTGCTATCAATGTGGCACACCAGAAAAAATGCCAGAAGTTAAGTGAAACCGAAAGAATGGAGAGCGAGAGAAATGACAACAGAAGTCGAAGTAAAAGTGAAAAATAGGAAACATGCGAAGTAGACACAACAAAAGGCTAGAAAACAACAGTAATTCTATTTAAATAGGATCGATCAAATTTGGTTGCTTCCTTATTTTTTTCCATGATTATGTGATACATGCCGGGGATTTTTTTTGCTGGCTCTCCGGTCCTCTCTTTTGTTACCTACGAATTTTAAAAGCGTTTTTATCGCATTGAAGAACAAAAAAATTAATAGGCAAAAAATAATCGATGAAAATTAAATGTTTGTTTTTATTAGATGCATATTTATTGACATTTATTCAGTATTTATCCGCTATACTTCTGTTAAGCAGTCAAAATCGGCCACAAAAAAACTTCTTCTTCCGACCAGACAAATGGACTGCCAAACAGACACCAGACAATTCGGTTAGTTTACAGTTAGCCGTACGTGTGTCGCAGAGCGGCACTTAAATGCGTCGAATCCGGAATTGATTTCTATGCACACAAATTGCGATAAATGACAAGATTTCTTCCACCAAATGAATGATTTTCCAAATGATTTACCAAAATGCATGAAAAATGTTGAATAAAAACTCGTCAAATTTGTTCAAAATAATTTTTTTTTTCACAAATAATTCGCATTATTAGCTCGAATTACAATTTTAATAAAATATCAATTTGATATGATTTGAATATTAGCAATACCATTCGGAAGTTTGCATATTTTTTGCATGAAAAATACCACTTCTGCGAATCAAATGTGTCGCTGTTGCACAACAAATAACGTAACTAATAATAACGTGGTTGAACGACCGACGGCCGGAATCGGAGTCAACACATTTTATGATTCATTAATTAGAAAAAATATGGACGTTCGTTCCACATTTCACGTCTGTGCGTTTGTCAAATTGTACAAGTGCTATTCATAATTAATACGGAGAATGGGCCAAAATGCCTATATGCCTCGTTTGTCGTCAATTGACACACAATCCGGATATTATTTTTATCGTTTTTAGCTATCATTGACCACAAATATGGTCATAATTTCGTCTTGTTCATGATAATGAATATTCGTGATATCAATGAAATGCCCAATTTTTCAGTTCATACACCCGACCCAATTACATGTTTTATCATTGCTTTTGTGACGCAGAACAATCAACCCAGAAGTGTGAATGATTCATATCGCGACTTTTTTTCCCTACATTTCTAAATATTAGTTGAATGAGTATGTATTCAAACAAATACAAAATCAAAAAACCCATACAGAGACAGACACATTCACATTTGCATAGACGTTGCGAGAAAAAAAAATCCACAGCGAAAAAATTGTTTTTCATTTGATCATTATTAGTTTCTTGTTTCTTGTGTGGATACAAACGGAATCGATGGTTTGACTTGATTCCAAAATTCCAAATTAAATTGCGTAATACACTTCGAATGATCGAAAGCGAAAATCGAGTGTTTGAACAATTCTTTTATCATTCATGGAATTCATCGAATTCTCTAACATCTCCATTTAAACTAAGTGTCAAATTTTATCTTGAAATATTTTGATTAATTAAATGCCTCAGATTCCAACGCAAAATTCCACATAATATTTGAAAAGCAATCAAATAAGTTTTTCAAAGCAACATTTGTCTTGAAAACTTCAATAACAGTAATAAATTGAGTCAACATTAACATTTCAAACTAATACATTCGTTAAAAAACGAATCGCAGTACTTTCCAATAAGAACATCAATGAAAGTCAGTTGTGAACATTTTACTGAATACATAATACGTTGAGAACAAGTGAAAAGTAGTTATAAAGAAGCTTTCGATTCAGAAATTTACATGAACTTGAACTCTGAGTCCGTTGTATACTTTTAGCGACTGATCAAACCAACGTCGTAGCCAATGCAATTGCTTTTGCAAAGAGCGATCGAATGAGTGTGGGCATTAAAGTGGGTATTCTTATTCCAGTCTGCATTGATTCGCCTATTGAGCGTTAGGGGGCGCTTGCGATGGCTTGTATTCACATCGAGAGCAGCTGCATTTTTACTGTTAATACAATAAAGAGTGTACACCACAGGCACACGACTAAGAACTCAATACACACTGAAAAAGTCACGCAGAATGAGCCAAACACACCCTCACATACAAGTAATATTACATACTACTGCATGGGATTGCGTCTATAAAAAACCGAAATCTTTTCAATTCAGGCGCTCAAAAAGCGAACGAAAGGGAAAATTTTATACGAATTGGTCTAACAAGCCGGCAATTCCGAAGAGATGCTTGATGCGCAGGTCCATTGCAAATCTCCGTTTCTTTGATGTTATCGCATCCAATTCGTATGGCAAGCTGTTATTATTCACATCAATACATTCAGTTTGTGCTCAGCTGTGAATCGAGTCGTTTGTGTTTTGATGCCACGATAATAAACAATCCGCCGTTTGTTCGCAAAACCACTTCCCACCTATCAACAAAATGTGTATTCTTCACTGTCAGAGCGGTTCACTGTCGCCAATAATTTGAAAAAGGAAATGGATAAATCAAAAACCAGTGTTAAATAGATTCGGAAATTTGGTGCCAGCATTCTTCAGTCTTCACACACCCAGTGTCATTTTATCATTCAATCAGTTTGGGCTCTCATCCTAAATCATTTGTGTATAACATTTCTGGAGTAGTGTTTTGTTTGTGTTTGTTGGTACAGCGTTTGATTTTCGTACACCGCATCAGTGGTGGGCTCCCAATAGATTTGCTCAAGCCGAAATTCAAAAAGGAACATTTTGCATTCAGTTGTATGTTTGTCGAATAAATTAAGTAAATGCGTTCAGCAGGAGGGTTCCCTCCACACGAAAAGCCATTGCCTGCGATTAGTGTGAAAAGGACACACGCATACATGCACATACATAAATAACGAAACCGTAAACACGAACATATGCAGCAAAGTGGGTTTAATTTTCGGTTTGTTTCATCAACGCACCATAGCTGAAATACCCCGAATGTTTCATTGCCTCTTTTTTTTCATCTAGCATGGCAATAAAATAAAAATTCGACACAGCGTACGAAATTACTAACAAAACAGCGGCAAAAGCAGAAACAACATCGACCAAGTCCAACAGTAGTAATAAACACTTCGAGTGGGATGAGTGCAAATAATTGTAAACAGTGAAGAGTAGAAGCGTTCATAAATGTATGCGTTCCGTAGAAAATTCCACGTCGAATATTTGCCAGACCAATGCCACGAACACGAAGCTAAAACATACCTTTGAAATTGAATTTTTGTGAAAAGGGCCGAGAGTAAATTAACGAAAGTAAATTCAGTTCAGAATTTCAGGTAACAGCGTAAAGAGTGTTTAATGTTTGTACGATGGAGGAAGAGTTGCGGTGTCCGTTGTGTAAAGGGATCTATGTAAATCCAGTGTTATTGCCGTGTTATCATGGTCTGTGCTTAACATGTGCCCTGGACACTCAGGTACAAATCGCCAACAACAACGACAGTTGTTCAACGAATAGTTCAACGATAGTAACAACCCAAGTGCCCGCGAGTCATCAAAATCCGTCTGCCGCACACATATCAACATTGCCTCGCAACAATTCGGGCGAGAGTACGGCAAATTCGAGTGCATCAGAGAGTATTTCTTCGGATCAAGAGGCGGATAAAGTCAGTATTTTGAGTGAGGCCGACTCAGGTGTCATTTGTACATCACGACCCAGTTCGTATGCTGGAACGCCAAATTTTCAAGCACTTTTGTTTCCGCCGTCTGGAGGTGCGGTCTACTCATTAGCATGTCCCATTTGTCGTAAAATTGTGTTTTTCGACGACGGCGGTGCACGCAATTTACCACCCTATCGAACTATGGAATCGATAATCAATCGATTTGGTGAACGCGAAACGTTGCGATGCCAAATGTGTGAAATAGAACCAAAAATCGCAACCGTCGTGTGTGAACAGTGCCAAATTCGGTATTGTGATAGTTGTCGCGAATTGTGTCATCCAGCTCGTGGCCCTTTGGCAAAACATAGTTTGGTTTCACCGCGCGATGGTAGTAAAACAGCGACTCGCGAATCCATTTGCATTGAACACTGCACCGAACCATTGGCTCTGTATTGTTTGACGTGTAAAATTGCCTTATGCCAACAATGCTTGAGTGACAACCGCCATCAATCACATGAAATACAATCAATCGCAATCATTTGTAAATCACAGAAGGTAAATGGAATTTAAAATTGACACTATCAAATTGTTATTTCTATTTAAGCGGGAAAATTTGTTCGATTTAATTGACAATATCAAATTGATGACTTCAACAGAACATCAGAACATAATTGATGTATATTCTCGAACTTTGATTCGACTTTTTCATTTAGTTTATATTTAACAGCAATTTTATTAACATGAATAGAGACAAAAAAAAAATTGAATTAAATCACAGTGAATTCTACAGCCGTATTAATTCTTATTATTGTGCCATTTTTGTTCAATGACCCTTGGTGTGCACATAAAAATGATTCGACATTTAATCCTATCATTTATCCCATAATCGAATTGAACCGACTGAACAAATGGTGAGTTGGAGCCAAATGAGGTGGCTCAATTCAATAATAGCTTCAACATAATCGAACGTAATTCAATTAAATTTTAAATAAATTTTTCAACACTCCATTGTATATCAGTTTGAATGAATGAATACGGGCATTGTTCATTTCAATTTATTTCCGAGATTTCACTCTCAGAGAATGCTTAGTTCGTTCAATCGAAATATGTATTCGAATTTTAAAGAAAATTTTCCAATGCTGAGATGATGTTTCAACTTGATTTTTGAGGTTTTCCTTTTCATTTGGTATTAAATGTAAGGAATGAACATAAAACGTTGGAAATGCCTTTTCCACAAATATCAAATATTGTCAATTATTTCAGCTGTTGAGAGTTTGAAGTGCCGACTCAAGTTCGGCATAAAGAATCTGTTGCGGGAAATGAACACATTTGCTCGGATTCACAGTTCTTGGAACTTGCCCATCCAATAACATTAAACAGATTTCACGCGTTGCATTTTCATACCTCTTTGAATAAGTCCTATTGAAATCAACTGAATGTTATTGAGTCTATTCAAATTTCATTGCGTTTTGCGTGAGTACCGAAACTGTTAATCAAAGTAATCCACTTTAATGGCAGATTTCTGCTCTGAATCGAGTGCGCAATATCGATGATAGCGTAAGCAAAGAGAACAATTTCCTTAAGTATACATAGAAGTGCTTGTGTCAGCAAAGAGATAAGCTCAAGGCTCCATAATGGGCAATAAACATTTATCAAAAGCCGAACGAAGAAAATTAACTTGAGATGGGTATAATCTGCATTATGGCAAATGTGGACAATTTCATCCGTTCAACTTATCAATGCAGCATTTTATTTTTATTTATTCTGTTGATCAACAGTTTTGTTTGAGATGCGTTGAATGTAAACTACGTTGAGCTCAATTTATGGGTCGTTTAAGAGGCTCTTATGTTGCGTGAGTTGACTGCAATCGATGTGATGATTGCCGGAGCTAATTTAAATGCAATTTTATTTGTGTACTTATTTTCTTCGGAGGATTTTAGCTAATTCTAAGGTTTTGCTCAAACACTTTACTAATTCTAAGACTTTATTTATTCAGACAGAACTCTCACATAATCTGCAACAATTATCGGAGAAAGCCAGATCAACAACGGAGTTCATTCAAAGACTCAAGGGAATGAGTGATAAAGTAACGGTAACTGTCTGACTTTCTTTTGATCTTTTCTTTTGCATAAGTCATATCTGACAAAGATCGACTTTTATAAACTTCTAAAAAGTAATTTCTGTTTGACATGGAGCATGCGAGTTTAAATTAGTGTTTTACCATAAAACGAATTAGTTTCATTAATTCTGATTTATGCAAAATCAGGAATCAAGCAGTGAATTCCATCAAATGGTGGCAATGCAATGCGAATCTTTAATTCAAATGATTCGACAGCGGCGTGATTACCTGTTAGAAACCATTGGACTGGACAAAGAGCATAAATTGCGAATACTAAAGGTGATATATGTTTCAAACACATAGCACACATGCACACTTGGTGTGGTTTGATATCATGTTGTACTAATTGAATTTCATTGTGATTAAACAGGAGCAGCAAATTAATTGCACGGCGAAACTGCAACAGACGACGGGTTTAATTCAATTTTGCATTGAAACGCTCAAAGAGACTGACAATGCTACATTTCTACAGGTAGAGCGCGTGCATCTGTTTCGAATTCCAGTTATTTTACGCGAATTCGTGGTTTATTTACAAATCATCGCCCCAATAAATTTCATAAATTAGTTAATTAATCTCGGTCATGTTGGTTTCGTGTTATAGGTGGGGACGGGGCTAATAAATCGTGTTGCTGACACCGATGTGAGATGGCATCAAGAGGTAACAAATGCAGCACCACGAGTATCACCCACCATTGATCTCACGCTAGACGATTTGTCGGTTAAACGTGCAATTGACAATCTCAATTTTATTAAAATCAAATGTAAGTTGCTCTTTTTTTTCTCTCTCGCATTTTTGCCTATTACCTTGGTCGGTGTTATGTTGAATTGAAAAACGCTTTAATTCATTTTGGTGCTGTATTTAAATTGCTTTAGCTGGCAGAGACTGCGATGAACGCTTACAAACAGGTAATTAACGATAAACTCTCAAACGCTTCATCTCCACCTTCGCCATGCAATCAAATTACATTCAATTTACATTCATTTTCATCTAAAATGTGAATTTATTAGCAACGAAGTTAATAAAACGATAATTTAAAACACGTTTTTTTTATCTCTTTCTGAATTTTTATTTCTTTAGTGCCATCAACTCCAACAATAATTCATGAAGAGTGCTCGACCGTGAATAATTCGGTTACTGTTGCCTGGAAAGCATTCAATCCCATGTCGAGCGATGGATACGTACTTGAATTGGACGATGGCAGTGGCGGAGAATTTCGGGTTGGTAGAAATTCTGCCGTTTTCTCTCTCTCTCTCTCCGTCAAATGATTGAATCAATCCAATTTTTTCCTCGTTTATCCTCGTTTTTTTTCATTTTTTAACACGAATAGGAAGTTTTTTGCGGGAAGGAAACCATTTGTACGGTAGATGGGTTGCATTTTAATTCCATGTACAATGCACGCGTCAAAGCGTTCAACAGTTTTTGCGAGGGAGAATATTCGAAAATGATTGGCCTACACACGGCCGAGGGTGAGTCATAAAAAGAGTTTTTCAATTGGAAATTTCATTTGTTGTGCATTTTTGAAATTAAAACGTTTGCATTTCTTTTTGTGTCAAACAGTCGCTTGGTTTGCATTCGATCCGGCGTTGAGTGATGCAAACAGCAGTGGTTTAGCAGTTTCGAATGATTTATCAACGGTTTCAGTCGATGGATGGGAACATCAAGTTGCATTGGGTTCGGTTGGATTCTCGAGGGGTGTCCATTACTGGGAATTTACAGTCAATAAATACACTGGTGATACAGATCCAGCATTTGGCATTGCCCGAATTGATGTGGCCAGAGATCGGATGCTTGGTGAGTATAGGAAAAATACACGAATCGATTCCTTTTTCGAAAGCGGAGTTCGAACTTTTGTGATATATTTTTTCTTCATTCTAATGTGAACCCAAAGAATAATCATCATATTTTCAACTAAATTTCAGGCAAGGACGACAAAGGTTTCGCCATGTACATCGATCATAAACGTTCTTGGTTCCAACACAATTCAGTGCACGAGCGTCGTGTGGAAGGTGGCATCTCAAACGGCAGCGCCGTAGGAATTTTATTGGACTTGGATCGACACACCTTGAGTTTTCTTGTCAACAGAATGCCTCAAGGTTCGATAGCTTTCCGTGATTTATACGGTGTATTTTATCCAGCTGTCAGTCTTAATCGCGGCACAACACTCACTTTGCATGCAGGATTACCGGCACCACATATCGACTGTTTGCACTGAACGATGAGACATTTATAACTACAAACAAGAAATGATTGATACGGTAGTAAATAAGATGATTTGAAGCAAATAAAAAGAAGCCGCTTTAATAATCTAAACAAAAAAGAGCAAATACAAACAGAACGAGTATAATATTTTAATCGTGTTTATAATTAGAACAGCACGAGTTTGTTTTGTAACAATAAACATTCCGACCGGTTGAATTTGGAACAAAATGTCAAAATTATGAATGAATTTATGGGGTTTTGTCTATTTTTATTGCACTAACACCCACAATATTCATGTATTTCATTCATTTCAATGAGAAATTACAGTGCAGTGATAAGAAGTTATAAATAGTATTAATAAAAATTTACGACCTTTTCATAAGACGATTATATTTTCGAAACTGAATAACTGCAACGATAGCTGGAAGTAAACTCTTTTATGGGTCAGCTTTTTTAAACGTTGGGTAATTTTCAAAGCGATGTGCTACCTTTGAAAGGTACTCCAAAAATTCATAACCAAAACGAAGTTTCGCCGGTTGCGAGCATGTTTTTTCTTGTTATCGTGTTGACTAACAGCTGTTACGAGTATGACGAGGCATTTTTTGCGTATATTTGCACGTCATGAATACCATTGACTCCATTCACTGTCCTACAGTTTGTCATCGTTAAACGATCATTAGAATATACGAACGACGTTGAACGAATTAAATCAATCAGCGCTTTCATTCTGGTGTGTCTCTTTCATAGAACGAAATTCGGTATTTTTAAATAGATAGATTTTTGTAATATCGAAAAAAACGTACAAAAAAATGCAAATGGGGGATCAAAAAATAATTTACACACTTTTTAATGGCAGCACCGAACAAATGTCCATAAAATCGAAGTTTTATAAATACGCACAAATAAGCGAAAAAGAAGTAAAATTCAGTGAAAACAAATCTATTCATAAATACGGAGAGAATGACCATTTATTTGGACACAATTAAGTCTTTCAGATGTCAAGAGCCGTCATATTTTGTTGTATTTCATGCATGTGCTGATTCAAATCGAATCATCGATGTTTAGTGTTTTTGATATTTGTCCATGGAATATTTTCGGGAGGATCAAAATGTATTAGCCGTCAATTTTTCGTTTTGAATTTCAGTTCACACTTAGAACGTTTCAATTTGTAACGATTTTAAATTCAATTCTCAATAAGTTGAAACGCTCACGAACATTTCTTTTTATTGACTAATCGTGAAAAAAACTTAAAAAATCAAATCGTTGTGAATGAAAAAGTGATAGTATATGCAAAATATGAATGGTTTCAATCAAGAAAGAAAACTCCTGAGCATATCTTATCAAAAGTCATAACAATATATTACCTAGGCATATATATTCTAGGCAAAACAAACCGTAGAAATTTACACACACTAAACAGAAAACACCATTTTTCGTTGAGGTAACTTATCTTTTTGGGGTATATATTTAAATGGAATTCCATGAATAGCAACATGTTAAAGACCTTCATAGAAAATAACGAAGAAATAATAAATAAAAAAATTATCAGAAAGGAATTCAATGGATTTTTTTGTATGTTTCAACTCGAGCGTTGCAGATCAGAGTGGTACAAAAACGAATCTGGTGTAAGTAAATGAGTTCTGATGTATGAGAACCTTCAAATATACGAAATATACGTCCCAAGGAAAATGAACCACATGATCGAAGGTTCTGAAATGAATGAATCTCTTTTTTTAGCGTGGCATTCGCCGCATTGATGATATACATCACATGTATGACGACATCTAAAAGCGGAAATTTTTCAACTAAGCACTAAACCATGTGTTCAGCATACATTGTTTTTTGCGAATGTAAATTTGCGCATGCGTTGACAATTTAAATCTAATTGCTGGATGATTTGCATTGCTAAACGCTCTTGAATGGAAATCGTAGAATGGATTTAATTGAGTTCAAAAAATCATTGAAGCATTTTGCCTAATGACATCGATAAATTGTTAGTGTTTGCGCACGCGAGCAACTGACAAGAATGAGATGCTTGACCGAAAATCAATTGCTAGCCGAACCGTACAACATAGACAGATATTCAAGTGTGTTGATGTAAATATTAGATTACAGCATAAAAACGGCTCCTCTACAAAACACGTGCAGTGTGTTGATAAGAGTGAGTGTGTCCGAATGCTCGGCACCAAAGAGAGAAGGAACAACGATACGAACCGAAGCGACGTCGACGACGACGACAACGACGACAGCACCGACAGAGCACACACTGGGTATCTACTATATCGTAAGAAAATAAGGCCGTAGACACTGGGCGTCCATTAGACAGTTCGAATAAATAAAACCAAACGGCACGCTCATGCGATCAGTTGAGAGCGGAAAGTAGCATCAGTTTGACAACGCACAGCCAAAGCAATCTCTCGCTCTCAATTTCCCAAACAATAAAACATTTTCTGGCAAAAAATTTCGCGTTGATTTGTACGTTGCACATTGTGTTTAGTGTGACATTGGACTTTTTCGTACTGAATCGCGCTTATACCGTCAAATTTGTGCATAAACAATAATATTGCTGTATTTAAATTTAGTTTTTGGCCAGTGCTCACGTTTTCATCGATGCGGCTCAGAATACTGTGACTTTTTTTTAATTCGATTTGTCTTTGTCGTTTCATATTTAACATCAATTTTTGATTTCGATTTTTTTTTGCTCCGGCACGTATTTCACCAGTATTTTCCTTTGTATAAACAGTTTCTTTTTTGAAGTTTGGCACATTAATAGCATCGTCGATGTGAGATCGACATTTAAATAATTTGATGCGAATAACAAATAGCTTCGTGAATGTTGAATGATAAACTGTGATCCAACTATTTTTATTACCGATTCGTTGTGCCGCATATCATCAGTTTGGTGATTCGATTGCAGTATATTTGATGCAGTTGTATAATATCGGTCGACAATTTTACCCACTTAACTGTAGTCTTTATTTGTAACCAATTTTTATACGTACAAAATGACGGTCGCCACCAAAGATATTCCATCCAGTGAACAGAGAAACAGTACCAGAAACCAATACCTTGCCACAATTATCGGTAAATTTGAAATTAATTGCAAAGAGTGTTCAATAGAAAGTCAATTTGAGTTGGGTTGAGCTGAGTTGTGTCAACACTCAGTTACGTCTGACGTCTAATAATGTATGCATACTATCTGGCAATTTCTATTCGTCTCAACTGTATAAACAACCGTGTTTGAACAACGAAACGTGTGAGAGAAGCCATTAGGAGTTTTGAGACTCATTAAAATTAAATTAAATATTCGAAGAGATGCATTTCTTTTCGCCCAAAATACTCAACAAGTTCAACGAATTTCTCCCTGAACTCTCTCGAAAACGAGTTTTATTTTAATCCTATTATCGTTCCTTTAGCTTGATGACATGCATAAAATTGTTTCTGTTTTCTTCTTCTTCTTCAAATTTGTTGTGTTTTCAGTGAATTTGACCACTATTTTATATGGATATGCATCTGGCTGGACCAGTTCAAGTCTACTCATTTTGGAATCGGATGAACTTACGCCGCTCGTTGATGGAGCAATGAATCAAGAGCAACGATCGTGGGTCACATCACTTTTTGCCATATCTGGTGTGGTTGGAACGATCTGTTATTATTTTATTGCCGATTTTTTAGGACGAAAATTACCTCTTTGGAGTCTGGCTATTCCCCATGGAGTAAGTATTATTTCACTTTGGTTTGGATTAGTTTTGCTAATTGAAGACAAAAACTATGAAGAAAATTAAGAACTATGGACCTCAAAAATAGCCCAAATTTAGTCTAACAACATTTCATTGAGAATGTTAAATTAAAATCTCTTCAATTTGCGTCTATTTCAGATAAGCTGGATTCTTATCGAGTACGGCATATATCCATGGCAATTGTATTTGTCGAGAATATTAGCTGGTTTGGTTTCTGGTGGTGGTTTTGCTCTGGTTCCAATTTTCATTTCTGAAATATCCGAGTCACAGTATGTATCCATTTCGGTTCTGAACGAAAAAATCTCTGCCACTTTGCGAATTCTCATGTAATGTATATCATAATCTTGAAATTCAAAAATATTAAAACATACATGATAAAGAAAATATTTTCGGTGGCGGAAAGGAAAAAGATAAAATTGGGATTTTTTTTAAATTGATATAAAAGAGAATTTTTCGAATTATTTCACTAGAAAAGATAAAAAAAAAACATATATCGACAAGAATTTCAATCAAAACTTATCTCGTTTATATTAGTATTCGGGGTCGGCTTGGTTCACTTTTGATGCTTTCGGCCAACTCTGGATTTTTATTTGGATTCTTGGCCGGTTACTACCTTTCATACTTTGAAATACCGTATTTTGGGATCATTCTATCGATAGTATTCTTAGTGTCTTTTACGTACTTCCCTGAAACGCCATCATTCCTATTGCGATGCAAAAAAGAAGAGGTAATGCTTCATTTCAATGCCAATATCAACTCATATCACATATTCGGCCGTCACATATTTGGTCTTTATATTTAAATCATCCCTTTCCCTTTTTACAGCTAGCGGAACGTTCTTTTAGATTCTATCGAAATGTCAAGAAAGGTGAACCAATGCCAGAAAATATTGGCAAAGAATGGGATGAACTTCAAAAAGGGCTAGAAGAAATGATGAAATCGAAGAGCAAAATCAAAAACAATTTCGAATATAAGGATTTGTGTAAGTAAAATTGGCTTGAATCAACCACAAATTTTATTTGTAATAATTTTATTTTAAGCGCGGTTTTCGAATGTAATGACCTAGTTTGTTTACAGAAACTTAATCCCATAACCCAAACACTTAGCACATATTCAGTGCTGAATTTTATTTGAATGTTGTTTATCGACGAAATGCTTAGCTAAGCTTAATGGAATATGTTTAAAATACGGCACGTACTTTTTTTTAACAATTGTTTTCAACACTCTTGCGTTGGCGAAACATATTCATTTGCTCAACCCGATTATTCTCACAAATATTCCTTACTCATATCTTATCACTCAGTTTAATTTTTTCCTGGTGAATCATCAGCAATTATGTTCAAATATTTTTTTTCGTTTGGAACTGAGAATTTATTTTTCTATATTAAGAATATTGCCGATAAAAGTGATTTATTTCTCGACGAATCTGGGGTCTTTTTTCTGAATTCCAACTTTAAATTTATTAATCAATTTTGATTGATCATAGTGAAAACAAATTATTTCAGTGATCAAGACACAATTTATAGCTCGCCAAATGAATTGTTGTGTTTTATTTTTCAGTTAAAACGCGTGCTGGTCGTAAGGCGCTCATAATTGGCATTGTTTTTGTCTTCATGCATGAGTTCTGTGGAGTTTTTACGATGCTCAAGTAAGTTCATGAAAACAAAATATATTGAATCAATCATTTTTAATTGTTTTTTGTCTCAATATAAAAATTTTAGCTATACGGCGAAGATTTTCCTTGAGAGCGGTTCAACCATTTCACCAAAACTCTCGGCAATAATCGTTGGACTGATTCAATTGATTGGAACCTATTTCGCGACATTCTTTGTTGATCGTCTGGGCCGTAAGATCCTCTTAGTTTTGTCTTCAATCGGAACGGCTATATGCCTGGCATGTCTTGGTGCATATTCATACGCACATTCAATCGGAATCGATGTCAAGCCATACTCATGGGTATCGATTGCCAGTTTCTCCGGCATGATGTTTTTGGCAGCCGTTGGACTGATACCTCTTATGTTTGTCGTCATTGCTGAAGTGATGCCTGAGAAGGTAAAGTATTCCACTTTTTTTTATTTGTATAAAAAATGAGTAGTTGACCATTTTCTCCACTTTCCAATAGGTTCGAAGTATTGGATGTACAATTTGTTTCTGTCTGTCCTGGGTGCTGGCATTTTTGATGGTGAAATTCTTTGAATCAGTTATCGATCAAATTGGCTTGTTCGGGTGTATGTTTTTGTTCTCCATTTGTACCGTGTTTGGGGCCATCTTCATCATTATATTCATTCCAGAGACTAAAGGAAAAACTTATGCGGAAATTGCTGCCATTTTAGATCGTTAAAATTATTCAATGTTGTTTCATAAACACATTTTGAAAAAAAAATCCTTTTAAGATGCATGTTGATAGATATGATATTGAGATTTATGAATTTTTATATAAGAACTTACTCATGTCTTGTACTTACGTCGTTGATACTTATTTTTATCTAGATTTTTATACAGAAAAACTTATTGTTGAAAATAAATGGTAAAAAAAAGAATGATGTTGTTTTAGATTTTTCGTGACCAAAGTTGGATTCAAGGAAACAAACTCAAGGCTAGAAAAAGAATTTTCTGCTCTAAAAATCTCATCAAACTTTATCAAAATTGTTTTTACTTCCTTTCACAGCCGTAAATTTTCATTTATTTCTACTTGAATTCGGTGTTTGATCTTCTTCAATCAATGATTATGTAGTTTGTTCAATTTCATTTATTTTATTTTATTTTATTTATTTCCCTAATCAAAAGGAACCTATACGATATAAATTCAGTTCCAGCCGACCATCATTGGACCATTTTCCAAAAGAAAGAAATTGAAAAGAAAATCGTCTAGTGAGTGGAAGTAGCAAAAGAATCTTCGTACCACTTTCTTCTAACAAAAGATTTTGTTTTTTTTTCGTCCATTTCAAAAGGATTTCTTTATTTATTTATTTTATCATCTTCTCACAATTATTCTATAAATTAATTTTAATATCAATTTATGATTACATAAAAAAGAAATGGAATAGAATATGAAAAACAAACAATAAATTACATGACAGCATTTGGAAATTTAGCGTAATTTGCCAATGTTTTTGTTTGAGTACACACACGGTGAGAATGCGAATTAATTTCAGGTTATTTTTTTCTTCTCCTTTAAAATTGTAACATGTTTATTCGGTATACAGACACTTTCGATTTTAAACAGGACAAATACTCCATATTTTGTGTGTGTGTGTTTGGGAAACTTTACTCGTGTTCATTTTGATGGTGGTTTTTATGGTGTGTTTATTTAGAATTCTCGTGTATTTTACATTTATGACAGTTTTTTCTGTTAAATACAATATGTATATTGCTCTAGATGACACAATAGTCGATTGTGTACTTCAAAACAAATACTCTCTCAACGAAAAGAATAAATGTCAAATTACTAGAATGCATGTTGATTTTTATGCCGCTGTGCTGAATGATGATGGTCTTGATCTTATTTTCTTCTTCTTCTTTCTCTTCTTTTTTTTTTAGCTAATTTTCATATTTTCTGTTGTTTCTTTTTTATTCGGTTGTGCTGTTTATGAGGTATCCATATCACTTGATTTTTGCGTAAATATCAACTTTTTTATGAAACCAACTATAGTAATCGGCTACGGCGATTTGTGTTTGATTAAGTGCTTTGCCTAGATTTTCGGGTGAAAGTCGTCCGCTGTACATTAGAGTTTCATTTTTTTAATCAACAAATATGAAAAAGAGAAAAAAATACGAATGTTATCAGTGAAACGGTCCAAAGGAAAAGGGAAAAATATATATTCATTATGCAATAATTCTGAATCGAGTATAGGTACTCACACAAAGACTTTTGTTTGAAGAAACTCCCCGCTGTTTTTGTAAACGGTTGCGCTGGTGCTAGAAATAACGTTCCACGTTGAAATCGATGCGTCGGAAATTTTCTGTGGCAAGCCAGGTGCGTATTGTTCGATCTGTTGGGGCAAATGCAAAACGATTAATTTATAACGTTGAATAGTTACTACGCTTGAGAAAATGGCATCATATTGAGTAATATGATAGAGCGAGCTATCGCAATTGACAAATTTAACAATTGTTCAAAGAAAATTCGATGAATCGATGACCTCGAAAATGTGCTGACAATCGCATAGCGATTGACAACACATTGTCGAAATGCCATCGAATCGGCAAATTTGCCTACGTTCAATTTCAATGACATGTAAAAAAAAAACACTTACGAAATTGACAACTACTGGAGTTTTCGCTGCGACGTACTCTTTTGTGACAACCCATCCATTTTTAGCAGAGGTCAATCCAACGATACCCAAGTCTTTCAAGAATAAACCGTATGGTTTCAAAGTGACATAGGTAATGTTTGCGTAAATGGGTACATTTACTTCAGCCCATTGGTAGCCACGTGCGCTGGTCGACAACGACTTCGTCCAGGCAACTTCTACGTATGGCAATGCACCGGTGTCTTTCAAGAATTTGCCAGCAGCCGATTTCTCAAACACACCATCGTTACGTTGTGTGTCATAAGCTAAAAGTCCACCAATTGCTGCGAACACCAACAAACTACCAAAGAAGTATGGGCAACATGATCCATTTGATGTGGATTTTCCCTTCTTTTGTGTTTTTTCCTGCGATGGCTGTTGAACAATAACGAGGTTATTAGTTTATTTTACAATTGCGTGACACAAAACATTCATAAAAACACAACAAATTTCACAACAGTGACGTAAAATTGTGTGAATAATTGAAAATGAAAAAAAAATCATTCAAAGAAAATTACTCACTTTCTTAGCAACTTTGGCTTGTTTCTGTTGTTTTTTGTTATTCGCTCCAGCCATGATTTGTAGAGTTTAGTTTTAAATCTGTAAAAAAAATTCCAAAAATAAGAATTTAATGGTGTGTATCAACTGAAACTTGTGAACTGAACTGAACCAAACGAGGTTCTAAATGATGTCTATTTAAATCGTTCAACGTTGATGAACTTCCATAACTAGACAAAAATAGATAATTTGGAATGTCAAAAGTGATTGGACACAGAGATGATGATGATGACGACGACGACGACAAAGACGACGACCCAAAGAATATGCAATGGTGTTTAGAATGTTCGAAAATCCATTAAGTGATCAAACAGGTATCCGAGATTCACCAAACCCATTTAGTCATGTCATCACACACACACACGCAGACAATAGCTTGGTTGCACATTTAAAACAGACGCATTTGTTTAATTGTCTCGTCACTTACGAAACGAGTATTTTATATTCGATTTCATTTCAGGTCCATCTAAATCAATACCTCGTTTGCGAAATGTTTGTTGGCGGTTGACACTGTCAACTAAGTGTGAGAGAAACAAAAACTGATTGATTTGCGTGTAACTTTGTATGTTTTCTGTTCAAATTTAATTGCGTATAAATCGATTTGAAACCAACAACTTTGAAAAAATAAAAACGCTAAAATTGACTTTTCCCGGACCTGTGTCAGCCCAATGTGAAAACTGTCAATATCTAAATAATTGCGTTGCAATTGCGAAGCAGTCGAGATGAACCAATATCATTAATAACATGATAAATATATTTCGTTTTTCTTTCATTCTCGCCTTCTTAATGCGATGTGCGTCTGTACGGAAAACGGAGATAGAATGCGATGTAAAACATCATGGCGACGGTGGCGCGGTGTGTGCGCGAAAGAGACTAATAGATACAACAATATAAAAATCAATAGAAAAAATGAAAACCAACCAAATAGAGAACGATGTTGACGACGACGACACAAACGGTTCGATTTGTTATAAATTTCCCTAACTCTTTGGATTTCTATTTCAACTTTCGATTAGCACATTTCTTTGGCACTGACACTTTCACAATTGCCGTGTGATCAGACGTGAAAACAACGATGAAAAATCACAGTTTAGATGCTCTCTGTTTTTCTTCAATTGAGAAATTCACACACAGTGAGAGTGTGAAGCGTAAATCACAAATTGGAAACCCGTTGAAAATCCTTTCGGTGTGTAAACGTGTACACGAATTTTATTTTGGAAACTGGTCAGAATTTCTGGTGACAACACAACAGTTTTTCTTTTCTTTTTCGTTCACTCGTTCTTCAGCTAGAGAGTTACCTTCTTCTCTATACAGTTGTACAGCAAGCAAACAGCCAGACATGAAATGCTGAAGCAGAGAACCGCACAAATGCTCTTTGTACGAGTAACGCACACATTGACGATTCCAAAATCTAACAAATACCATTGCACAAGCAACAAAAAAAAAACTAACCGACAATACCGACTAATACCACGGACATGTGTGTGTGAGATATCTTCAAAGATTTACAACGTATACTCGTCAATTGAAGCGCACACACATACGCAACGTAAACGCATCGGCATCGTGTGCTTGCCTGGTGTCAAGCGGCTAAATTATCGCATACATAATTTCAACTGAATTGATATTCCCTTTTCTTTTTTTTCTACTGGTTTTGGTTTTTTATGATTTCATTCGTGAATCCACGAGTACAATTGCGATTGGGAAGAGAAACGCCACCAAAGAAAATAACTGGATTGGATTAATCTAATTCCAGCGTTGATAACCGAATCGATGTATTTGATCTTTGATATTGAAAAAAAAAGTTCGAAAATTCGTGAAGCAAATTAGAATGAAAAAAAAACACACGCTTCGCCACGATTTGAACTTTGCAATGATAATAAATTGGGTGTCGAGTTGATGATTCGAACTTCTTCACCAAATGACTTTTTTCACTATGATTTTTTAGTTGGAAAATTTCACCAGAGATAACTTTCTCACTTACCGCCCGAGAGATGTAAAACAGAATTCTTTTTTTCTTTTTTTTCTTTCTCTTTTCCGTAACGTTATGGCACCAACGTTGCTTTCCAACTACCTATCGGTTACTGATTGCCAATGCTAAAACTTCAACGTATGTCGACGTGTTAAAAACTCACCGCTTTTTCATACATGACTGTTTTTTTTCTCGCTCTGTCTCTCTCTCTCTCTCTCTCTCTCTCTCTCTCACTCACTCATACGATGCCGCACATTCGGCGCGGTGCGTATGTATGCGAGCAGACATTCTACGTATGTGAAACATGTTTTATGTCAGTGGGCATTCGATGTGTGCGTGCGTGAAATGGAAAAATTCAAATTGTTTCTGTTAGCGTTTTGTGGGCAAAACTTGTTTCTAAGTGCACACAAACGAACATGCAGTTCGTTTATTTGATCTATTCTATCGATATGGAAACAATAGCAATAAAAATACGCATTCAAATGCATCGGCTGTGGGAACAATTGTTTTAATTGATGACATCGATACAAATCAACTCACACATAGTATTTGAATGACAATTAACCAACATGTAGAAAGAGACAAACTGACGTTTGTGCGGTGTCGTTACTTGTTGGTTTTCCAGTGCCAAACGGCCCCTAGCAAATGGAATAATCGTTCACATTGGTACGAAATACAGTATAAGAGCTCAATGCACTTTGAATTCAAACTGAAGGGTTTCTGTTCTCCAACTGATTTTAACCGAAAAAAATGACCGACGCGATGGTTTTTTAACGAATTTTTATCCGCGTGATGAGGGAAAAGCGACCAAAAAAAGAACTTGAATCTTTTTATAGAATGAAAAATTGTGTGAGGGAAAATAACAAGAAGCAAAAGAATTTCTAGGACAAGTTTATATTCTAAACGAGATTCTATTTTCGTTCCGATTTGATTGAAATTCTTTATTTTTCTGCAGGCAAATCGATAGAATGCAATAATTATATAAATATCCGATTGTATTACTCAGCAATGATAACAATTTATATTATTCAACAGAAAATAGTTTATATTTATGGTCGCTGAATGGCATTCGCATCGCATAAATATAGCAACAATAAATGAAACGAACAGTCATGACACCGAATGAAAATGAAAACAGTGAATCAATCGAAAACATAGATTGAAATTGTTTTTGAAAATTGTTAACTGATTCCATGGAAATCAATCAAGTCGCATTTCAAAATGCCATGTTTGTTTCTGTCTATCTATTGTGCATGGCTGTTTTTATCATGTGTGCAATATGCCTCTGTGTGTTTTCTTCCATTCTTTGTCCGCGTTCATGAACACGGTTTGCGTCTTTGTTCCGTGTATTCGCACATGTTTTGACAAGGTAGAGGAAACGGTACAAGGCAAAAATAAACGAAAGATCGACTGTACTTGACGTTGCTGCTGCGTTTATTTCAAAGACTGAACACACACGAAAATTTTATGAACGTACATAACTGACCGAAAAGAAAAGACACACAAACTGTGGCATAGAGAGATATAGTGTGTGAATGAGTGAGTAATGCAAAGGAAAAATCACCCCAAAAACATATTGCGACTGTTGATTGCCTAGGTGTATGCGAATCTATATGTGAATGTGTAATGTAAATCACTGATTTCTGCTACATATAGCCAGCGGGGAAATGCATTTTGAGAACAAGACGCAACCAAACGTAACATTTTGGCATTGTACATGATTTGAATAGAAAAAAAGCGTAGTCATGGATTCAAATGGTCTTCTCTTGTGCCGTTGTACATAGATATAAGACGCACATGCATGAATATATATGTATATCCTGCCAACATAAGCGAAACACATTCACACGAAACCGTCTCGTCCACACGCTGAATCGCATCGGATCGGATTGAATAAATGTGCTATGGCGGTTGATGCGCATGTACCCAAATAGAGTGCTACGTATGGCTATAATTTGCAGCGTTGGCATATGGTCTGTGTGATTTTTGCTTGGCATTCGATCCAACTGTTAGTGGTAGGTTGATGGAAAATATGCACCACCCTGCAAAATAACGCATTCAAACAAACAAACAAACGAACGAGAAGAGAGAAAAAAATCGCGTCGTGTATGTCGATACGGCATGACGAATATAACGACTTGTGTGCACAACATCGATTGTGTCGATGTGAATGTAGCCTGAATTCTGGTGTGTTGTGTCTAAATAAAACACGTATACGTGAACATGCAATAGCAAAAACACACCATCATCGTGCCATACCATTAGTCTTTTCCAAAGTGATGCGACTGCTGCCAGTGTGAAAAATAAAATATCCGTAGTTTTCGTACAGTCGTTTCCATTGTTTGTTGGCTGGCATTTTAGTTGTTGCAAAAAGTCTGAAGAAAAACCACATCAGGCGAACGAGAAAAAATATAACCCAAACACGGATCCGTTGAATCGAAAAACCGAAAAAATAAGCCCAATCACCACCACCAAATAAGGAAACGAAGCGAAAAGCAAAGAATAAACACCGAGAGAGAAGAAAAATTTATACGATTTGGAACCTCAATTTCAATCCATTAAATATCATCAACGAGTGAAAAGGGTTTGTTGCACGCAGTCAATATTGAATAGAAGAAAATATTTCTTCGTACGAATTCGGTTTTCGCAAATGACAAGCTTCAATTGTTCTGAATGAAATATATCGTGATAAAATTTACATAGAAGAATCGATTCGAAAATAAGTTGATAGTGCGTGTTGACACGGAATCGATAAAATTCGAACTACCGCAAATCAAAGAGCAACAAAAAAAAACACTGAACTAAACGGAACGAAACGAAACGAAAAGTAGAAAAAAATCACACATGCAAAAACATTACAGAGGAAATTGACGGAAAAAAAATTGTGCAAAGCAAGCCAAACGACAACAGTGGAAATTTCGCCATTTGTAAAAGTGCCGCATTCTAGTTTTTGTTTGACCATCAACCTGAGAACATAGTGTGTAGCGAAAAGAAAGCAAACCGTTTTGAGAGACTCAAGAGCACAAAGAATTAAAGCAAAAGGAAAAATTTAAGCCATCCAATACAAGCCACCCACGATCGACGTAATTTATCATTACGGGGATTAGGCCGGTTGAGAAAATCGGAGAGGTGGTTTTACGAAAAACGCGAAGTAACAGCATTAGCATCATCAACGATATACACCGCTCCAACGAGCCGAGCCAGCGCCAAACTTACAACTCAAATCCTGATTGGGATAAAGGGGAATATTGAAAAGAACATATTTTACACAAAATCGAACAAAAAGGAAAATACACAAACAACAAAAGCCTCACCGTTTCTTCTCACAAGGCCTATATCCCATCGACATTTCTTGTTTGCACACACACACACACACACACATTAGAGGATAAACAGGAGATAATCATTGTTGATTGGGCATACAATCAATGACTATGAATATTGCATAAATCAAAATCAGAACGCGCGTTCTAATGTGGAAAGCTTCAGCTGTGATTTAAATCATTTCTACATTTTTATAAGAAATCAAATAACAAAAAATAAGGAGAACAAGAATAAAACCAACATATTATAAAACATAGATTTAAACAGAGGAATCGAAGAACCGTATGACTATCACGAGAATTTAAGTTTGCCGTTTTCTTTGGTGGACATTTTTTTCTCATCGCTGTCCAAGTGTGTATGTGTCAGTGTGTTTTGTTTGTTTTTTTTTCTGAGACATACAACAAATTGAGCCCATACAATCCGAATCACATTCAATAAGAAGGAAGTGAGACGCAAACACAGAGACCGAACTAGTGAAACCATATTGAAGTTGCCGAAGTCAGAGTAACAGCAATTAAAAGCACTTAATTAACTGTTATCATCTGATTTGTAAGTATATCATTTATTCAGAACGAGAGCATGTGTGCCATACATGGACACCTCTCACTCGCTCATTCTCACACTCAATCCATCCATTTCTCTCACTCTCACTCTCTCATTCAACTCATTTGAAAAATTCATCAACCACTTAATCTGTGTGTAGCTATTTTCAGTGCAGCGTGGCACTGGCATGAAAAAAATACGCTTTTCCCTATCAAAGTAATTACATTTTCATATCATTTATTAGACACTTGAGCATTAGTCATATTTTCAACAGCTCTTTCCAGCTGTACTTTTCCAACACTAACACACACATTTCTAACAACTTCAGATCAACAAAAATAAATATTGAAATGAAAACGAGCGTTTTATCGATTTTTATGTGCCAACTTCTCTTATACCATGATTTATGGGGTTAAAATCATTTCCACTACATTATGTTCTTCTCTTGTAAAAGTTTTTGCACTGTCTTTCATCACACATTTATGCAAACAATCAAAACAGAAATGACTAATCATTTTTCCTTTACTGATACTCTCTCTCTCTCTGTGTGTGTGTGTTTCTCTTTGAGCAATTTTGAATAATAAAAAAACATTTCCATTGTTCGTTTCATACCCTCGAATAATTTTCCTCCAAAAACTTTGTTTGCATTCCTTGTAATGGAAAACTTTTGCCTATTAGACATTGTTTAATGGCACATTTTTAGTCGTTGTGAATGTCGCACCTAACGCATTTCAAAGTACATACACACAAATTTTCGTCGTCATTTCATTTTTTGACAACACAAAACAATAGCGTTGTCGACGGCGACGAAAATGACGATGTACAGCGTGCTTTTACGTATTTCGATGAAAATGGAGAAGGATCAATGCACAATGTGAAACAAAACGCATAAATTACGTTATTTCAAACACTAAATTATGCAGGAAAACAACCCATAAAAAAAGGAATCTAAATAGAAACATTTTCAATGCGATGGAAATCATGTAGAACGAAGAAAGTTAAAAAAAAAGAAGAAAACATAGAGAACTTGGTGTATTTGTTTCGATGAAGGTCGAGCGCTGTTCGCAGCCACACTTGTCCAAAAAAACACACACACACACATTCCAAGTTGAATGCAGAATTTTTTTCGCTTTACGTCAGCCGAATTTACAGACGACACATCTCGAATATAAATTTTCGGGATGGATAAGAGACATCATTTTTAGTTTAAAGTTGTCCTCTCTCGCTCTCTGCATGTATATAAAATGCAATGAAAAGTTGACAAAAATGAAATACATTGCCATTGAAAAAGCAATTTTTTCTGCTGTAAAAGGATGCTATTTTATTCAAGAATTTATCTCATGCTTGAGATTCAAGAGATAGTTTCCATCTTATTTGCACTAATTAGTCTTGTTGATGTGCTCTCTCTCTCTTGCTGAATGAGAGTGTACACATGTATTTGTGCTTTTCCATTTGAATTATAAACGCAACCAGCATAAATCCGTAAACATACTGCTAAAGTCTGAAGGAGCGCATAATATAGCACACTCAACAATTCAATGCAAACGAATGTGTGCTGTGGTTTCTATAGTTGTAAGTTTGAAGGTGTCGAAACATGCACGCCGACCATGATTCCACGCCTGTTCGCATTCGATTCCGATAGTTTAACTTTCTCGCTTTTCGACCTCATCGATATATTATAGAACCACACATATTATTACAGTATACGTACTCCGAAGCGAGGCAATTTTATTTTTTCTCTGCTCTTTATGCTTCGCTCACCGAATTCGGAAACACAATGGAATTGTGAATGTGAAATTGGTTGGAATCGAATCAAGCGTCAATTGTTAGAATGCTTATTTTCATTGATTAGCTTATTAATCAGCTAAGAATAGACAATAGATTTTTCCATTTAATCCATATTCCACCCCCGCAGAAAGTTAACACTGCCAACTAATTGCACCTTTTGTTTTCTCTCTTTCTCTGCCCTTTTTTTCTTTACAGAAATGGAAATCATACCGGAAGGTGTACACTTTCGATTGGTGCAAGACGATGAGCTTCCAGCTATTTTGGAGCATTTAAAGCGATATTTGCCGGAGGCAATAAAGGTTTGCGCTTTCAATTTTTCAGCTCAAAACATCTAATTAGGCCGAATTTGTACATTTATTGAAACGAAATACACGTTCACTGCAGATACCATGTGAAGTGAATGTTGAGCAGTGTGCTTTAGTGAAATATTGGGGATTTTAGTTTTATTTTCCTCTCTCACTGTGTGTATTAAAATTAGATTTTGAGCTTGCGAATTATTTCGGGTTTCAATCTGGTATTCGCATGGAAATCGATGGAAAATACACATCCATCGACAGTACTACGGTACCTGTTGTTGGAAATGTGCTTTTCCAAAACACGCGCTCAGGCGAGCAGTTTGGATGTGTGCATAGGCATACTGTGTATGCGAATGAGTGTGTACACGAATCAATCTTGTGTGAAATTGTAGGCAGCAAAGAGAGAGCGTATTGTGCTGGGGATTTGCGTGCAATTATACATGGCGCACAATGAGTGACGAGTGTGCATCAACTGTTTGCCTGTTCCGTTTTTTTGTTTTTTTTTCATTTCATTATTGTTTTGAAAACATCAACTTATACACTTTCGCTTGACAGATGTTAAAGGTTGTGCCTGTTAATTTAATTGGACACCGGAAAATTGCGGTGGAAAGTTTAATCGGCACGCTTGAGCACATTTCAAAATAACAAAAAAACGGGCAAAATATAAATATATTTTGTTTAAAGTGCATGCATTGTGTACTTGCGCGTCAATTTCAATTTGACCTTGTCTTTAACCAGCCAGACTCAAGGTCTGCAGCAGTCCGTTTTTAATTTCGATTCATTTTCGGTATTTGCATTTTCATGAGAATTGTGTGTTTTTTTCTATCGTACATACAATTTCCAGACTCAAACACTCATTGTGTTTTTCCATTTGGTCTGCAGACACTACGTATATATTTGCATGTGTTTGTGTCATGCATGCAAAACTCAAATCGAACAATTCTATTTAACTGCATTGTTATTGCTTGCTAATGAAATGGCTAGCAAAAAAAAGCACACGACATAGAGAGAGGGAAAAAACAAAAAATCCGCGCCAAGACGTCGCTATTTTTTGCCAGCAAGTCTTTTTTTACTGCTGCTGCTGCTCGTTTTGTTTTCATGAATCTATTAATTTTTCCGCGGTCTAATTGGGTCATTGCATGACACTGCTACAACGGGGAAACAGGCGACGTTTCCAGTTTGGCCAACGAACATTTCAACGCGAACTAAGCAAACAAATTACTTATAATACTTGAGTATGCGGCGTCGCTATTAAAACAATAAATAACACTTTCCACTTTGGAAATTGCATGCACGCGCCTTTTTCCCTTTTTTTCAACGAATCGACGACGTCGACGACAGCAGCAGCAGTAGCGACGGCGACTGATGTGTGTTTTTGGCAATAGAACAATCGAACAACACATTTGTCGGCAACAGCATGACGTGTGTTGCGGTTGCCTCATTGCCGAATTTCAATTCAATTTTTTCAAGTGCACACAACACTGTGTGTGAAGAGTATTTATTTATGTTTTGCATAGGCGCGCGGATTCAATTCACAGACACACACACACGCTAAATTATCGCTATAATTTAAATGCACAAGGCAAATCGGATTGTCTTCATTAATTCTACATAATTTATACTGAAGAAACACTCAATTATATTTGAATGAAGTGCTGGTCGATCGATCTAAATGGCAATTGTCGGTCGAACGGTTGGCGGGTCAAATTACATATTCAATGATATGCTACCCCGAAATTATTCCGTCAAATTGATTAGGCCGAGCCCATTTTATTTCAATAACGATTCTCCAGTGGTTAATCTCATGATTCCATTTTATTTCCGTTCCAAATAGTTTCATCAAACAATTAAAACGTACCTGACCGATCCTGTATGGAAATTTTGGTTTTATGTCTCGAAAAAGTGGCCCGATGAACCGATTTGTTTACATTTTCCCGGCTGTACTTTGACGGTAAGATACAATTACGAATTGAAATAGATCGCAGATAGATGACTGTGGCAAATAAAAAACATTGTCTCGTTTCGATACCATTTGGCAGCCAAAGGATAATATTTATGGCAGTTTCGGCATATTCTGTCCGAGCGACCGTTTGGAATGCGTTGACTTGATGGAAACGGAGACTATTCTTATTGATTGGACACTGGAAATGTACCTGAATTTTACGCACATTGGCATTATGAATCAACTTGATCAGTTTTATCAAAAGTACGGTGTGATGGAGCGTTTGTATGGCGATATTTATGTAGCACAAGCACCGTTCAAGCAAATTGAATTGGAAAGGTAAATAAATCGCAATTTTGGTAAATTTTCGCACAAAAGAGAAAAAAAACCATTCAATTACGACGTGGGCTAATTTAATTTTGGTTTATAATTTAGTTTGCCCGATGACGAGGTTGAGATGCGTCCACTGAACATTACCAACGTTCAAGCCATCCATGACCTGTACCCGGCCAGCGAAATTGAATGCGTTGAAGTGTTCGAAAAACTGATTGGCACATTACCAGGTTTTGGTGTGTTTGTGCACGACACCGACGAGCTCTGTGCATGGATGATGCATTCTTATTACGGCGCCATGTTTTCGATGCAAACAAAACCGCAATTTCGCCGTAAAGGGTGAGTTGAACTCAATTTTATTTTCTAAATGGTTGTTTTGAAAACTTCCGCCATTTTGTGTAACAAACATTATAACGTTTTCTCCTTCAATGAACAATATAATTTATTTTCTTCTTTGAAAAACACTTCGTTTCAATTTCGCAAAAAAAGCTATGGAATTCACTTGGCTCAAGCGCTCACAAACAAGGTGATTGAACGTGGCTATACGCCATTTGTAGTAATTCGTCCCGAAAATGACGCTTCGCGAAGTTTGTACACAAAATTAGGTTATAAGAAGGCATACGAAACGGTACGCGTAACATTGCAGCCGAATGTGAGCAACGGTGACACGACCACTGAGAAGCTAAACGGTCACTGTGCCAACGGTCACATCATAGACATCCAAAAAGACGAAGGCATCGAAGATATGCGTGCGGAAATTGTACAAAATATCAGTCCAAATCAAAATGAAGTGGCTAAAGATGAGGGCATCGACAATGGCGAAGAATAAACGACACCGAACGAATTTCAACCAAATGAGAGACAGAAAAAGAGAAGAAAACAACAATTTATGAATTGTGATTCCCACGTTTTAAATTCCCTCTAAATCTTTTTTCCCAAACACACAAAAAAAACAACCAATACATTTCTCTGCAAAATCAACAAAGCTAAAATGATGCAAACTAAACAACAACAAAAAATGCCTAAAAACAATGAAATTAATTTTAAAATAAACTATATATCAGAATGTGGCTGAATGAAACAAAGATGACGGCCCGAATTGCACATGCCGAATGTAGTGAAACAAAAATTGTTCAAGAACATGACCATGAAAAGGAGGAAAGACAAAGAGATTAGGCTTAATTTCAAATGAACACACACAGACACACACACACTTTTTTGTATGGCGATATTATAGTTATATTTTAGCGCGAAAAGTCTTCTACATTTACATAATTAAACATATACTGTATAAACCTTTTTTCTTAGGCGATTTGATTAGCTAGCGGATTGTGATCTATATTTCCATTTGATTTTGTTCTTCTGTTCGTTCTTCTCTGAAAAACATACAATTTTTATGAACAAAAATTCCAATTCTCTATCATTTAATTTTAACTATCCAAGTACGTACATATATAACCTAGAACAAACCAACACGTAATTGAGCATTCCTTTTTGACGAAAGTGCATAGATTTGCGATAATTTTTCTGTGCACCAGACTGAATGAATTGCATGATGAAATTTTTAAAGCAGAAAAACTCATAGCGCGCAAAAGAAAAAGACACGAGAGTATATTTGATTTGTCAAGCTCAAGGATTCCATACCGTAGACATGCAAATAAACATGGGCACTTTTCACACACACATTATTTTGACACCCCTATGCATTTTCCACTATCCCATTATCTTATTCTTATTATTAAAACAAAAAAAGGAAAAGCCTATATACTTTTATACGATTTTTAGTCTTCAAATGAGCGCAAAATCATTATATATGTTAACGAAAGAGGAGGAGAAAAAAAAATTATCGAGTAGAAGAAAACCTTGATTGCATAATCCCCTTCGCAAAATCAACTCAATGCCTGCTTAATGTATTCGGAGCTTGAATTTTTGCACGAATTGCCAAATGCGATTGTGATAAACATTAAGGATTAGCTTTTTCTTCCTCTTCAGTTTTATATTTTAAGAGCGCAGGCATTTATAAATTGAAAATTTTCATGTTATGGCCAGCAGCAGACACTTCTATAGGTATACATACCGATGCAGGTCCGCAATGTTGCACATTTGCTGACAATAAAAGCCACACCAAACACAACAACCAAATTAATGCCCAACAGCAATAGCATTCAACATGTGAAATACTTGAACCGATTCAATGCCAATAACGAATTTTCCAAGGCTTTTAAAATATTCATTTCGATTGCTTTCGTCGTTTTATTTTTCTGTTCTTCAGCATAAATTATTCAAATTCAATAGCAAACAAATATTTTGCTCCATTTTATATGTGATTTAGCGAAGGGAAAAAAACAATGATGAAAAAAAAAACTCGGTCTCCATTTTTCTCATTTATATTATTCTAATTATCCAATATATTTAACGGGGAATATTTACTAATTATAATATCATTTATATTATATACGACGAAGAGAAAAAAATTTGGTCCAAAACAAACAAAAAAAAACATTCGTAGATTCGTTTTCTTATATCTCGCACATACACAACAAAACCACATGAAGAAAATTTCCCAACTATTAAAATCGGAAAATGACACAGAGAAATGAAAATCCGTCGTTAAATTCTATATACAGCCACACATCCACACACTGAGATGAGAGAGAAAGACAGAGATTTGCGTAAACGATCCGTTTGCGGGTTTGCCAGTTTTGCTCACACAATTTATTAACATTTGAGACATGAAAATAAAGCAACACAATAACAACAAATGAAATTAACAAGTATTTTAGGATTTAATCCAAAAAAAATGATTACATGTGCTTTATCATTCAAAAGATCATATCTATTCTAATTTGAAGATGAAACCAATTAAGGTAAAAAAACCTAATTATCTCGTAGTAATAATCAAGCACCAGACCGTTAACATTGAAAACCAAATGAGCGCGAAATAAGAAACACACACACACACACACCGATTGCCTAAAGTAAACGCTTTGTGAGCAGCTCCAGTTAAAATCCGGAAGGAATATACTTTTTGTTGACCTTTTTTTTCTTTACAACTTTTTTACATTTTGATGCACACACTCAGAAAGAACAAAAAAAAACCTAGAAAGACACAGAGAAACTGGATCAAATTTAGCGATCGGTTGTAGTCCGTAAATTAAAGGGGAAGAAGAAAGAAAAAACAACCAAAACGAACGCAACTTACAAAGATTTTAAAAAAATGAAACCGAAGAATAAAAAAAAATATCTAGTTAGTCATTGAAATGAAAAATATATTAAGGCTATAGAGAACGAATGAGATACAAAAAAAAACAAAGTAATTATTGTAAAACAAAACAAATTTGTATTGAATAAAGAACAAAAAACAACAAAACATGCAGATGTATAAACAAAATAACTGTAATAAAAATGATGTGTGACGAGCTCAACAGGCACCGTTTTTGTTGTTGTTGTTGTGTAACTCAAAAAGCCAAGTAAACGAGCAAAAAAAATGGATGGTTATTCTATTGTACACAAAGCCACACACATTTTCATTTCATAAATAAACTATGAATCTTCTAATTGAACCAACCAAATAGTCGGATTTTCTCCTTCTTCTTGTGTTTGTTTATGGTTTTTGAATTGCCGCTAGAAGGAACGTTGAATGGGAAAACTGGAATGCAACCATGCTGCGCCACCATGCGTACATTCTTTCAAACAAATCAATTGAACTGTCGGCTGTCATACGTCGTGACACATTGTTTATTTTATTCACATTATTCATCGTAAGGTAATAAAGTGTTTCTGGTGTGTGTTTTTTATGTGTTTATTTTGATTGTTATTAGTTTTGAAAAAAGATAGATCATTTCCTTGGTTGAATATTGTTTCGACAGCATCGAATCGCAGCGGATTGGGTGAAAAGATGGCCGACAGTTCAGACGAAGAATTTTCAAAAGAATGGATTCCCTACGCAAAGCGACCAGAATGGAAAGATGTTGTACCGCTCGAACAAGACGACGGTGAAAATCCCGTCGTTGTTATCGCATACAGTGAAAGATGCAAGTATTTTAAGCAAGTTCCATCGAATTCAGCCAGTTTTCAATTTAAGTTTTATTTTATTTTCAGTTAAGGACGTTTACAACTACTTCCGTGCGATCATATCGACTGGTGAAAAGTCACTACGTGCATTGCATCTCACCGATGATGCATTGAAATTAAATGCTTCCAATTACACAGTCTGGCAATACAGGTAAATTGATTCAGTCCGGAAGACAAAGTGAACATAATCAAAAGTGAAATTCTGTGTGTTTTGAATGTACAGGCGTGACATTTTGCGTTCACTGGATACCAATTTGAATGAAGAGCTCGAATATACCGAAGAAATTATTTGCCGAAATCCAAAAAGTTACCAGGTTTGGCACCACAGAAGGGTCATTGTAGAATGGTTGAATGATGGCACAAAAGAACTCGAATTGACCGAACAAGTACTTGGACTAGACGCTAAGAACTACCACGCATGGCAACATCGTCAATGGGCCATCAAAACATACAAGTAGGTTAACTGACTGCGACGAGAATTGGATATTTCGCTATTCGCATAAATTATTTATCGCATGAATGGAAGATTGTTCAATTCAATGTTAAAAATTCAATAGAAATATGAAACGTGAAGCTGAAAATCATTCACAGATTCGCAATGTTGTAGTGAAAATTTTAACTGATACCAGTTTTTACAGAACACAATAATAAAAGTAAACCTTTCTTCCTCTCCCTTTCGCCAGTCTTTTCGATAACGAGCTGATTTTCGTTGATCGATTAATTGGAGCGGATTTGCGGAACAATTCTGCATGGAATCAGCGATACTTTGTGTTGAACCACACCGGATTCACACCAGAAGTAATTCAATACGAATTGAACTATGTCATGAATCGCATTCGCTTAGTGAAAAATAATGAAAGCACATGGAATTATCTACGTGGCCTTTTGCAACATGGTACCGGGAAATTGGATCAATACCCAGAGGTAAGCGAAATAAAATTGGCCTAAGTTCGCAAAATAGAGCAACATCATAATTCATAATTCAAACAATGTGCCTTATTTCAACGAAAGTGAAACGTGAACGTTCCACTAACACGGTTTCAAGTTAACAAGTCAAAAGGGTGCGAATATTCGATCCAATTTTTTGCGCATAAAAATTCAGCCCACTGAATAAATTTTCAACGAAGTTATTACGATTTACTTGTTCTTGCTTTTCTGTGATTGTTCAACAGGTTGTCGATTTCTGCGAGGAATTGTATGTGTCAGGCGTGCGATCTCCGTTTCTGTTGGCATTTCTAGTGGATTTGTACCAGGAGAAGCGTCTTGATTGGGACGAAAGCAATAACGAAGACGATCCAAAGCAATTGGAAGAAAAAGTAAACGAGCTGTGTAATCAACTGATATCAACGCATGACACCATCCGTGCCAAGTATTGGGAATACATTCTGAATAAATTCAAGATCAAGCTATCGCGCAGCGGAACAACGTATCAAGAATCCAACACCGATTCCAATCAATTTTAAAGATTGAACCCAGTCATATATTCTAACATGTAATCAGAAACACAATAGTTGAAAAGAAAATAAATCTCCGTTTTTATCACAATGAACAAATTGGCTACGTGTTCTTTCTCAGGCTCAATTTATACGATCGACATAGATAAAGTGTTATCAGAATCTCTGTCATTTTTATTCCATTTATTGCACAGCAATGTCATCGTTTTATATGTATGGGTGAGATTGAGAGTAGTGTATGTTTTTTTCGGATTTATATTTTTAAAAAGTCGAGAATGTTTTTCAATGATTTTGTTTTAAAAAGAAGAGAGAAAGTTTCTCTCGACTCAAAAATAGTTAAAGTAGAGTATGTATTTTGACTGTTCGTGGCTATGATAAAGGCAAGTATGTTTCATAAACCTTAATTTGCGTTAAACAAGAGTATGTTTTTTGTTAGTTTGGAATACCGATAAACAGGAGTATGTTTTTCTGACTTTGGTTCTTGTAAAAGGCGAGTATGTTTGTCCAAATTGGTGAATATTATTATTTTATTTGAATTTAAGTATTTGGCAAACATAATCAATAGAACTAACTCGTAACAATTGAATAAATGGACTAATTTTCTGCAAAACTTTGAAGGGTAACTGTTGTTTTTTATATCATATTTGAGAAGAACACGAAAAAAAACTTCCGATATGAATATATGACTTATTTGTATTTTTTTAGAAAAGTGGTTTATTTTGAGACTATGTTACAATTAGAACTATGTTACTATTTGGATGGTTTACGATAAATGATAACGATTGTAAATATTATTGCGAGATAAACCTTAAATGGTCCTAAAACATACAAAAATCTTACTGAAATTTCCAAAAATCGTCAGTCCGGCGCGAAATATTATATGTTTACTTTGCAAAAAAGAATTTGTTTTGCTCTGAAGTTGCAGCGAATAGCTACTGTCACTTAAATTGCAAATTATGCATCACTAGATCTATTGACTAGATCGAGAGGAGAGTATGTGAAAAATTCTAATATATTTTGAAAGAGGAGAGTATGTTTTCTGATGATTCTGTTGGCGTTGAAGTAGAGTATGTTGTAGTACCGTCTAGCCTCTGCGGTCTTCACGGTTTTCGCGGAACTGATAGGAGATAACAACATGGTGTTTTCGGCAAAGTTGTAGTACTCGAGATCTTCTATAACATTGCTGAAGACACCTATCTCTTATCTCTTATCAGTTGCGCGCAAATCGCGCACATAAAAAAGCAAATTTTATATAGAACTTTTTTTTTCTTATCATTTTTCGCGCTTTTCGTGGAACTGATAAGAGATAAGAGATAACTGACTTCAGCAATGTTATAGAAGACCTCGAGTGCTACAACTTTGCCCAAGACACCAAGTTGTTATCTCTTATCAGTTCCGCGGAAACCGTGGAAAACCGCGAGGACCCGCCAAAAATGAACATACTCGCCTTTAACCATTTTTGAGTCGAAAGAAACTTACTCTTCTCTTTCATAACAAAGTCAGATGAACTTACTCTCCTGTCGATCTAATCAATAGAGATATAATCCTTACTTAAGCAGCAAGTTTCTCCACACGAACAATTTATCCTTTAAAATAATCCCATAATTATTTACACAATTACATTTTCCATCAAGTACTTTTCTTCTGACCAAAATATAACCAAAAGATAATTTTTATTCATTTTGTGATCAGAATATTGGGGAAAAAATTCACTTCAGTTATGGTATTATTGCTGTTTGGGATATGTGGTGAAAAAATGACTTCGTCAATATAACAAATAATGATAATTTGTAACGATTCTATGAGCTTTTTCAAATATTCAACCGATATGCGAATATTTCGCCGATATAGCAATATTTCGTACTAAAATTGGTAGAGATATTTAGGTGACACGCACTTAAGCTATTGCTGAAGTACCGCGTACTTAACTACTTATTTATCAGTAGTTTTATCATGTCATTTCTAGTGTCATTTATTTGTTGTTGGTGATATCAGCATCAATTCTAAAGAACATTTAAAGCTAGCGACCAGTACTACGGCAATTAAGTACTAGCTTAAGTACGCGGCACTTAAACTTTATCAAGTAACATAAACTAAACACAGTTTAGGTTAGATACAGCGCGTTAACCAAAAGTACGTGGCACTTAAACGTGGATTTAAACGAATTCGCTGATGTATGGTTATTCTTCAAAAATAAGCGTTTATCTGCATATTGGCGGATATCGGCGTACATCGGTCTCTATTGTTCTATATTTTTATGTTGAATTCACATTAAATGTACACGATTGACACGAATATTCAATTTATTTCACCAATTCACACAGATATACCAATGAATAGCGACGAAAAGCCAATAACATAGATAATAGCGTACGACCAATTGATATTTTTCCCTAGCAAATAGATATGTACACAGAGATTCTTCTAATTTTGTAAAAAAATGGACTTTACAACGGAAACTGTTTTAAATTTACTGAAAAGTCAACGTACTTTACAGTTTGGCGTGATTCTTCTGATTTTCTGTGATATCTATTCACGAAATTTTGGTATTAAAAAATATACATTTAAAAAGATTGAATGATTATTTAATTAAATTTCTCTCTTGCAGCTATCGGAATATGAGGCTTTGCCCACATCTTTCGGAACAATATGGTTTGCATTTAACTTAGTCACAGGTATGTAAATAAAGTGAATGAAGTGAAGTTTACATCAATAATAATGTTCAAATGTTTCCGTTTTTAGTTATTGTCACAATAAGTTTGAAAATGGCATTGAAAGATTTCGGCACCAAAACTATTTTCCACCTTATAATATTAATAATGTGGGTAACATCAGCTACATTTTCCATGGTTATGCTAGTGCCACCATTACCTATACCCTGGACCGTTAGTAACGGTCCGTTACTACATTTTCACATCATTTATTCCAATAGCTGTAACTACAATAGTAAATTTGGTAGTTCATTTAGTGTTGTTTTTTTATACAATACGTGGAGTGAGTAAATAAATGGATCAGCATTTAGTTTTTCAATTATTTTCCATGGAAAGGAAGAAAATCTTTTAAGAATTTATATTCTCATTTTTATACCTTCAAATTTGCAGACAAACCAAGACCAAAAACTCAAGATCAGTAGAATGGGTGCAAATTACTAGTATATCAATAACATCCTAAGATTGCTATCGATTTCACATATCATGTTTCCGTTCGTTCTGTTCAATATCTCTCTCGTATTTGATGATTTTCTACAATATCAATATGATTTAGGTGGATTGCTTGGTTTTATAGTGGATATTTTATTTCCATTCATGTTTTGGATACCAATATTTAGTAAGTACCCCCTAAAAAAATGTCCATGTAAAAAATTAATTCGAATTTTTCAATTCAATAATGGGAATGTGCGTAACATTTTGGGCTCACCAAAGTCTATCATATGTTGAATTATACACGTACCAATGTTATGCAGATTTGATGGTCAGACCAGTCTTTTGCTGGCATTATGGATAGATGATGAATTTTTCAATCGAAACGACGCATCCAACAATTATTTATTTTATTTATTTATTTTCAATTGGTATGCACAGTGCACACAATAATCTGATATTCAAATATAACTTCTTTTCTTCTTTTCATACAGTCCATATTGATTAGATTTACACACAAATGCGTAAACATTGACCAAATGATGACAAAGTTTCTATAGGGGCCGAGGATGTTGGATCTATCGATTCTTGCATAAATATAAAGATCAACATTTTAAAAGCAAACAAGTCACATCAATGGGCAACCCATTATCACCTTCAATTGCTGAAGAATTCATGTCCCACTTCGAGTCTAAAACCAAATCATTAGGCATTCTACCGAAAGTTTGGTTGAGATACGTCGACGATGTGTTTGCTGTGATAAAGAAAACCAAAATTCAGAATTTGTTTGATTCAATCAACTCACAATTCGAAATGGTCAAATTCACCAAAGAAAAAGAAAATCCAGCCACCCGTTCACTGAATTTTCTGGACTTAAACATCACACGCACAAATGAGAACAAACTTGAATTCGCTATATATCGCAAACCAACATCAACAGACCGATACATAACAGCTGATTCACACTGCTCTCAACAACATAAACTTGCCGCCTTTCATTCGATGATTCATCGTATGTGTGTGTTACCGTTATCGTTAAGCAATTTCCAAAAAGAATATAACTTCATACAGAAATTAGCTGAAACCAACGGCTACAAAAAATCCATGATCGAAAAATTAGTCAAAAACATTCTGACAAAATCCATCGGGCGAATATGTCATCACTATTCAGCCAAAGTCGCAATTCGATCAAGGAAAACACAACGCACGTAGCGTTCAACTATGTGCCGGAAATCAGCAACAAACTCGTTCACACATTTGAGAAAGAAGGAATGAGAATAGTGTACAGCAATAACAACAAGCTGTCAAAATTGCTCGGCACAACGAAAGACGCGATACCAGTACAACAAAAGACCGGCATTTATTGTATTACGTGTAAAATATGCAACAAACAATACATCGAAGAAACAACGAGAGCATTGGGCACCAGGTTCAAAGAGCACGAATACTGCGTTAAGCACAAACACATGCAATCTTCAGTAGGCAAACACGTCTACGATATCAATTTCGATGCACCGCATCAAATCGGCTCTTTCGAAGAGAGCTGCACACTTTTGAAGAATGTCAGCGACTTCAGAAAAATTGATGCCTACGAGTCGCTATACATACACAAGCATAAGCAACACCTCATGAACGCATTGGACGTCGGCAACATTGAATCTCACTTGTTCAAATTCGCAAAATAGCTAATTTCTTTGTATTTGTTTTGTTTTGTTTTTACTTCGATCTCTCTCTCTCTCTCTCTCTCTCTCTCTCTTACTTTCTTCTCATCACATCAAAATGAATATTGTAAACTGTTTATCTCGCCTCACCGATACTCTTACATGTAAACGAAATACTGTTTTGTATTGATTTTATTTAGTCATTTAATCGCCTTGCTGATGATGAGACGTCACACGTCTCGAAATGCATTCGATAATGTTTTTTTGGAATTAAAAAGTAAATGATTTGAGTTTCGCTGAACATGACTCCTTTGTAGTCAATAAAGAGCCGCGATGTGATACACAATTTTAAAATGAGCTGTTTAATCAACTGATATCAACGCATGCCATCACTCTGCCAAGTATTAGGAATACGTTCTGAATAAATTCGAGATCAAGATATCGCGCAGTGGAACATCGATTCAAGAATACAACATCAACTCCAAACAAATTTGAAAGTTGAAAAAAATCATACATTTGAAGAAAATGAAATGAAAGTAAGTTGAAAAGAAAATAAATCTCTGTTTTTATCAGAATGAAAAAATTGGCTACATGTCATGTCTTAGCTCAATTTGTACGATCGACATAGATAAAATATTATCAGAATCTCTGCCATTTTTATTCCATTTACTGCAAAGCAATGTCATCGTTTCATATGATATATATAAAACTGTGAACATGTGTCATTATTATAATAATAAAGCCTTTGGGGCTTTGTACTTCGACGACAAATCAGATAGCTCACTTGTTTTTATTTTTGGTCCGTTCGATGGTAATGACTAATGGTTTCATATTCTCCACCACTAGATAAGCAATCAAAATGCTACTGACACGTATATGTAATTTTGAAAAGCAAAAAACCGTCTGCGTGTGTTATGTTTGCAGCAAACGATAGGTCATCGTCAGGGATACTGAATCGCCATAACACAATGCGCTTTTGTTATTTTATCCAGATCCAAATCAAAGGTGATGAAATGGGTTGCGAGCACACATCGCTCATGTTATATGCGATGAAACCGCATTACATCACATGATAATCACATTAAACCAAAATCCAAACCTAATCGAACCCGCTTCAATCAAAACTTGCCACTAATACGTGCCTGATCCATTTTGGATCAATTTACGTTTTCCATGCTAGTGCTCGCCGCTTACAACACATAAACCGTCAATCATTACTGTCTTCTCGACCATCGTTCCATCCGGTTGAACATTACCACCGCTGAATACTTTTTGTTCTTCAAAGAATTGTACTTTTTCAAGGTAGAACGTCTGAACGAAGAATAAAATTACTTGGAAAAAAAATAGAAATAATTTATCTTCTGGAAAAAAAACGGGAGAAAACGGCATCGATTCGTCTGAAAGTTACTGTTTATAAATAAAATATTCCAAAATTCGGGTTGAATTTTAAACTTAAAAAAGAAGAAATAATAAAATCAAACCTAGTGCAGTAAAACCATTCAAAATGTTTCCGTTTTTATCGAAAGTGCGATTTAAATTGTCTATCCTTTTTTGCTGCCTCTTCCTCCTCTACATTCGATACAGTTCCGGTCAAAGTTCACAAAATATTAACGTCTGTAAGTTTTTCAACTTGGGAAAATATCAGTTGGATAAGAAAAAATTGAATTCTTTTGAATTCTATAAACAAATAAACCAAGAAAAAAGATGCGAAAATAATACTTTAACCGAAATGAAAAGCAAAAAATAAAAATGTTGTGTGTGCACTGTGCATGTTCATTGAAAGTTCATAAAAAATGATTAAACTAATGTAGAACTCTTCTATTCTCTTGAAGTGTTCATTAACGAGGTAGACAATGATCCTGCCAGCCAGGCACTCGAGATTGTGTTGAACTATATCAAAAAGAATCCATCACTCGGACTATCGGTACAGCTTATGCCTATTGAAGGAAATCGTACGGATTCGAAGAAATTTTTGGAAAATAGTAAGTCTTTTCTCATGTATTTATCATTTGTTTTGTAAATGGCATATGCCATGGTACATTTTTGAAACTTTGAAAGACAGTAATTGAATTTGCATATAACATCAATCCATACTGATGAATAGTGATGCATTTTTTGTCATTAAATTTAAAAAAAATCAAAAATAAGTTCTTGGGAGACTATTCTTTGTATAAATCTCTAACAAAATTAAACTTATTCGCATGAAGATTTCTTTTTCGATTGTCGAAACATTAATTCTTGTTCATTACTTAATTGGACGATGCATTTTATGATTGAATTTTAATGATAATCGATTGTTGGGTATATTTGTTTTTAATTTCATATTAGAGAATATGTTCTTCTACTTCATTGACCCATCATTTATTGAGCGTTCGATTTTCCGTGAAAAATGTTCGATTCATCTAACACTTGGTTTAGTGTTTCTTCCTCAAAATTAAAATTGAATTGTTAACTCTTTACTAATTCTCCCGTCATATTTTCTCAATTTTCCATAGTTTGTTCAATATATACGGAGGCCGTGAAGAATAATCAGCCTCCGCACATTGTGTTTGATACGACGATAACGAATGTTGCCTCAGAAACCGTAAAATCATTAACTTCCGCTCTGGGACTACCAACGGTGTCGGCGTCATTTGGCCAGGAGGGTGATATTCGACAATGGCGTGACCTTACGGATCAAAAACGTCAATATTTGCTGCAAGTGATGCCACCATCCGATATCATACCCGAAGTCATTCGATCGATAATTGTATACATGAACATTACCAATGCAGCCATACTATATGACGAATCATTTGGTAAGCAAACCAGTATTTTTTCCACATTTCATTTCGATTTCGAAAACATTGAAATTTATCGATAATGTTTTATTGAAACAGTAATTTATGCAGTCGACAAACCGAACGAAATTTGTTTGCATGCAATTGCAATTCAAATGAATGCTAACCACTTCCATTAGAGCAAACGTAATATTGTTTTTTTTTTTTAAACGTCCAAAGGAACTTTCGTTCAGTAATTTACTCTAATGGAAGGGAAAAAAAACCAAAAACCACTGTTCTAAGAATAAAAAAAAATCGATAAATGATTTGTGTTCGTGCCGCAACACAACAAGAACAATAAATAAAGTCGGTCTGATATCGAAATATAATTGAAATGTAAATAAAATAAGGCAGTAAGTAGGTGATGCGCGACATTAAATATTGAGCAACACAAATTGGGAGGGTAGAAAATTGGGTGGACACGAACGCCATCGCGTTCACAAATAATAACAAGAATTATGTCAATTCAAAAAGCCATTAAATTATTGATTTTCATATCAACAGTTATGGATCACAAGTATAAGGCTTTGCTCCAAAACATACCGACACGTCACGTTATAACTGCCATCGCAAAACCAGCCGACCGACCCCAGCAAATCGCCAAACTGAGGAACTTGGACATTAATAACTTTTTCATTCTTGGCAGCCTGCAATCGATCAGAGATGTGTTGGGTAAGGCTTGATTTTGAATGATATCCCTTTTCGAGTCAAATTGAAAATGGTTGAATTCTTGCGCAGATTCGGCGAGGGACGAATATTTCCAACGCAATTTTGCATGGCATGCAATCACACAGTACAGCGGTGAAGTTTCGTGCAACTGCAAAAATGCTACCATCATCTTCTTGAAACCAGTACCCGATCAATCTTCAAAGGATCGACTCGGATTAATGGTTGGTTGAAGATTCGTATTTTTTTACGCTTGTTTTAAAATTATAATCAGAGACAAACATTTTGAAAATGATTGCGAATGGAAATGTTTAATTTATCCTCACTTTTATTAAGAAAACCACATACAACTTGAAAAAAGAACCAGAAATTCTGTCAGCGTTTTACTTTGATTTGGCTCTAAGAACATTCTTGGCAGTTAAGTAAGTCATTTTCAGTAATTACCCATCACTTGTTATCACCATTTTCTTTTTGCTTTTTTTTGCTTCTTTCTAATTGAATTCATCCATTTTCTCCAACTAAAGAGAAATGTTGTTAACTGGAACCTGGCCCACTAATTTGCAATACTTGACGTGTGATGATTACGATGGAACAAATACTCCTGATCGGGCCATTGATTTGAGAACATTTTTCGTGAATGTGAAAGAGCCAGCAACCTATGGCAATTTCTCGTTTCCCTCTAGCAGTATTCCGTTCAATGGTCACTCGATGATGAAGTTTGATATGGACATCTCAGTTGTATCAGTTCAAGGCGGAGCTTCAGTAGACACAAAAAATCTGGGAAATTGGACAGCAGGCCTAAACTCACCGATCATAGTTAAATCAGCCGATGATATGAAAAATTTCACTGCCGCAGTTGTTTATCGTGTTTATACAGTCGTGGTTTGTAATATTTTCTAGAACCAAATCGATGGATTAGATTAAAGTATTTTATGCTTTATATATACTCTCAAGGAGTAACACTCCTAAGGTGTAACTCATCCATAGTTTGTTTTGTATAATTTGTATGTCATTCTCAGCAACCCCCCTTCATAATTCGTGACGAGAACTCGGTGAATGGATTCAAAGGCTACTGCATCGATTTACGTAAGTTAACTTTTTCAACTGACGTACAACCAGCCACGTCGCTCATTCCATACACTTGGATTATTGAACCATTTTTCAAATAATTTTTCATTTCCAACGCAGTCGACGAAATAGCAAAACTGGTCAAATTTGAATACACCATTCAAGAGGTGGAGGACAAGAAATTCGGAAACATGGGTAAGACCTGATTTTGATGATAACATTTCTTCAAGTCAAATTAAAAATGGTTACATTCTTTTGCAGATGAAAATGGTGAATGGAACGGGATCGTACGAAAATTGATCGATAAGCAAGCTGATATTGGACTTGGATCGATGTCGGTGATGGCCGAACGTGAAACTGTTATCGACTTCACGGTGCCCTATTACGATCTGGTTGGAATTACAATTATGATGCAACTACCAAGCACGCCAAGCTCTCTATTCAAATTCTTGACCGTGCTTGAAACCGACGTCTGGCTTTGCATTTTGGGAGCATATTTCTTTACAAGGTTAGGGCTAACCTTGAAACTGAATTCGAATTAAATTCGCTCTGTTTATATTTTATCATTTTGGTACCTATTTGAAGTTCAATCACCTTTTATCAATTGTTTAATAATTTTTTTTCCCTCAAGCTTTTTGATGTATGTATTTGATCGATGGAGCCCATATAGCTATCAAAACAACCGTGAGAAATACGCAGATGACGACGAAAAGCGAGAATTCAACATGAAGGAATGTCTGTGGTTTTGTATGACTTCTCTCACTCCACAGGTAATAATCTATTTTAAAATTCATTTGTCTGACTAATCAATTAGTGGAAAACATGTGATTTAAAAAAAAAAAACAATTTATTGCCAGGGCGGCGGTGAGGCACCGAAAAGTGAGTTTTTTTCTTGTCTGGTCGAACATTTTTCTAAAATTAAATTAGAAAATAAAATATAATTATATTATTACGATAATAAATCATAGATTTATCCGGTCGATTGGTGGCTGCAACTTGGTGGCTTTTTGGGTAATTCAGAAAAATTCACGATTGCTTCATATTTTTGACTAACATACCTCTTTTTTATGTTAAGATTTATCATCATTGCTTCATACACGGCTAATTTGGCTGCCTTTTTGACTGTATCTCGACTGGATACTCCCGTCGAAAGCTTGGACGATTTGGCAAAACAATACAAAATCTTGTATGCTCCACTCAATGGTTCATCGGCTATGACATACTTCCAGCGAATGTCACAAATTGAAGGACGATTCTATGAAATCTGGAAGGATATGTCACTGAACGATTCACTCACTCCGGTGGAACGATCTAAATTAGCCGTTTGGGACTATCCAGTCAGCGATAAGTATACGAAAATGTGGCAAGCAATGCAGGAAGCTGGGCTCCCGAATACTTTGGAACTGGGTAATTTTCTAAAAATTATTTAAAACCAAATGCAAGATGCATTTTGTGTTTATTCATTCGCCATATTTTCATTATAATCGTGAATAAAATCTAACTAAAAAAAATCAAAATATTTTATTCAGCTGTCGAAAGAGTCCGAAATTCAACGTCGGCCACAGGTAAAAAATGATTCATCCAAATAAACAAAGACATCTGATAAAAATATTCTTCTTTATTTATTTCGGTCGACAGGATTTGCATTCATAGGCGATGCAACCGATATTCGGTATTTGGAGATGACAAACTGTGATTTGCAGGTCGTTGGAGAGGAATTCTCTCGAAAACCATATGCGATCGCTGTACAACAAGGCTCGCCACTGAAGGATCAATTTAACAATGCGTACGTATTGATATTTATTTAAGAGATTTTAACCGTAATTTTGTACAAGAACTAAATATCTCTCTCAAATACCATCGTTTCATGTAGTATTCTGCAATTGCTGAACAAACGATTCTTGGAGAAGCTGAAGGAGGATTGGTGGAAAGACAAGAAGAAGTGCGAAAAGGTTGAGGATCAATCAGATGGTATTTCGATTCAGAACATCGGTGGTGTATTCATTGTCATTTTCGTGGGGATTGGAATGGCCTGCGTTACCCTCTTGTTTGAATATTGGTGGTATAAATATCGCAAGGCAACGCCAAAAATTACAAATGTGACATCAAATGAATCTACACCGAACAATGTCGACAAGTTCGAAAGAAAAGAGGCGGGCTTCATCCGTACCAAGGACTCAACGGATGTAAAGAATTCATTGCTTCGCACAAGAATTACCAGTCAATCAAAGAACGCCGAACCAAAATTCTAGAACTGTCCAAACCAAAACTAATGTGTTTTTTTGCCGAACCGGTATACAAAATAGTTTTGGATTGGTGTGCTGAGAGAAAAACACACAATGTTTTTAAAGTTTGATAAAAAGTCAGTTTGTTAAAAGAGCTTTTTGAAAACAAAATTCCGCAATTTGTGGGGGGAAAATGCACAATATATGCGAGTTTAACGCACAACGAATATGCGTAAAATTATAATTGTATAGTGTGACAGCATCAGAGTGGTGGAGCGTTACGACTACGCGTATCACTACTTTTAGTAATGGTACGCGTAGGCGAAACCGCTGCGCCATTTCGGAAAGCGTGCAACACATATTTGAATATATTTGTTTTTTTGTCACCAAGAATGATCATTAGAGATGAGGGATTTATTCGGTATTGTAGCAGAACAAAAGAGAATGTATGATGGAAATTTTGTTAGATTGTGTATTGAAAATCACTGAAATAAATGTAATCATCCACAACACAATATTTGGTTTTCTTTTTTTTCTTTCTAAACGGTTAAAATAGAAAATATTTGAAACCTTTCCATGAATTATACGACATAAAATATTCGAAGTATTAGTATCATGATAGTATAATGAGAATCATGATGTTCCGAAATGACTTGCGTTGTGTATTTTCAATTGCATGTACGATAAGCGCACAGAAATGAGATCGAACACTAAAGTAAGTGTATTGTTACATGTTTTTGCTGAGAATTGGACGAGAAGGGCGTATAAAACTAGGGTTTTTAAATTGAATCCATTCCGGTTTTATTGGTGTAATAATGTTGGCCATAAAAAAATGTGTGATTACATGCATTTGATAGTCATATTTGCTTTGATTACCTGGGGATTCATTTGACACGCATCGACTTCCATTTGTCCTCACCAAAAATCTCGCGGGATCAGAATGTTCGTGTTCCATGTCCAAAAAAAATATATGAGTTCTAATCGAACCGAATCTTCATTTATGATCCAATTTCATAACTTTAGTTCATGTGAACTGCCCGAAGCCTTCGGAATCACACGCATTCCTTTCCTTTGAAGAAAAAAACTCCATTAACAACCTAAATTCTAAAGATGATTTTAGCTCCGAAAGTGTGCTTTAAATTTTTAGTTCTAATGTTTCTACATCGTGGTTTCGGACAGCAACTTCCGACGATCAATATGTGTGAGTACAAAAAATTATTGGAAAAAAAGTTTTCATTCAAAATCTTCAAAGTCAATTTAAAATAATGTTCTACTCCTTTGTGTATCTCTAAAAGTGTTCATTAATGAAGACGGCAATGATGAAGCGAATAAAGCAGTTCAAATGATTTTGAAACACGTAGCTAAAACCCCTTCATTTGAATTCTTGATTGATCTGAAACAAGTCGATGGCAATCGTACGGAACCAAAAGAATTTCTGAAAAATTGTAAGTTTTTTTTTCAATAAATTAGTCCAATGTGAAAATTTTTGGCAAAAGTCACAAGAGTGCATACTACATAATACAAAAAAAATTAATATTAATGTAGAGAAAATGAGCAAGTACAATTTTATATGCAAAATGAGTCATTTAAACATGTATATTAGATTTTTTTTTCGCGGGTGTATCTCATACTCTAAGTTTCGTTCTTTTCTCCCCCAAGTATGTGCCGTTTATACAGAAAGTGTGGAGATGGGTAAGTCGCCGCATATTGTGCTTGATTTGACAATGTCTCCCGTTCTATCTGAGATCGCAAAATCCTTTACCTCCGTATTGGCTTTGCCCACGATAAGCGGTTCATTCGGCCAAGAGGGTGACATTCATCAATGGCGTGATCTAAGCGAGGAAAAGCGTCGCTTTTTACTGCAAGTGATGCCCCCGTCCGACGTAATTCCATTCGCAATTCGATCGATAATCATGTACATGAACATAACCAACGCGGGCATTTTGTTTGATAAAACATTTGGTAAGTGTCATTTCAGACCTATAATACCACGTTCACCTGTGGTGGAGTGCGTAGTTGCGTAGAAAATCAATAAACTCTAATGTTTTTGTTTTGTTGGAATAAATCAACATTAGACGACGCCTATGTAAATAAGTTGATGATGTACAATGTACAGTACATATCACTAGAGTATAGTACCTAAATTGGAATCTATTTTTTATTTACACATGAAAACAGTCATGGATCATAAATACAAGACATTGTTAGACAATGTACCGGCGAGGCACATAATCACTGAAATCTCCAGCCCAGAGCAATTCATAAGGCTTCGTAAATTGGACATCACCAATTTCTTTGTTTTAGGCCGTTTAGAATCGATTAGAAATGTTTTGGGTAAACTTATTGAATTCAAATCGATTCTTGCGATCAGAAATTAAAATCCAATTATACTCATGCTTTAGAATCTGTTCGTCCTCATTATTTTGAACGGAACTTTGCCTGGCATGTGATTACGCAGGACTTTGGAAATATTTCCGTTTGTTGTGGAAACTTTTCTATGATGCTGGTGCGACCAAAGATTCACCCACTTTCGAAAAATGGCCAAATCCCAATTATGGTGAGCTTTTGTCCTTTGAATTTTCTTGAACGTTGAACTTGTCTCGATGTTGTTCTCATTTCTCTATAGAAATCAGACATGAACTACACCGATATTGGGTCTCTGTTTTACTTTGATCTCGCTTTGCGAGCGGTTTTGACAATAAGGTAATGATTTTTTTTCCCAAATATTGAGCATATATACATATATTTTGTATTTAACTGAAAATCGGTGTTTGCATCATGAAAGGAACATGTTATCATCCAACAACTGGCCACAAAATATGGAGTATATCACGTGCAAAACCTACACGGGCTCAAATACACCCAAACGATCACTCGATTTAAAATCATTTTTCGTCAATATTTCCGAACCCACTTCGTATGGGAAGTTCGAATTTGCGAATGACGATATGCCGTTCAATGGATACAGTTTGATGAAGTTTGATATGGATGTGTTGGCAGTGTCGGTTCGCGCCGGAATAGATTATAACGAAAAAGGTTTTTTTTATTTCATTTACAAACTCATACTTCATTTAAAGCTTCATCATTCTTAAGTGGTTGGGAACTGGACAGCTGGCCTTGCATCACCATTGATGATAAAGTCAAACAAAAGCATCGCTGAACTCAAAGCTAACCCAATTTATCGTGTTTATACTGTTATCGTAAGTGTAATTGAAGATTTTTGTTGAATTTTCAAATAAAATTACGTATTTTTTCACTGACTATATACTTCGGTCTTATTGTTGGTTCAAACTTATTCATCGTCTTAAGCAAGCTCCGTTCGTGATGCGTGATGGATCAGCAAAACGAGGATACATCGGCTATTGTATTGACCTAATGGACGAAATTGCGGAAACGGCACATTTTGACTACACAATTACAGAGGTGGCAGAGCATGGGCACATGGTTAGCATTCATTTTAATTGCATGCAAATAAATTTTGTTCTGTTTATCGACTACATAACTTACTGCTTCAATAAAACATAGGATGACAATGGTGTATGGAACGGTGTAGTGCGAAAACTGATCGACAAAGAGGCTGACATTGGACTGGGAACGATGCAGGTGATGGCTGAAAGAGAAACGGTTATCGATTTCACGGTTCCCTACTATGATTTAGGTTCGGAATAGAGAATTTTGCTATAACCTTTTGCTAAGACCTAGCAAAGCATTAAGACAGTTCAAACACAATTTTCAAACTTATTTTTCTATGTTCATTGAAGTTGGCTCAACAGTTCTGATGATATTGCCAAAAGCGAAGAACTCATTGTTCAAATTTTTAACCGTTCTCGAAACTGATGTCTGGTTCTGCATTTTAGGCGCTTACTTTTTTACAAGGTTTGGATAATTTTATACGCAACTTTCTCTAAGAGAATTAATTTTAAATAATAAATGAATAAAATTTGAATTTTGTGTATTTTAATAGCTTTCTCATGTACATTTTTGACCGATGGAGCCCATACAGCTATCAAAATAATGAAGAAAAATATGCCGATGATGATGAGAAGAGAGTGTTTACAATGAGAGAATGCTTATGGTTCTGCATGACTTCACTTACACCACAGGTAAATATAAATATTGCATTGTGTTTCAAAAACTCAATGATATCGTGGAATATTAATGCAAATTTTTCTTTTTCGTGATTAGGGTGGTGGAGAAGCGCCAAAAAGTAATAATTTCGCTAAGCATTTTTCAATCTCACAACAAATTCTAAATAGAATATTCTCAATTACAGATCTTTCGGGTCGTTTGGTTGCTGCAACCTGGTGGCTATTTGGGTAAATCCATGATATCAATTCAAAATTTGTTAGTATGTTTACATTTGAAACATCGTCACTCCTCTAGATTCATTGTAATTGCTTCATATACCGCGAATTTAGCTGCATTTTTGACCGTATCTCGCCTCGACATACCGATCGAAAGCTTAGAGGATTTGGCAAAACAGTATAAAGTCTTGTACGCGCCAATCAATGGATCATCAACGATGACCTTCTTTGAACGAATGTCAGAGATTGAAGGTCGATTCTATGAAATCTGGAAGGATATGTCACTGAACGATTCACTCACTCCGGTGGAACGATCTAAATTAGCCGTTTGGGACTATCCAGTCAGCGATAAGTATACGAAAATGTGGCAGGCAATGCAGGAAGCTGGGCTCCCGAATACTCTGGATGAAGCTGTCCAAAGGGTTCGAAGTTCAAACAGTTCCAGTGGGTTTGCGCTTGTTGGCGATGCCACGGATATTCGCTATGTGGAAATGATGAGCTGTGACCTGCAAGTGGTTGGCAACGAATTTTCTCGTAAACCATATGCGATTGCTGTGCAAAAGGGTTCACCACTCAAAGATCAAATGGATGCTGTGTAAGACATATAGACTATAGGTTCAAGTCAACACTCTTTTTTCCCTTTTTTGATTTCTGATTCATTCTTTTTTCGCAAATTATAAAAATTATGTTGGAATTTCAGTCTACTTGAAATTTTGAACAAAAGATACATGGAAAAATTGAAAGAGAAATGGTGGACAAAGAAATTGCATTGTTCCAAAATCGAAGATCAACAAGATGGAATCTCAATCGCAAATATTGGTGGTGTGTTCATCGTCATCGCCATTGGTATCATAATGGCAATATTTACATTGATTTTTGAATATTGGTACTTCAAATTCCAACGTCGCTCACCGATAATTACTGGCGTTAGAGAATACGGAAGACCTGATTCAACAATTGTAGAATCAGCGTATCAAGGGTCATCAACAATTACTCAGCATAAACTGGACGAAATAAACCTTCCTAACGAAACAAGACATCGTTCCAGGGCAACAACGCACATTGAAATTGGCGATTGAAAATTCGGTCTACCTTCACGGTTCCGAAAGTCTAGCATAAAAGTCATGCAACATGAATATTTGCACCAAAACTTTTTTGAGTGAAAAAAAAAACAAAAAACAAAATATTTTACACATTTGATTGGTAACAAATTTTGGTGATTTTTCAAAAATTTTCCGTAATTTTTGTGTGATGCTTTTTGTAACCCGATGAACAGATGTGTGAATTTCACGCTTTTTTTTGGATTGCTGACCAATGATAATATACCAACGAGTGAAAAAACACTACCTCAATGATTTTCTAATAAAAAAAACACGTTTTCTTGCAAATTGCTTTAGTGCTTTTTCTATTTCTTTGTTATAAAAATATTCACACATATTTAAGGAGTACGTTTTATTCTTATTTACAATATTAATCAATCTCCCATATATACAAATATTATTGTACTTGTCAGCCTCTACCAGGTAAGCTGCATCTAATCATCGCATTGCATCCATCAGATATATTGCTAATGGAATATATGGAACAGTTTTATTTTATCCACATTTTCTGCTTATGCATTAATTTGTGCCTCAATTGAATTATTCGCCGCGTTTAGTTCAATCTTCCAAAAGAAGACTTCTTTGCGAACAATAACAAAAATAATATAACAATCGTTTTAGTTAGTACAATGACTTAATATCCATTTGCACCAAGAGTTTTTCGTATCGATTCGAATGATAACCAAAACGTGAGAGACCATGGAGCCATCCGAATCCAGACTGGAAGAAAACCTTTGTATAGTGCAAAAAATCCTTCTTTGTTGATTGTTTGTCGGAAACAATCCAATGAATTTTTGTATAGGATACCCCTATAATGGAAGAATCGAAAGCATGTGCTTAATGTTTCTACAAAATATAAAGGGGTTTTTGATTTGAAACATACCTTCCTTTCTCATCCGTCGGTTGATTCATTATTCGTGTCTTAACAACATCCATAGGTGTGCCCATCGTTGCCGCAACAAGACCGGCGCAGATCGACGCCATTATATGGACCGTATGGCAATCGGGTAGTTTAGTCTTATTCATAATGTTACGTTTGGCAAAATCGTAGGTGGTTAAATCGCCTAAGTTGACTAGAGCTGCTCGATACACATTTGGTATGCTGCCTTTCCACAGCGCTTTCACACCGCCACGCTTGAGTATCTGTTTCAGAGCGTCTGAAGAGCCATGTACACGTGGCTTAAGGCCCATCAAACGTCGCTTCCCTTCCATTTGAACGTGCACCTTTACCAAATCAGCCGGCGATGCCATCCTGTTCAGCGGAGAATCAATCATTTTAGTTGTAGTTGTTTTGAAGAAATATCGACCAGAAAAGTGTTCTTAGTATGAAAATGTATCTACCATTGTGCTAAACCACCAGCAGTAACACCGCAAATAGCTGCTTCCCATAATGGCAGTCCTGAATGATCTTCAGACACATCCAATGTCTTTCTCATTCGATCATAAATAGCAATTCGAACACCACTGAAAATGGTTACAAAACGCTTGAATATCAAATGTTCAACAGCTGAAACCACACACAAACAGACATGCGGTGCGAAAAGTGTTCAAGTGCTTTTCAAGGTATAAATACCTATAAACGACATGGCGATACAGTGCTGGCGTAACGCCTTGCCATAATTTCATTGCACCTTCTTCGCGTACGATGCCACAAACGGTGGCAACCATTCCTCTGTATTGAACCTAACCAATATATAATGTATATTTCGGAAATTGAGATGAATAATAGTGGAGCAAACAAACGTCTGAATCTTACCTTATTTGTGGTCGCCAGATCATTTGCTTTAAGTTTTTTGCCCTCTCCTTGAATTTGAAGTCGAGTCTTCGTTAAGTCGAGTGGATATGTTGCTAGATTGTTTTGAACGCGAAATGTTTCGATTACAAAACACGTTTTTTTTTCTTCATTGGAAGTTTCTCATTATCAATAGATTAGGTTCATTCGCCTAGGGCACTTACCCAATTCAGCGATATTCGCTGAAACGACTGATATGATGTACGTACACCAGAATGTGTCGGCGTAGTGATATTTCACGGGTCGCATTTCTTTCCGTGTAATGGATGGTGGTGCGGTGGTTGCCAACGGTGCAGGCATGTTTTTGCTGTATGATTTTGATTAGTTGTGGCGTTCAGGCGAACGATGTGAATTCCGTGTTCCTACGATCGATTTTTGACTATTGATGAATGTTTCTGTTGTTGATGGTGTGACGACGATGTTTGTGTGATGAATTGCTTTTTAAAGTCGATTAAATGGATTGCCAATGAGCATGCACATAATTTGTGATGACGTAAAATTTATAATACATACTCCTTAGCCGGACTCGATTATCTGACAACGATGAAAAAGAGATAGAACAATACAAAGAAAAGCGCTATAAATAAAAACGAATGCTTAATTTTCACCATATTTCAAAATAACAACCATTTCCACAAAATAATATCAATCTATTTCACAACATCTCCCCCACTTATTTGCACACGAATTTTTCGAACTATTCTCATGTATCGACACACGAAACAGCCACCACTCGATGATTATAAAACCAATTTAGACACGGAAATGTATCGACGACAATAGTTTGGCAAGTGAAATTGTAAATAGAATATTGATGCGCGAAACAGTCTCGCCTTCAAAAGGTTAAATGAATCTGAAGCAAATATTTCAATTGTTTCTCATGTGATTCGCAATACTTTGAGCAACACGATACATATGTGAAAAAAATACGAAGACCAAACTAAGATCTATGAAAACATTTTTATTCTCGGCTATTTCGTAATCTTGATTTGCTTATCAGATTTGATAAAAGTCTTTTGATTAAATTCATGTTTTCAAGAGCATAACGAACATCAACATGACCTTAAAACAATTCAAGCCACTTTGGTTTGTCGACGCTGACAATTACACGCACAATTCAATGCAAATCACATGAAAACGCACTTGAATGATCAAACTTTGCACTCAAACCGACTCGACCACAGACTCAGACAGACAACAATAACAACAACAATAACAAAATACCATCATATTCACTTTAGTTTCCAATTTGTATAATTTACTCACGAGTTATAATGGAAAGGATGATTAAATTTCTTTCATTTGTAACAGAAATAAAACAAAAAAAACGATTTCTATCACATTGGTTTGCCTCACATTTCAAAACAAAAGAAGAAACAAGCAATGGGTATGAAATCGAAGGGAAGTCTGGTTTCACTGGTTATCGAACCTCTCGTTCATGCACGTTTTATATAATGCGTTGCGCGATGTGTAATGATTGTTGGGTACTTCATTGTTTTGATTATTTTCAATATTCCATTCCGCTGATTCGAAGCGAGCCTCTCTCTCTATCTCACTCTCACTCCCTTGTATTTGACGTTTCAAGTGCCGCAACCGAACTGTCAACATGCATGTTTTTGACAGCTGGAAAGTGAGCACGTTCAAAACACACACGGTTTACTTCGCGCTATTTGTGTTTTGTGTGTCTTTCTGTTTCTGTCAAAGAAAAACGTACGAGAAAATTGTGTATAGTGTTTTTTTTTTCTGTCCATTTTTTGTAACGATGTAAAAAAGAAGTTGCTTTTTTGTGTTTTTGTGCAGTAACAAACGGAAGGAAAGCGAAAAAAATGTCGAAACGAATGGGTTTCCAATTCCGTCAGCCGCGGTCCAAAATGCCAAAGCTGGATATCACAATATCGTCTAGTCAACGAATTGTCGCAGCCGGCCCATCCAATATGAATCATCCGCCACGGACCGATGCACCGGCTCCATCGGAAGATGCCTGGGGTGAAGATGATGATGAATTCTTTGTGTTGGCATCACAGGCTGCCGAACAAGTTGAGGCCAATGCAGCCGTTGTCATTTCACAATCAATGAATAATCGCGATCATGACATGAGCTACATTCGATTCCGGAAGGATGTGCGAACTGCACAGAGTACCCAGCTAAATCACATTGATGAATTTGACAACGATGAAGACTTATTCTCAAATGTGCCCGACTTCATTCCGAACCCAGTGCAAGCTGCCGTGCCCTCGGTGGTAAATAAAGAGAACAATGGTCAAGTGGCACATAACCACCAAAATGCAACCGCGAATCAACCGAGCACTTCAACGGCCAATCGAATGTCTTCCGATGATAAGGCTAGAGAGCAGAAAGAAAAAATTCAAACGGAATTTTTTGCGGAAAAAATTAAAGCGCAGAAGAAACAAATCGAAACACTGCGAGAAACACTCAACAAAGTCAATCAAAAGTGTACGACCAAGGAAGGCGAAGCGTCAACACTGCGATACGAGGTTGACTCAAAGTCCCGGGATATCGAACGACTTCGCAAGGAAAAAATGGAGGAAGCGGTTGATATGGAGAAAAAGTACTCGGAGAAAATCATAGCGCTAGAAAAGAAAATCGAAGAACAACGAACGGAACTGGAATTTAAGGTACGAATCATTTAGGTTTTAATTTTCAATTCTATTGCCTACCAGCGGTTGGGTGTATTTTTTATCCTTGAAAAATGGGCTGAACATTTATCTTTTATTTTGTCTTTGCAGAACATTGAAATTTTACAAAAAAAATCGCGGAAATCGTTGAATGAATCAGTTGTCGTTGAACCGGAAGGCAACCAGCCGCCTTTTGAACTCCACCATTTGTTCAAACTCCATTCCAATCATATTGAGCCAGCCGGTAATTCGAGTAAAGAAGAGATATTAAGAACGTACTTTAACTATCATTTATGTTCTAGATCCGGAAAATGTTGCGGCGGCAGAATTTCTAGCCACAAAGGGCACCGAGAAATACCGGGGCTTAAGCGAGCGTGATTTTGATACACTTAAACACCTCAATACGCTGCATTCAATTTACAATGGTGCCAAAGCAAAGAAATTTCGTGTGCTTGACAATAATTCGATGAAAGAGATTGCAATCATAACGAATGCCTTCATTGATGCGCTGAAAACGTATGCGAGTCGATTAACCCTTCGAACACCCACCAAATATAATTCGGCTTTGGAGTGTAAAATTATCTCCGAAGAAATGGCCAAGGCAACAACTGCGAACGGAAGCGGCTCGGGCACAACAGAAATGCTGGTCGATGAGAAATTGATTTATGAAAGACAAATGTTAGCTGTGATTGCACTCTTAAGCACCGATTTTCCGAACACAACGCAATTGTTTCTGTTCGAAAAATGTGAAGAGTCACTGTCCAATGACGACGAAGATGATGAAATGGATGGTAAAAATCGAATTGGGTCATTTGTTGACATCTTGACAGATGTTCTGTATAACATTGGGCATTCGGTAAGTACTTTCTTTCATGTAATTACTGAATGTTCTAGACATGCGTTGACAAATTCAGGGCTATATTGGAACTAAAATAGATTTCAGCTACGAATTCACAGATTTTAGTTCACAGAGAAAGACATTTCTTGAACACTCAATTGAAAATAATTGACTTTTCATTTTTTTTAAATCATTTTTGTTAAATCTTTTTCCAGAAAACTCTATCGTTGCATAAAACGCTGATCGAATCGGTCTCATTACTGCTGGTGGCTTTAGCCAAATCCTATTCCCCGACGGAGCTGAGCGATTTGCTGCTGTTGAACTTCTTCCGAGCGATTGTGTTTTGTGAACCTGATCTGCAATCACTGAACCATTTATCCGAGTTCCTCGAGGTGATTTCCGATAATGAATCGAGCAAAATTTGTAGTCGGTTTTGCACAAACGAAATTTGCAACGTTATGTCCATTTCACGATACAAAATCAATCGGGTTTCCATGGAAACGTGCCCACTTCAGGTGTTTTCGTGCCTCTTACAAATCTCATTCCAGCCATATGGCAACTATCGCACTTTACAGGAGCAATCGAATGAGGTCGTCACAGTGACGAACATCACCATACGAATGATGAAATTCATGAGGAATTGTTTCAATAGGCGTGAGTATTGACGCGAGTATATTAGAATCAGAATGAATCATCACATTTTCGGTCTCATTAAAATTGTCATTTCCTTGGTGTTTTTAGGTGTTGATTGGTTGTTCCGAAAGAATGAAAGTCCCAATGATACGGCCTCAGTGCTTGTTCCACACTGCTATTGCTACGTCATATCGTGCATTATTGTTTTGCTGCACTTTTGCATCAGCAGTTGGATGGAAAATCACAAAATAATAGGTAAAGAGATAAACTGTTACGTTTTATTTCAATGTTTTCGAATCTTTTCTAATTTTTCACATTGTGATCATTTCCTTAGATCCAAAGCAGTTGAGTACAATTTTCGCAATGGGTTGCCTATTCCTGCATGACATAATAAAGAAGCATTATGAACCCAAGGTACTGAATTTGGGTGGTTTTCCAGTGAAAAATCGGTTGCAGGCGATCTACGATTGGATGATGAATTTGCCGATTCGCAAATCGTCCATTTCGGACAATGCCATGAAATCGGTGAATTTGCGGCAAATCCAGCAGCTAAACGAACCACAGATGATATCACCTGAGATGCAATCACAAACATCCGATCAAATGGACTCGATCCTATTAGACTCATTCGAAGATTTCTCAATGTAAATTCAAAAGTAAATTGTGTAGTTTAAAAGAAAATGTTTATTTTTATTATTACATCATTAAAATGAAATCAAGACACTCTTAAAAACGAATTAAAAAAAAATGGACGTAAAACCAAGAAAGATGTTTTTCTTCATTTTAATTCGGAAACATTTCCGAGAAAGCGACAAACGACGACACACTGTAAATCATCGTTTTTAATCCAGTTCAAGTTGTAACGAAAATTCATCTTGATTAAACAAAAAAAAACATATGTTTTTAATTATGAGACATGAAATTAGTTTGCATGTGCATTGTGCACGCTGCACACGCTTATACCATCAAAACATTTCGTTTCATTTTTCGATCATCAATTTGATTAAGATCGTTAGTGTTTTAGTTAAACAGTTGGTGTTGTGTGTGGTCGCTTGTCACCGAAAAAGCGAATGGCATAAATTGATAAGCGGCGCATTGCAAACACAACAGCCCAATGGAGAAATACGTACGCGCAGCGAACGTTAGATGGAACGACAGTGATGGAAGAGAGCAATTTGAAGGCATCGTTAGTCATTCATGAAGAAAAGAACATGGGATTCCCACCGGATCGAATATGATAAAATCCATATCGAAACAACGCGCGCATCGTACAAACAAACACACACAAAAATAGATGCATGAAAATGTGGGACGAGGGGAAAATGTATTTAAAAATAAAAATATCTTTTTTTAATTAGACATCAAAAACGCTGTCTCCCTCTCCGTTTACAGTTCACACACAATGGCATTTTCACAATGTTGTCGAGAGAACGCCAGAGCGACACAGCAATCATTATGACAGCGAATATTCAAACAACCGTCAAAAATGAAGACGATTCACAGACGGCTGCTTTTTGTTGAGTTCCGAAACAGAGGCACACATTTCCCGCGCCTTATCCACTATGCGCGCACTCAACAACCGATTTTATTTTTACTGAAAACAAAAGCACGCACAGCACAGCACAGCACACAGCACACAGCACAGCAGAGAGATGACAAAAAAGATGAAACAAGTGATTTACGCTCACCCGACAGATCATCATTTGAATTCGGTTAATTTGAAAATAAATATATATTTTGTCTTATAAAAATAGGAACAAAATGGAAATTATCGCAACGAATGTGTGTGCCGCCATGCATGTATAAATCGTCGCGCCGCTCTCACTCTCGCTCTTCGAACAGAACACAAATGCTCATGCGAGCGCTGTACGGGCATTCAAATTTTAGTTTTACATTGGATTCGATTGTGAAAGGATGTGTTACGTGCGTAAGAAGTGAACTTTTCTTCCTCGTCACACCAAATGATCTTTATCGTTTAGTTTCTATGGATTTTTAGCATTTTTTTTTTTCAAGTGGAATATTTTGTAAGACCAATCGAATTGATTGGTGAAAGGATTTTTGTAGTGGAAATAGAAATAAGTGAGAAGTTTTTTCTTTGAAATTATTTATATTTTAAGAGACAAAATGACAGCAGGTCGTACATTTGTCCAAAGTGTCGTTGTACTTTTGGCATTGGCACAATGTGGCCGATCTTTAGAAATTAGTGATTTTTACGATTTCGAGCGAAACACTCGACTTGAGAATGGCGCTGACAAATCTGAATTCGTCAAATTGGACACACCAATAAATTTCTTCAGCGATGTTTACGATCACATTTATGTAAGTATCCCAAATTCCCGAAACATTTCCACCTTCTCAGAATACGAAATGAAAAATGCCCATAAATTTTCTTCTTAACTACTCAGAAGAATGAAAATTGATGCTATGAAGAAAAAGAAAAAAAAGCAAAAAAATAAGCTGAAAAAATCAAAAAAAGGAAAATCCAACGAACAAGAATTTATGGAAATTCACTTAAGGATTAAGCAACAAATCCGCTTAATACCCAGGCCAATATTTCTCTTTTTTTTGCTTTTTGTTCTCGGAATTCAAAATTCATTCGTTGTTGTTCTCGAGGAAGAATTAATTCAGTCTATTTTCCGTTCGTAATCAACATTATTAGGAAAGATATGAGGAAATATCAATAAAATTGTGTTCAAATTCCGTTTAAATTCCCTTTATTCTCATTTCAAAATACATAATTGAATTTAAAATGATGAAGCACGCGGCGGTTTGGGATGAGCAATGCAATTCGATCCGGTCAATGAATTTTAGTCCGTACTATAAGATTGTGTGTGTCTATATTGATTCGATTAATTAATGAATCAATAGCTAAATAATAATAAACAATTCATGCAGGCATCTATTGCCCCCATAAATGTATATATCAATAGTGCTATTCAATTGTCACGCAACGACACACGATCGAACCGCATTTCACCAGCTGCTAATCACTAAAATGTGTAGTTTGTAACAGTTTTGCTATCAATGCACTGCGATTACTGGGAACAGGGAATGCCGTTCAATTTGTCCTATCATCAATTGGATTTTGCAGTTTAATGAATAAGAGTTTAACTGATAATAAAATGCTAAGAAGATAGAGGAATTCGTTTAAAATGCAAACGATTTCGACATTTTCGATGAACTTTGACTCTGATTTGTGCATAAATGTTACGTTATCCCAAAATAAAAAACAAAATCCAAGAATATTCAACAAATAAACAATTCCGCTAAATTTAGACATGATTCGCACAAAAAAAAAAAGATTGATAATTGTGTTTTCGTCTCCAGATCAATACACAGGGAATATTAACATTCGGCACTGAACTGAATGGTTTTCTGAACGAGCCATTCCCATTGGAATACGCGTCAATCGCTCCATTTTATTCAAATGTTGATACGACAAATGCTGGGCCAGAAACATCCATTTCATTCTCAACATTATTAAGCGAACGCAATACTCGTCTTGCCTACGATACCGTACGCCGTAACTTTCCCATCAACGACAACTTTCGCGTTATCAACGTAGCTGTTGCTACGTGGGAAAATGTTGGACACTATCGTGAAAATAATACCGAACAAAATACATTTCAAGTAAGTCTATTTAATTGCATATTTAATTTTTGGGTTTCGTCATTTGTCCATTGGAAATTAACAATTTAAATGTTTGCAACGCAAATTTCGATAATGAACAACATAAAGGTTGCCATCATTTGCGGTGAACAAGACACATTCGTCGAATTTTTGTATCCAAACAATGGTTTGAATTGGTTACAAGGTGACCAAGGTGAGTCGGGTTTACCTGATATTCGAGCACAAGTTGGTTTCATTGCCGAGGATGGACGACACTTTACGGTTAGCGGCTCTGGAACGGATAATGTAAGTGCCTTCAACCGAATTTTCAATTCATTTGGATCGTCTGATCGAATGGTTTCAATCAAATTGATATGAGCCAAATTGAAATTTAGGCAAAATATTTGAGCGAATTGTCGAATAATGGAAAGCCCGGTTCATGGATATTCCGCGTCGGTCATCTTGGGTATGAAAATAGCATTGAAGAACCGAACCAAGCGCAATTCTTTCAACAAGAAGTACAACATCCGAGATCTTGCTCAAGTGGAGGCAAACTGAAATGTCACATTTCAGCCGTTTGTCGTGATACTCGATTGAGTTTTGCTTGTGAATGCAAGCCAGGATTCTATGGAAATGGATACAGTTGCATCAAGAATGATGTGCCATTGCGAGTTGCCGGTCAAGTTACTGGCAAAATTAATGACACACCATTGAAAGCTCAGCTTCAGTCATACGTTGTGCTAAGCGATGGACGAACGTACACGGCAATTAGCCCGTTGGATAGCGCCATTGGCCATAGCACACAATTGGTTTGGGCCTTCGGCTCGGTAATTGGATGGTTGTTTGCAAAGCCACTTGCCAATGATAATGCACCAAATGGATATCAGGTAAGAAGAGATCACTTTTACGCCGGTTCCGGTTCAACCTTAGCATTTTATTATTAAAGTTTAGTACAGTCCAATTGAATTTCATTGATACAAAAAATACATTTTCGGCACACGCACACACAAAAATAGCTCACTGGTGGAAAGTTCAATCAAACAACTACAATTCGTTTTGGCCCAAATACGGATGGATCAAGCAATGAACTCTTGATCGTGCAGCGATTCACCGGCCTTAATGTCTGGGATCAACTTGCTGTTGAAATTGAAGTTAACGGTAACTTACCTGACGTCCCATCAAATGCAGCAATTGTCTTGCCAGACACAAGCGATAGCTACCAATTCGTACAAGAAAATCAGATTCAATCGGCCAGTAGTGGACAAATCACTTTAAATGACAAGAGCATTCCGTACAGCATTAATCAACTGGTAAATTGAAAATATACTATCATTGTTCTCGAAATGCAGCTAACAAAACAAATCAATTCGTTTTTGCTTACAATAAAAAAGATCGACTTTGAGACATTTAGGGAGCAATCAGGTGAACCATTGAATACATACAATACGCAACCGTTCTTTAACAAAGTATCAAAGATTACGGCTCAATATCAAGAAAGAGAATCAGCACTTCGCATTGGAATGATCAACAAAGTTGTGCGTAACTCTGAGATTAATCCGTGCACAGATGGTACGGCCACATGCAATCCAAACTCCGTTTGCGTCCCAGATGCACCGAACGAAAGTTATTTGGTAAGAGAAAAACGTTTGCTTCTAATCGAAAGTTACAGTTTCTAGTAGATAATTTTTGGCCGTTTAACTTGACTTCTTGCTAACAACAACTTTCAGTGCGAATGTAAAAATGGATTCTATTATGATGACACAATTGTGGCTTGTGTTGATATCGATGAGTGTGCAACGAATGCAAATATTTGTGACAAAAATGCCGACTGTTTCAATGAATTGGGCGGCTATGGTTGTCGCTGCCGCGACGGATTTTATGGAAATGGATACACTTGTTATGAACAAGTTGTGCCAGAAACAACCGAAGAACCAGTTCCAACTTCAACCATTGACTCAACACCAAACATTCCTGGATTAGCGCCAGAGCACTGGCTTTGTGATCAATGCTCAGAACACGCCGATTGCATTCAGGGGGTTTGTGTGTGCAAGAACGGATGGAATGGCAATGGAATCGAATGTACTTACAACTGCCAGGATGATTCAGTATGGAACATCGATCGATGTGAACCAATCAGCGCCAATTCAGAAGAGGAAGAAGGTACCTTAATCTACATTTAAAGTTATTACATTTAAAGGTGTCAAACGGACGGACTGTCCGTCCGTCCGTTCAGAGCCCTCTAAATTTAGTTATCCGTCCGTCCGTCCGTTGTTCCCTCAGAAATTTTGTTGTCCATCCGTTCAGCGTTGATCAAACGAAAATTTTCAAGAGCTCTGAACGGACGGACAAGGTGCTTGATGCACACCTTTAATTAAATTTCCCTTTCTTATTTCAACTAATCATTATTCTAATAACATTTGCTGTAAAATCCTTTGATTCATAGCCGAGATTGCTCCATTCTGTCATTCACAAGGCTGCACTTGCTCAACGGGATATGAATTGATCGAAACTGTCGCGCAAAAAACGTGCCGTTTGATTGAAAAAGAAGAGGGAGGCGAGGAAGAAGAAGCCGATAAGTGTACGTAACGGGTTTGCTAGTACAATTTTTCAATTCACCATAGTTATCAATAACTACAATCATTTTCTGATCGATTCCTTCTTGAATAATAAATGATGCTTATGTTATAATGACGAACAATTGTTATATGAATAATTCATTTTATTTAAATTGTTCAGTGCCTTGCGATGTGGAAAATACTTGCCACCGAAATGCCAACTGTGAATGGGTCGAAAGTGAATTGAGTAATAAATGTGTATGCAATCCGGGCTTCGAAGGTGACGGATATGAATGCATTGAACGTGAAATCTCTTGCTTATTTGTACGTACAGTTGGAAGAATAAATCCAAACAGACACATGTAATGGTCGTTCAGAGGTAACATCACATTTTTAACTTGTTTCATTGCAGGAAAATATTTGCGATGTGAACGCCCAATGTTTGTATGACGAGATTGTTGGAAAATCGGTATGTAAGTGCAATAAAAAGTATGAAGGTGATGGTAAAACGTGTCAATTGGCACCAGAGTGTGTATCCGCTGAAGATTGTGTTAAGAATTCAAATTGCTCGGATGGTGTCTGCGTTTGCAACGAAGGATATGAACGTGATATTTCTGATTTGTAAGTAAATCAAAAAATGAATCGTCATTTTGAAATTTTCAACCGAATCACTCAACGATTTAATTTTGTAAAGCTGTGTGCCAGCTGGCTATTGTGGTGGAACTTTCTGTGTTAAGAATGCTGTATGCCTTTGGGATAATGTGCAGGCTGTTCAGTATTGCTCTTGTCCGGAACCATTCGTTGGCGATGGTTTGACCAGCTGTAAATCGGTGCCGCCTCCGTGCAACGTGAAAAATAACTGCGGTTTGAATGCTCAATGTGTACCAACAGACAACAAGACATACGAATGCGCCTGCAATCAAGGCTATTATGGCGATGGTTTCATTTGTATTCTCGAAGTCAATTGCGCCAATACACCGTCATTATGTCATGAACAGGGTCGTTGCATTTCAACCAAATCCGGATATCAATGTGTTTGCAATGCAGGTAAATTTACTTCTCTTTTCTTTGTGATTTTTTAGCCTTCTAATTTTTACCCCCATTCATTTGACTCCGTTTGTCTTCTAATTCGGAAAATTTTGATTTATTCATTGGAAATTGTAGGCTACATTGGAAATGGAACTTGCTGCATTGAACCGGTTCGCCAAGAATCAGCGTTTTTGTTATTGAGTCAAGGAGTTGCAATTGTTAAGATTCCATCCGATGGAAAGCGCGGTTTCCCCATCGCTATGTCAGGCGTAAGGAAATACCATTTTATAATGATGATTGCATTGAAGTGACATTGTTTCAATTGTGATTACAGATGGCTATCGGCATTGATAAGGACTGTTCGACTGGTCGTGTTTACTGGAGTGATATCAGCACAAAGCAAATTTACAGTGCAAAGTACGACGGAACCGATAAAAAGACATTCATCAGTGAAGGTACCCACGACTTCTTCTTTCTACGGTGTTTCTGAACTGAATTTAATATTTTTCACATTCCACTTCATTACAGACATTGTTTCGCCAGAAGGAATTGCCATCGATTGGATTTCAAGACGCATTTATTGGACCGATTCATCGAAGGATACCATTGAAGTAGCTTCTTTGGATGATGCCAAGTCAAGAGCAGTTATTGTTCAAGGCAATTTGGTGAATCCACGTGGTATTGCTGTTGATCCTCAGCAGAAGTATGATCCCATTTCGATGTTTTAAACTTTTCTTTTCAAAATTTTAACTTTTATAGGTTCATTTTTCAACTTCCGTTCATTGCATGATTTTTTTTTCTAAATTTCTTCTGCCATAAATCGTCATTTAGCAAACTCTATTGGGCCGATTGGAATCGTGAGAATCCAAAAATCGAACAATCTGATTTGGACGGAACTAATCGAGTGGTCTTGTTAAGTGCACCGCAAGTAAATTTGCCGAATTCTTTGTCAATTGCATCTCGAACCGGTGAATTGTGTTATGCTGATGCTGGAACACAAAAGGTTGAGTGCATTGAACCGTATCGTCGCTCGATACGAACGGTTGCCACCAATTTGCAGTACCCATTTGGTCTCGCCGTCACAACCGATCGCTTGTACTGGACTGATTGGACGACGTAAGTGTATTTAAAACATTGAAATTGAAGCAAAATTCTAACTAGAAATTCATTTCTAGTAAAAAGATTGAGAGCAGCGATGAGCATGGCAACCGACATGCCAGCATTGCAAATCCATTGTTTGGAAGTCACAAGATGTACGGCGTTGCTGCTGTGACAAGTGACTGCCCGCTGTACTTCAGTCAGTGTCAAATCAACAATGGCGATTGCCCATCGGACAGTATTTGTTTGTTGAATCCAAGAGCTCCATCGGGGCGATTCTGCAAACCAATCAGCACTCAATGAAACAATGACAAATACAAACATTAAATCTTACCCATTTCAATAACAGCACACAGGAATACATTTATTTTTCTATACATACACTTAATTGGATACATAAAAATGAATGAGAGTTTATGGTTTTTTTTTTCTGAAATAAAACATCAATTAAATCAATCACATTTGGTTTACAGACAATATTTATTTCCAAAGAGTTGATTGCTTATTACCTAGGAAATTGGCTAATTGGATGAGTTCAATTATTCGGAGCTGAAAACTTAGAGCAGTCTTAAATTGACCAAACCGATTGGCTTCATCACAATCACAAACTAAAAACGTGAAGCAAATCGTTTTTGACATTATTTCCGTTTTTTATTACCACAATTCCGTTTTATCCGGATATAAAACTTTTAACAATTTGTCGAAAGTTGATTTTTTAAAATATTTTGTGAATATCCGAAATTAGATTCCTTGCTTGGGTTTCGTCCTATCATTTTCTCTTTTTTTCTTTAATATTTAATTAACAATTTCAATGATTTTCTTCCTCTTTTCTTCTCTAGAAAAGAACAATTTTCATCTGTTTCAACACTTTAATTGAAAAAAAATTTTGCGTTGAATTTTCTAAGCTCGATCGTGTTCAAATAAGACACCAATTGCCAATTAAGTTGTCGTCGAGAGTCTATCGACTTTGATTGCACCAATTTAATGCTCAAATTTCAAAGCGAAATCCGAGAGTGTTTTTGTTGTTGTTGTATTTTGTCTTGTTATGGCTAGGTTTTTGGATTTTTTTTAAAATCTAAATGCGTGTATATCGTTAAAATTGTTATTCAACATTGTTTGAAATTTGTAGATATTTTTGTACCCTGTGGTATATATAATAATAGTAATTGTACATAATTATTTCTAGTAAGCAAGTGCACTAGACTTCGTTGTGAAAGGTTTTTTTTGTGTTGTTTTGCTGGATAAAAATTATGAACCAGCTCACATATTTTGTATATGAATGAGATATAGTGTGTATGTGTGTGTGTACGTGTATGAATGTGTAATCATGTGAATTTAGAGAGATTCATAACGTTTCGAATCAGTAGCATAGAGAACAAGCATTAACATTTTGAATTGACATCTATCTAAACTAACTAAGTGTACAACAAATTATCGCTTCGTTCAAAATCGAATCGCACTACAAATATCCTCGCCATTTTCAGCGATTCGATCATGAATGATTTGCAAAAGCTGCGTGAAATTGGGTCGCTCTTTTGGATTGCTGCGCCAACAGGATAACAGCAATGAATCGTAAATGTGTTCGGGACAAAGATTTGGTCGTGCCAATCTGAAATTTTAAAATCAATAACACATTTCATTGTTTGAACATCAAACGAATTCGCAGAAGAAAAATCGAAAGTCATTCTTACCGTTGGCCATTTTCAAGCCTTGTCAACAGCTCTTCAGCTTGGAGATCCTTTCCAGGTACTAAGTTCGGTTCATGCCCTCGTGAGAACATTTCAAACAGTGTCACACCGTATGACCACACATCCGATGAATACGAGTATTTGTTGCTTTTAAGCACCTCCGGCGCATACCTAACACACAATATAGAGAAATGTATTAGAAACCATGAGCAAGTTCAATCTGACGAACCATCGAATTTTCCTTACCATTTTATCGGTATCGCACGTTCACTCTGAGCAATGTAGTAGCCATTTGAGTCCGCCACTTGAGCCAATCCAAAGTCGGATATTTTGACGCATTCCTCGCTATCGACGAGAATATTCCTTGCTGCCAAATCACGATGTACAATCTTTTTGCTCACTAAATACTCCATCCCGCTGGCGATATCTTTGGCAAACTTGAGCAATCGTTGCGTGGTAAGCAATGGACTTTGCGAACTCAAATACATTAGAAATGAACGATGCCGTACATATTCCATTACAATTAAAATCTGCGGATTATCGATCCATGTGATGATTTTGACTATATTTGGATGCTTTAAATTTTGCATGATTTTAATTTCACGCTCAAAATCTCTTAAAACATTCGTCTCAGGTATGGCTTTCAATCGCTTGATCGCCACTTGTGTAACGCATTCGTTATTCAATTCGTTTTCATACTGCCCACGGTATACACTGCCATAGTGACCATCGCCGATTTTCCCTTGATAGATTAACTTTCCACCGTCGTCCAATTCGATTATTGATTGGGAATAGTCATGCAGCGTCGGACACTCGGACATTATCGTTCGTTCCGACTGCGAATCAGATATCAATGGTGTGATTTCATTTGTGTAACCATTTGAACTTTCACTGATTGTTTCAATCGATGAACCCGATGACAAGTTACTCATTCGATCAGGTGATTCCGTTCCATTTGACATACCGATGTGAGTCTCCTCTGGAATTTTGGCAAAGCAAACCAAATTATTCGGGTGGAATTCATTTTGCAAAATTCGAATTTCAAATGTCATTACTCACCAGTTCTAGTTGAATGTATACTTCCTATTGTTGAATGATTATCGTCTCGTACGAAGGGATGTAATGTTTGGTATCGATGCACATTTTGTCTTTCACCTTTGTGAAAAGATGAAATTCGAATATTTAGTTGAATGGGTAAAATTCTTCAATATTCTGACAATTATGATAACCACTTGACGCTATTCAACTTCAACTTACGTGCAATGATTAATTTGGAAAAAACGGCTTGTGGTGAAAATCGTTTATCGGGAGTCTCATGCCAACCTTCTCTCATGATATCGTACATATCTTCCGGACAGTCTCGAGGCCGTTGCAGTTTCCGTTTCGATGCATAGAATTCTCTTAATGTTGGTGTTCGTCCATGCGAAAATATTTCCCACAATGTTGTTGCGTATGCCCAAATCTCAGCCGTGAAATCCATTTTGGCTTGCTCCATATTCTGATGGTACTCGAATGGGATCCATGGGAGGCTAATTCGAAAAAAGAGCATAATTAATTTTATAAGAGTTTCTTGTGCATGTGGACATACTAGCTAATTACCAAATTTTCAAAGCATTCAATGTTTTAACCCAAAAATCACTTACTCATCGTTTGTGTATGATTTTCTGAATCCCGGGTCACCCAATCGAACCACCAAGTTGTCTTCATCATACCGCGCAACACGCAATGATGCACATCGAATGCGACCATGAATTATGTTGTTTTCTTGCAAATAATGAAGCGCACGGGCCAGTGTTAGAGATGCTTCAATTAGATTTTTCGCCGATACAAGAGGGTGTTGGCGTTGCAGGAATTCATCAAGTGATCCAAGCCGCGTCGATTCCATCACAAGTGTGTACGGCGACGTCAATGTGAAACCATACATTTTGATAAGCTCCGGTGAAAACAAATTGCTCCATTTTTCCGCCAAACGCAAAAACTCCTTTTAATGGATCGGAACAAAATTACTTATAATTTCTTGAAAATGTGGCGCATTTTTTCTGAAGTGCTTACCGTTAAGTGTTTCTCCGAATTCAAGATTTTCAATGTCACATCCAGTTTTTTGTCTTCGGGCAATATCCATTCAGCCCGTATTTGCGTAATTATGCCATTCTCAATGACTTTCTGCGAATCTGCGATTGGGAGTGAGAAAAAAAGACGAAATCAATTTGTTTTTTTTCTCTTCTGCACTTGAGAATGATGATAATTTGTGTAAAGGTCTTACTCTGATACTTTCGAAAGTCTTTGATCGGATCAAACAATTGTGCACGTTTCTTCCGCAGTTCATTCTCGCTATGCTCGTTAATTGATTGTTTTGCTGTGACTTGATATGGTGGCTGACATAGAAGTAGCGATGTTGATTTATCTGCAAACATACGGATTAGTTTTTGTTTGTTATTCATTTAGTTTTGCTGCGATTTAGTTCGGAGTGAAATATTACCGTATTCGGATGGTGCTAGACGGAACTTTTGTTTTGATTGTGTTTTTATGCTTTTCGCTAATTCGGTGAGATTGTTGAATGTTTTGATGGTCCCTTCATGCGAATGTAAATGCCACATGTCATATTTTTGAGTAATTTGCAACGTTTCAATGGTATTTCTGAAAACAGATTACAATTGAAATGTTTGGAAAACAATTTCTGATCCTCTTATCCCAAACTTGAATACAATTCGGAATCAGCGATGTAAATGGTAACGCAGGCAAAGTGTTTAAGATAAGAACGATAAACTGTCTACACAACTTCAGACAGAAATCTATTTGTCCTAATCTTTTAGCTGAAAATCTGTTAGCTGAATCAATGTAAATCTTCTTATCAACCATTCATTATTGAGTGTAATCAATACTTGATCCAGATAAATGATTCTCGGAAATCGCCCAAATTTTTTTATTTTGCCCATATGAAACAATCGTCCTCTTGCAAATGTTTATTCAACAAGTAATTATTTAATCGATAGTATATTGAGAATTCAAGCTCAATCTTATGTGCAGTCAATTCGCGTATTATCATTTTTCCTCTTCTCCATTCTAGTTAAATTTCCATTTGTTTTGATGTCTAGCTCAATCAACTTACGGTTTAACGACGATATCGATGTAGTAATTCTCATAAATTTTTTCACATTGGCGAATGACATAGGATCCAGATGTGCATTGTCGATTTTGGAGTTTTGTGTAGGAATATTCACCCCCGATTGGCCCATGACATTTTAAATCTCGCAGCGTTTGCAATGTTGGCGAATACAGCTCTCGACACAGATCTACAGTCCATTTTACCATCAACCTGAAGTAATGAATGAAAACCCAAATTAAATTCCAAAATTATTTATTCTAATGAAAATCATGTTGAACAGCATTCAACGTTCTTGAACAGATGGAAAAACATGCTCTTAAAAATGATTAAATCTCCTTACCTATAATACGTAGCTAAACAGCTAACGAAAGATTCTCGATTCAGATGATCATTGATGAGAATGGAAAAGCCAGCTGGACAGTCTCGTATCTCTAATTTAATCACTTGCCGATCGATGATAATTGCAAAAATGTCATCAATTTTGGCCACATGCTTCCAAGCTTTCTTATATGGATAGTACACACTCAGGCCGGGTCGTTCGGAATGGAAGGGCAAAAATTCAATATCAACGGTACAGGTTCCGTCGAGGAAGTTGTCTTCCGGTAAGTATGGCACAATACCCGAATATTTCTCCATTAAGTAGTGTGGGACTAAAGTGTTTATCGATTCCAAGTACGTACTCTTGACATAGCTAATGATAAAAGAAGAAAACGAACGAACGAACGAATAAACAAAGTCAACGAACGTCAATGAAAAGTTGCCACAGATTTTCACTTAAAACCATCTGAATTGAAACGTTTGATATAGGCGAGTTAAAATGATCAAACAATTTTTGAAATAGAATTAAGTTGAAGCGAAAAACTACCATATTAAAGAATTTGACAAGCAACCAATTACTCACTAAGAGTCGTGATCCATATTCTTAATGTTCCTCAGTTCCTTTGAGATGGTTTGCCGGATGAAAAGGCGATGCTTTTGGATGTGTTTCTTCGGCAAGTAATTTTCGTAATGCTTTTCAAGCTCATCAACCGAAATGCCACGTTCCAGCATTTCGATGTACATGCTCGTAACCGCCAATCCGACCACTTTTTCTTTGTGACGTGGGTATTTTAGCTCCGGAACGGCATCATTAATCAGATCATATTTCACTTGATGAAAGTAATAATTGTACGCGATTTTATCGATTTTCTTGAATTCCGCCAATTTTGGCACTTGATGTCGTAGTCGGAATTCATACTTTTCATTCGCTTGTACTGGTCGACATCCGGGCAAAAAATTTGTAGTACCTTTGATGCGCAACGAAAACAACAGATTCGATATTGGCTTAATGTCCAGATCTTTACACAATTCCCGGCACACCGCTTCGCACGTATCATCCACACCGAATGTCATATCACGATATTCGCGGTTCGTGTAGAGCAACACCGAAAATGTTTGCAACGTCATTGCAGTGCTGTTGTTTCGTTTGCGTCTTACCAGCTTATCACTTGGGCTGACGCGTGGGCGAAAATATTGCCCGCGGATTGTATCTAATTGAAATTTATTCGTTTTGCCTGCTGCAAATTGCAAACCGTTGGTCGTTGTCTATCAGCTAATGCTTATCTTCTAAACGATGTGATGTGGTCCCCTTGAGGTTTGAACACAAACAGAAGACATGCATTCAATGCAAACACGGTCATCTACATTGGGAAATTAGAAGTGGGAAAACAAAACATGAATAAACACATAATACCTTCTAAGTATTCGCTCGTTGATGGAATTAAATGTTAATTTGTATACTATGAATCTGATGGTAATCATGCAAAAACAGTTAGTTTCGGTGAAATGTAGAAAGTAGAAGAAAAAACCCACAAACACATTGTTTTTTCAATCAAGTGGGATTGCGAAGTATTTTCACTTGGATGATTCAAGCAATTTGATAGAATTGCATTAAATTGTCAATAATTGACGCATGGTTATGTTATGATGAGTTTACGAGGCGCAAACCCAATTGTGTAGAATTGTGCATTTTAGACAAATGAGTCCCCCTCCAGCCGGGTTCTAAAGCCCAATAACATTGTCGATTTACGTATACGTTTAATTGGTATTACCAATCGTTAGTTGCGTTTGTGATGTATACTAAATTATAAATCATTTTCCGCGGAAAATTTTCAGTTTCTAAGGAATTTTCATGCACATCGCCGCGAATTATCCATCGTTCGGCGTAAACAAACCGAATGATGCAACTATTTCCATTTTCAATGGGGAGCAATGCTTTGATATAGTTATAAAGCATACAGCGTGTGTATTTTTTGTGAATATTTGATGACTTTCAAAGTACCGCACACAAAGTGGAAATTGTAAATTGCCGTCGAAATGACTGCGAGCAATCTTGGCCGAGGCACGTTTAGAAATGTAAGTCTAAAAATAGACACGGACTTTTTTTTCGGAGAATTTCCCGTGAATTTCGCGAGAAAATATGGCCAGTCTGTTGTAAATTTATTATCGGTGGGCAAACAACACACACACACACACCCGCGACAATCATTTTCTGCGTTACATTTGTTATTCAATTCGACCAGCGAAAAGAAGAAGAAGAAGCAAAAAACACAACACAAAACACATTCTGATTGTGCTCAATATTCAATTCGGAATATTTATTGACACATTTTGAATATCCGCGAATTATTTAAAATGAGCAAACACACTAAACTGGCCCATTTGAATTGCAATGAAAAATTCATCACTTTTTACCTCGGTTCATTAACGTTGCATTTTTGATGTTTCCGTCGTACATGTATATATATATTCCACACGAAATGCGCGTTTCAATTGAACACAGGAGTTCTCTGGAAACACGATTTTCTCTCTGGCTGGTTGTCGCTGCTTTTACCAACAAGTAATGTACCACCGTTTATTTACGCTTGAGACGATTGAAATTATATATTAGTAAATTTTTCTCTTGATTGACCTTCCTTGTGAATGCCGTCGTTTATGTTTGTTATTCAATTTCACGAAAATAAATCGTCCATCTTTTATTTTTGTATGTTATCGCGGATTTGGTTTCTTTTTTTTTTGATTTCTTCTTTTTTACTCTATCTCGTTCAAGCTGTTGCTGCTGTTGTTGTGTGTTTGAGACAAGACAAGTAAGTAATAGCGAGAGTTGTGTGTTTCTTCTTGCACTGACACTGAATTGAAAATGTAGCTATTTACTGTCAACATTCACATACAGCACACACAATTGAAGCAACAGCAACAGCTTTGTTTGCTTTGTATATTTACATCTCTTTTCCGCTACCGACGACCCGCATTCTACGGAACGATAGTTTACACACGGAGAGTGTGCTCTGTGCTCACTGACATTTGTGTAGGTGTGCCATCCACACACACACACACAGACATATATATACACACAGTGCATGTATTTGCTCAGGTGAGACGTACATTATTATGAATTGCTGACATTCAGCACATTGTTTCAGGCAAGTGTCAAAGACACCAAAATGCTCTACAATTCAAAAAAAAGTTTAACATTTCCTTATTTGTTATTCGTATGTGCTCAAATGAAACGCTGAATTCTTTGTTTTTTTCTTCATTTCTTTCATTTCGTTTTCTTAATTTATTCATTGAACAATTTTTTCCAGGAAAAAGTTTACTTTTTTGCTGATGACGTCTATTGAATGATAAGAATGGTTGTTTTTTTTGCTTCTTCTTTTCATATGAAATTTAGAGATGGAGATGGGCACAAACGGCTGGAATTTGCTCAGATATTTGTTTTATCTCTCTGCACAGCACCTTACTGAATTCGAATAGTGAACGCTCCTGCTTCTCGTGATCGTATTGCTGAAAAGATAAATGAAATGTATCAACAACATACATGACCTTCGGCTAGAATTCGAAAGTGGATTCGCGAATCTTACGTGATTGTATATGATTGTTGGCACAAATGACAACATTTCTCGTGGTGAAGCCAATTGCTTTGTTTTTACTTCAGCATCTAACTGCAATCTCGTTCCTAACTCGCTTGTGTAACACTCCAAAATTTCTTCATACGGCAATCGCGCTTGTTCCGAACACTATTCGAACAAAGACAAGAACAGTGATTGTTAGTGGGAAAAGCACATTTAGTCATTATACGTCAGTCTCTATGCCAGGGCTATATTAATTTTTACCAAGTCGCTACCCTCCACTCCGTAGCTCATTTGGCATGTAACGAATTCAACTTGTTCCGCTTGTGTTTGTGATGCACGCAAACCGCACGAATGGATTTTATTCCCTGCACACTCATCTGGACCATGTTGACAAGTGAAGCCAATTCCGTTACCTTGAGCGAAACTCTGGGAGAAGAGAAGTTAGAAAGAAATCCATATTAGACGAAATGAAAAAGTTTTCATAAAAGATTACGAAAGTATGTATTGAAAAGATATTAAACGATTTTCAAATCCAAAAAGACGCTTTGATTTTCAACCTATGAATTTTTGATTCTTCAAAAAGAAATCCAATTTTTCGTTATTGGAGTGTGTTCAAATTGATTTAATAGAAATTTAAAAACAAAAACCCGATTTTTAATTGGGACCTTTTTCTCTCAACAGCAAACATTTTGAAACTAGTAAAAATTGTGTGTTTTATTAATAACGAAACAAGTTTTTTTTTTTCGAGAAAATTCTTCATTCAATTAATGTCAATGGAGAAACTGAAAACCGCTTTTAGACCAGACCAAACGCACCTTTGATTTGCCGAACGGAATGAATTCAATGTCTATAAATGGAGCGAAATTGTTATAGTTCGGCTCCAATTGATTTTTTATGAAGCGAATACTGTCTGGGCACAATGATTCGTAGAAAACTGTGACATGCACCTGAAACAGAGCAAAAAGAATAAGAAAATCCGTCAAGGGAAACATTAAAACTCTGGTAAAACTCGAATATAAATATCACATCATTGCATCACCTTGTTTTGAGCAAAAACATTGGGCGCAAATAAGAATATAGCATAAACGATAAAAACTGTTTGTTTCATTGCACTGAAATGTAATCACACACCAAACTCAAGAAAGAAAAAAAAAATCACTAAAGTCACATGCAAACGACGGCACTTTATGGATCAGCTGAAATCAGCAAAATGAAGTTCAGCCAACGAGCGAAAAAAATTTCAACTGAACAAAATCAATTCGGCTCTAATGAACTCGTAATGATAGTTTTGGTTTATGAGGAAAAATCGGAATCACCTGTAAGTATCGATTCCGTGCGTACGAATGAGGTGTAGTTCAACAAGCGTTTAAAAGCATTGGTCGTTTAATACATTTGTTTATAATACGCACAGCATTGAAATTGTATCTCCCACCATTTCCACCTTTTACTCGTTCGTGGCGCTCGAAAACGAGTTTTTTTGTCGCTTTAATAGCGAATTCAATAACCTTATGTCTGGTCGAACAGCTTTGGCGAATTACCAATCAAAAAAACAATTGGTCATAAACCGTTCATTTGCCTGGAGAGCAATGTAAATAAATGAGGCTTCATCGATAAGATACCATAATTCAGATAAACGCAAGAGACATTGAATCGCCAACAACGCACAATTTTCAATTGCATTTCGATCAGGTGATTTTTCAAAATTTTTATTTACTGTTTTTCGAAAATTATTTTCTGTCATTATGGATTTTAATTTTTTTTTCGCGTAGTCACCAATGATAATTGGCAAAGTCAACACGAGCAACACATTTTATTTGTTTGTTAAAATTTCTCTAGTTTGCGCATTTCCAAAGTGTTTACCTAAGAAAATCGCTTACGTTGATAGATTCGCGTGTCTTTGCAGTTTTGATTGAAATATGAACAAGTGGTTTTCAAATTAGCAATCACCGCACCGCACTATCAAAGTTATGTTACTCATAATAATGAAAGACCCTTCATTAAATCAAATCTTGGGTCAGGGTCTTGATGATTCAATGTTGTTTATTCTTACTTCCATTTTGACGTGTATGAAAAAAAAAATCTTCCTGTCCGAATCGGATTTAAATTAATCTAGTTCACATGCGTGTTTTTGTGCCGATAACACCTATCTCATTAATCAAAATATTGCATGATCATCATGAAAATTGTGATTCATCTCTTTCTTCGCTGGTGATACGAAGTTGATATTGAAGTAAATAAATAGATTGCCAGTCTCACGAATCCGATCAGTTTTCACCACGAGCTGTCCAGACTCTCGACAAATAGTTTTTGAACATTCCAAATCACAGTCAACATGGCACCAATCGCTACTTTGAGCTGCAAAGAATCATTCACCATCTCACACTATCTCAACAGGTATGTTCGATGCATACAAGCCATTAAAAGGTAACATACGTAATTTAAACTGTTTTTTTTCTCTTCTTATTTGTAGCCCGCTCTTAAGCAATACTGCCAATAAGAGAGTGTACGGGGAATGTAACAATCCAGCTGTGCATTCGCATGAATATACAGTTGAGGTGATCACCCGTGGCACAGTTGACACTAGCATTGGCACGGTTATGAGCCTATCTGATCTCAAATCTCTTCTTAAATCAACCGTTGCCAATAAATTGCACGGCAGAAATCTTGACTATGAAATCAACTTCTTTAGAACAGTAGTAAGTAGAAACATGAAATGAATTGGTTTTTTTCTGCTTCCTCTCGTTGAAATATAACTGACACATGACGAAATTATGCGAAGGAAAACCTGAAATATGGTTATTCTATGCATAAATTTCAATAGTTTAGTTCCATGAAATTACGATTTTTAGTTCGCCAACATCAAATGACATAGAAATTCTATGCAATTTAGTAAAACATTCTTTTTTTCTTTCAGCCAAGCACCATGGAAAATCTGGCAATATTCATTTGGCAATCGATGAAGCAAGATTTGGACGAACCCGAATTGCTGTACGAGGTAAAGTTGACCGATAACGAGCAAAACTGTGTGGTTTACAATGGAAGTGGTGGCTATGTTCAGCGAAAAGGTCAAACTCTGCTAACATCTGACACAGATTAATCGAAACCATTTAAAATCGCTCTTGATAAGCGATTGAAATTGGTTAAATTAGAAAAAAAAACTTTGAAATGTATTTGCAAGTGAAAACCAGGCACGTAGCAAATGTTACACCCATCATAATTTCGAAGATGACCGATAAGGGCGCTTATGCAATCACTGTTTGCATATTTTATTTTGTTCAAAATAAATTGGTTGGAAGAATGTAACAAAAACAACGGGAAAAATGTAATCTAACAACGTTTTTATCAATTTGAATAAATAAATGGATGAGAAATCATAAATAATTTGTTTTTAAAACTCCTTTCTTCTTCATCGAAAATTCAGAATATTTGAATCGAATTTGAAAATTGATAAAAAGATTGAACTGAAACTATTCGTTGCTATTTGAATGAGTTTAAGTAGATGGCTTAAGTATTCAGCCACACTAATTTCATAAAAGAAAATAGAATTTCTTAGCTATTCGAATGAAATCACTAGATATTTCCAACGTTTGAGTACTCAGCAATGCTGTTGCTGTGTGTTGTTCCAATGGAAGAAATGTCAATATTTGTATGACACTTGGAATGATTTCCCGCTCAACAAATTCGTGGAATTCTGAATAAAATGCGTATATCCATCAATTCAAGCATTAAACATTGGTAGTTTTGGGAAAGTTTTGAATTTTATTTAAAACCACCAATTTATTTGTCGAAAAATAGAGGAAAAATCCAATTTAAAAATATTCCTTCTGCTTTGGCAAAATAAATTTCAAACCGAATTTTTAATTCAAACAAGTATCGATGGTGTGCTGAATGGCGCTGTCAGTGGCTTCTAAATCATTGATATGACGTTCAGTGAAGAAATAAAGATGGCATCCATTTGATGTACACTAGCATTAAATAGGATTTTTGTTTGAATTTTCTTTCACAATCTCTCTCAATCGAAACGATTTGTATTATTAGTATTAATTTATTTCAATTTAAGATAGAAGAAAAGAGAAAAAAAAAGAAAAACAGAACAAAAAAACGAGTCGATTCGTATTTAGACGTAAATATCGTTTGGGCAGCAGCTAACGAATAGAGAATATATATTTTTTTGTTGGAAAGTGCATTGCACATCGTAAATAGTGAGCCCCGCATTTGTAGAATAGAAGCGAAATAAATGTATTCGAATTAGACAAAGTGAAGAAATTGGCTATTGCATTTTTTGCGTCATGATTGTACAAGAGCCCGTGCAGGTAAATGAACAATTGCAATAATTGTGTGTGTTTGTGTGTGCATTTGTATGCAAGTGATTTTGTCGTATGGTTGCGATGACGATGACGATGGCGACAAATCGATGTTTGTCTAGAGAAATATATTCGCGACATTTTCCATTGAACACCTTTGTTTTATAAATAAATATGGTAAATATTGCAGGCGGCCATCTGGCATTGTTTGAATAATTATGCTTTTCAAGACGCAATCTTCCTAGCGGAACGCCTATGTGCTGAAAGTAAGTTAAAGGCCATTCGATAAATAATATACAAGTCTTGATTAACTGCATTTTTTCCATCTTTTTTTTTCTGTTTCTCTCAACTATACTTTGCATGACCTTTTTTAGTCGAAACAGATGAAAGCATTTTTACATTGGCTACTTGTTATTATCGATCAAATCAAGTTCATCAAGCGTTTTGGCTGCTCAATACAAAGGATACCAAAGCTGCAAAATGTAGATATTTATATGCAAAATGTGCATTCGACTTGAAAAAGTGAGTACATGGCCATTGTTCATTGTTTATTCGTGTGTGTTATGATTTACGTCACTGCTACGCCATGGAGCAAAATTGAATCGGAATCAGGGCACAATATGATTCATTGAAATGTCACTTGAAATATTCCTTATATATTTTTTCTGTCAAATTTTACACGAAAACTCATTTTCCATGTGATTTTTTCTCTGCTTTTAGGTACAACATTGTCGAGGTCGCTTTGACACATAATACTTATGTGGAAGTGGACCATTTGGATCGCATCGTCGACGAATTTGGTGAAATTGCTTGCTTTGCGCTACAGCTGCTGGCAAAATTATGTTCGGTTACGGATCGTCATGAAATTGCGGCTGAAGCTAACCGACGTGCACTTAAATTGAATCCATTTCTGTGGACACCATTCGCTAGTCTGTGCAATCATGGTCACAAGCCAGTGCCCAGTGAAATCTACAAATTTGATAATATCGAGACGTTTTCAACGTGTCAGGAGAATTTCAATTGGAACAGTTCGTTTATATTTCTTGGTGCGGCGGACACATCGACCGATGCCAGTCTCTCGGAATCCGACGAACTGAGTCGATCGTACAGTATTTATACGACACCGATCATGGATCAAAATGCCATAAATGCAAATGACCGATTCATCACTAGTTCACTGAATACATCGTGCACGACGACAATTGGCAATGTGACTGGATGTGAAAATCTGAACGATAGTGCACTGGTTGGTGCGACACCGTTTCGACGACAATTTAGATATTTATCGAATATTAGTCCGACGACACCGAGTTTTGGCTGGTTGCCGGCGAATAGCCCAGTTGAAAATAACAGCAGTAGAAATAATAAAATGATGTCGCCGACGTTCCAGCAACAGCAAATGCTCTCCGAAACCAACGAACAAAACAAACATAATCGAAAAAATCTGCGAAGTAATGTTACGAATTCGGCCAATCGAAAAGAGGCTCCGCTACAAATAAGTAAGCCAGTTTTTACACAGACTGGTAACACAACGCCACGAACGCAAAACACACTGGGCGGACAAAATGTTCGACGCAGTTCACGTTTGTTCACCAGCAATTCGGTCAAAGAGAACAGTAAAAATCCGTTGGGTAATAAATTTGCGGCACCGCGATCACCGCCACGCAAAAACAAGCAGCGACTCACCACAAAAATGAATCTATCCAATTCAGCACTGAACGAAATCAACACGGAAAAGCCACCGAAGCAAATATCCGATTTGGATAAAGAGAAAATCGAAACCATCACATCGACGGGCAATATCATGAATACGAAAACGGTGAACAATTCACAGAATGTGGCCAAGCAAATTTTGACGCTGAGAAAACAAAGTGCCGAAGGTTTGATGTCACTGATGCGAACATTGGCCGATGGCTACCTGCAACTGTCACAATTTAACTCGGACGAAGCGATAGAGGCATTCAACAGCATTCCGAAACATCATGTGGTGGCCACTTGGGTGCAATGCATGATTGCCAAATCATATTACGAGAAACGTGAATACGAAACGGCTTCGAAGTTATTTTTGGAAATTCATCGAAAAGAACCGCATCGCATACAGATGATGGAGATTTACAGTACCGTTTTGTGGCATTTGCAGCGTGAAGTGCAATTGTCAGCATTGGCACAAGATCTAAAAGCACAAGATTATCAGTCACCAATCACGTGGTGTGTGCTGGGCAATTGTTTTTCATTGCAAAAAGAACACGAATCGGCCATCAAATGTTTCGAACGTGCCGTTCAAGTGGACTCCGACTTTGCCTACAGTTATACACTTCTCGGCCACGAGCTCATCATCACTGAAGAACTGGACAAAGCAATGTCCTGCTTTCGTACGGCTATACTCAAAGATCCACGACACTATAACGCATGGTATGGCATTGCTTCCATTTATTCGAAACAGGAGCGATTCAGTTTGGCCGAATTCCACTATAAACAAGCGCTAAAAATCAATCCCAAGTGCTCGGTCATCATGGTGCACATCGGTGTGATGCAATTCAATCTAAACAAACCGGAACTGGCACTGCAAACAATGAACGCGGCCATTGCACTCGATCCAAAGAATCCACTGAGTAAATTCCATCGTGGTTCAATGTACTTCCAATGCGGACGCTATCAGGACGCGCTCAAAGAGCTGGAGCAATTGAAGCAAATTGTGCCAAAGGAATCGGTGGTATTTTATATAATAGGTAAAATCCATAAGAAACTAGGCAATGTTGATTTGGCGCTGATGAATTTTAGCTGGGCCACCGATTTGGACCCGAAGGGTGCCAACAATCAGGTGAAAGACGCATTCGATCCAAATCCAAACAACACAAATATGCCATTGAATGTAACGCAAGATGCACAAGAAGCTGCTTCCGACCGGAGTGACGACTCAACGCAGCTGCGAGGTGGCGAAGATGGTGATGCCGAAGAATCAAGTCTATTAAGTGATAGTTTTTAGAATAAACAATTTTCAAATTTTCTTCCCCTACCTTCTCACCACAACTCCCTATACACACACACCCACACAAATCAACCTAAACAAAATTAAGCAAGCAGACACACAAAAATTGTAATACACAATAGCTTGGAAGTGAATGTTGATTGGCGAGTTATAATCATTTCGCTTTTCTTGTTCTGCACATACAAAACCAAAACGCTGAAACTGAATGTAAATGAATCAATCAAACGATAATAATGTAATAGAAATAAGCACGAAATTGAAACAAGAAAAAAAAAATCGATGAAACGAACGATGATTATCAAAAGAGAGAGAGAGAGAGAAATAACATTTGGGTGGAAAATCCAGAGACAAAAAGGTACGCTTAGTTCACAACAAAAGAAGATGATGAAAATGTAATAGCAACAACAACAACAGAAAAAAAACTAAACAAATCGAACGTAGAACAAATATTTACGGTGAAATTTGAAAAATTTCATGGACTTTATAATAAATTGAAGAAAACAAAAACATTGTAAATGTGATTCAGAACTCTCACTTCAAGTACACTTGCAAGAAAAAAAAATAGAAATTAAGAATGAATTTTGTTCCTCTGTTGTTTTTTCTAAGTGGATTTTTTTTCTTTCTTTCAAAAGACTTTATTGTTTGCATTCGAATTTCGTTCAGCGGACAGATTCAGAGCGGAAATGTAAAAATAGAATCAAATGAAAATGGAAAAAATATATCGAGAACTACAATTTAAATACTTACAAAACTGCCCACACTGTGTTTCATTCAATCAATATTTGGCTTGTTTCAGGACGTTTTTTTTCTACTGAATTTTACATGAAAATACATTGGTTTAATCATTGTTTATGGGTTTATTTGAATTTTGATCTTATTGGCATTGGTATAAGTAAAACATTAATAACTTACATCATAGACAAGTTTGAATTTGGTTTTTTCTGGTTCGTATTTACAAAGAAGACATGAAATTCTTTTAACCACAATAGGTATTTCATTTTTTTTTGTGATACGGTCTCGACTATGTATGTTGTTTTGGTGAAACTTCACCACTTCCAATTCCAGTGAGCCGGAACTGGAGGCTCAGGAACGGTTTCAAGAGGCCGTACCACACAAATTGAACAATCATTTACTATTCATAAGTACTTTTTTTTTAGATATATCTGTTTGACGATGTGAACATATTTCTTCATCTTCATTAGACTCAATATGAAAATCAACAATTAATTACTCTCGAAATGTTGAACGAATCTTTACTTGGGATAAAAAAAAGAACGAAAACCTATATAAAATGATAAAATCAATGGATGAATAACAACGACAAAAATATCTATGCTTATAGGCATGCATACATAAAGTGTGCCTGGTGTTTTCAAGTTTTCTTCTACGATGTAACGTCTTGAATCGACGTGCTTTCTTTATGCGTAACCCGTAAATTTTGAACATTTTTTTTTAAATTTTCATTTATTCGTTTTCCTCTTTCGTTTAACGTAACAAAATTGTGTTTGGTTTGTTGTAAATTCATCCGCATTTGTCTAATGTGTCAATAAAAATACTTGTATGGTGTTAACTAGTTTTGGTACGATTATCATTTTGTCGAGAATAACATTCAAATGGTGATCTGATGACGAGTGGAATCTCTTGATATTTTCAATGTTTATTTGCTTATATCAATCTAAAACAAATCACTATAATAAAATGTCTTTCTTTTGCTTATTTGACTGCAACATCATCTACATTCGTGTTTCATGGAAATTGTATTCGCTCTCTCTCTCTTTGTTCTAGTTTGGCAACACCATTTTTCTTTGACATTGGTACGAGTTTAAAAAGCACGCCATTTAACCCATTAACGCCCAAGCAAAAAAAAAAAGTCGGATTTTTTGATTAAATTTGGACAGGATAATTCTGAGAGCCCAAATATGATTTTCCCAAAGTTTCAGAATTTTCCGACACGTTTTAAATTTTCATAATTTTCCGGAAAACTGCTGGTTGGAAAATCTTGAAAATCGGTGAAAATATTCTTCAAACCTTTCCTAACACACATGCAAAAGGGCATGAAAAAATTCCAAGCCGTTTGATCAGAATAAAGGAAAATGTAAAATAAGTCATTAAAAAATCGTCAATTTTTGCGTCCTAAAAATAGGACGTTGGGCGTTAATGGGTTAATAAAGCAATATCCACGCATTTGCATGGAGTATCCAGCTATTCCTACTGTTTGAATGCAAAGAAGCCAGTCGGTTCCCATTCATTCGATTCCGATGGCCCGAAGCTCTCGTCCAAGAACCAATCGATCGTTTTGTATAAATGCCACTCAGCTCCTTTCATGTAGTGATCTTCATTGGTGTAAATCTGAATTGAAAAGAAGATGAGATTTTACGATAATAACACAGATCTTGAAATTCATTCTTCAGAAATTCGATTCATTCCCACGAGGATTGGATTAAATCGAAAAATAAATGTGAATTACTGACCTGATGTCTAAAACCGATTGCTTGATCAGTTAGTGCCTTAGTAAGTACCAACGAATGCTGTTGATGTATCAATGTATCAGCCGTACCGTGAATCAATAAAAAGTTGCGCGAATCAATGTTTCCTGCTCGCATGGCTAAATCTGACTCTTGAACCGCCCGTTGAAAATCGCTTCCAGCTGGCATATAGCGATCCGTAAAGTAAGAATCTATAGGAAGAAAATTAGTTTTTTTTTTGTTCAACAATTTTTCAAGGCTATTTTACACTAATGTAAAAAGGTAAACTCTTGAAAATGAGAAAAATTTTAATTGTATTCGCGAAGTAAAGCTAAATTCGAAAAAAAACTAGTTATTTGAAAATATCATCTTATCAAATTGAACTTACTGTGATAAGCAAAGGAAACAATGGGATTAACAGCGAATGCACATTGAAGAATGCGTTGCGAATCTTCGGCTAAAATCATAGTTGATGCATAGCCACCATATCCCCAGCCATATGCACAAATTCTTGTTGGATCAATGAATTTCAAATTGTCACGCAAATACTTGAGAACACCCAATTGATCTTCGATTTCCACCGAGCCAAGTTTATTCTTAATGGCTGATCTCAATAGTTCGCCTTGGTAGCCAGTGCCGCGAGCATCGATCTGTGCCACAATCATTCCTTTTTGACTGCTCACATACCAATTCCAATCAACATCGAACTTTTCGGATACAAGTTGTGAAGCGGGAGAAGAGTCACTGGGAATTCAAACAAAAATAAAAACAGAAATTATGTTAGAAAATCAATTTGCTTGAAAAAGACAGTTGCATCATTCAATAATTACATATGAAGTATGAGTGGAAAGGCGATTTCTTCATCCTCTTTCATTCCTGGTGGTAAAAATAGTCGCACTTGGGCCATAAAACCGTGTCGAATTTCCACGCTGAATGTTCGAAGCTGTGGTGTCGCCAACTGTGCGACTCGTTTACGTAGAACATCCCCGCCGTTTAGCAAAGCAATCTTTGTATTTGTTGCGGTTTCAACGAGATAAGTCGATGGTGTTTCGGGTCCTAAGCATTCTTGAACGTAGTAGCTAAAGTTTCTGCTGAAATAGACCTTGTTGTAGAGACAATTGTTTGGAATGCGATTTGCGTCATCATCGTCATTTTCCAAGATGTCAGGTAGCATATCGAGCAGGAATGTTAGATTTTTTTCGCCATTGTCATTCGATAGTAGATCATTTGGAAACGGTGGTTGTGTGGGTTCACTTGCAGATAAAACATTTTTAATTGGTTGCAGTTTTAAATTATTTGTTCTACATGTTAAGCACGTAGATTGTGAAGAAGTTAGATAAATTCGATTCATATTTTGTGTCACATTCAATTTTAAACTGATGTTGTACAGGTGACGTTGTCCAGGTTTTGATGGTTGAGTTGCCATAAAGTAGGCAATTTCATTTTTCTCATCCCAACCGACGATTTCGGTCACCTCAAACCGGCCCATTGTCAGCGGAATGGTTCTCATATCGGTAGTCGAAACGAATACCAAATGCCTAAAATAGCCATTTTCACCATCACGTACAGGTAATCTCTTGAGCATGCCATGGGTGGGTCCTAATTCTGATAAATACTTGAATTCATGCGCTTCCAATTCCGATTCAAATGTATTTTTGGTTTTATTCTCAACGAAATTTGAATGCCGGAAGTAGGCCTCAGTTCGCGAAAAGATTGTTTTATCGTTTGGAAGCACAAATCCATTATCGACAATCGATTCATTATACACCTCCCGGCATCGGAATGTCGGTGCACGACACAAAACCGTCGATGAACTCGTTTGGTTGCGATTTGTAAATGTGATTGAAACATCTGTTGCCGATATCCAAACCATTTGACCGACGTAGTTATCATCACCTTCAAGCGGTGAAATGATTGTAATCTGATTTATGAATTTTAAAACCGTTAAGTCGACAATGTGAACGGTAACATTTGGATTTTTCGTTTGTGCCTTGGGATAGCGAATCGATTTGATTTCCGGATATTTTGAATCATCTTGTAAATATGCATACCTGCGGAAATAGAATTGTGAATAATTTAGATGTAGCTGCTAATTGGAAATGTATGTTCAGTGAAAGTTCGCTAACTGACGGACGGACGGATGGAATGAATGGATTGCACTTACTTGTATTCATGAACTTTAGTTTCATTGAATGATAAATAGGACAGATATGCACCATCGGTGGAGAATGCAACTGTGTCACTTGTTAAATCGGCTATATTTGAATAGAACCAATCTGGTATGCCATTGTAAATGGTACCCGCTTTGCCTGTGGTGGTGATACGACACACTAGATCGCTTTCCACCTTCGGCTTATAATATAAATCATTTTCGTAGACAAAAGCAATTGCCTGTGATGGATTATTTGTGTTGCTCTCCACTTTCGGTGCCCATACGACATGCTGCAACTTTGGCACTTGTCGCTCACCCACTTTCGATGTCAATGGGAAATTGTTCCGTGTATGAACTTCGTAAATATAATGTCTGATTCCGCACAAGCAAGAAGAGCGTGTGTGTGTGAAAATTGAATTAAGTTTGTCATTAAAATTGGATTGAAGAATAATTGGCATCGTAAAACGAATTATGACTGCTATACTTACTTAGCACCATCTTGATCGATATCGGCTATCAGCACTATAAAATTTAAATCGGGCGATACTAAAAATTTCTCAGCATTTAATTGCCTCTGCGTGTAGTCGGGGTGGAGGAAAGGAGGAAAAAAGCAAATGTTTATTTTTCATTCTCAAGGTTGCTAAGATTATTTCATCATTAGGCACGCGACTTTGCATGCTCACCCAGAACCCGTATACTTACAAATGTAGCATTGGTCATTAATGTTTTAGTCGACAAATTGTTTGTGCTAATTATAGAAAGCCCTCCGGTTGGGTCTCTGTAAACGAGCTCATGATCTGTGTGTGTAAAGAAACGGCAAACAAACAACCAAACAACAAACAGATTACAATCAAATGACACAAAATGGCAAAATTTATTGTGTGACTGTGTTTGTGCTTTTTCCTTTTTTTGCGGAAAATTCTTACATACCATTTATCCAGCTTCCGTTGAATGGTTTCCATTTTAAAGTATTGCCATTTATGTCTGCCAATGTGATTCGTCTACCTTTTATTCGTGAACCTTCATCCTCTGCAAATAAACCATTTCACGAAAACCATTCATATACCATTCGCCATTTTATCAGATTCAATTTCAATCGCGGAGGAAAATTTATTACCTGGCGATAGTAGGACTATCGAAAACACTATTAATCCTAAAACGGCTGCTATAACCAATAGAGCAATGAATATTCCACGCCAGTTTCTCTGACTAGGACTGGAGGCGACCAATTCCTGAAAATAAACACACACAACAAAAAAATACAATGCATTAGTTTTCAACGCTTTATCCGAAATCGAGTGAGGAGAAAACCATTCACTGAACCAAAAATATGCTGAAAAGAATTTGAGTATAGAATTTGCTGTGTCATTGGGTTATTGTTTGTCGCCGTCCAGCGATTCTTTTCGAATTGAAGAAAATGTATTCACCTCATCGCCTTGTGCCTTTGGTTGTAATGTTACTTTTTTCGATGGTGATGTAACAAGGGGCTGCTGTGCCGTTGGATCTCTTGGATCCCGTGGCTCTCTTGAGTTTGGATTTGGATTTGGTTTCATGGTTTACGATTTTTCTATCGTTTTCTTTTTATAATTGAATGACGATGCTATACTAGTTCTAGTCGTTGTATTTTGATTTTTTACTTTCGTGCTTTTCACCTGTCGCTAAGATGTGAACAAGAGCATGTAATTTAAATGCTGTTGGTCTCAATTTTCAATAGAAGTGATTTCGTTGCGATTCCCGATGGGGCGGGCGATTCATTTGTAAATGGTTTAATTCTTATTATTTTCTATTCATAACCAAGGGAACGTTCTAATTTACATCTAATTCGTATTCAATACGGAAATGAATGATTAATTCAGAATTCAGCAAACAATTTATTCCGGAAACATTGCTTTCACTTTCAGTACACATTTGCATGGCGACCAAGTAACGAACTTGATCGTGACCGAGAGTCACGCGACAACATTTTAATGTATACACACAGCCTTTTGGATGGACGTTTGTTGGAAAAACTTTTTTGCTTCGTCAAAGGATGAAATGTGTATGTTGCGCTTGAATCGGTTAAACATTACATTTTAATATCATGGGGGGTAATAGGTTAAAGTGGCGTGTTTTTGATTACACGATAAAAGTTTTTCCGACAGTATTTGGAGCTTGTGCAAATTTAGTGCTGGTCAAAGCACCCCAACTAAATCATTTTTCACTGTTTTTGGTCGAAAACACACCATCGAATGGTGTTTGAATAGAAATATTTTACGAAGAGTATTAATCATATGTTCTATAATTGGGATAGAGCGTCATGTAAAAGCTAATGAATTAACGTCTTCTTCATTTTTAGAGTGACTTATCGACTAGACGACAAATGCGAATATCGACAAACGCCAATATGATTTATTGAACGATACAACAATTGATAGTGATTTATTATCTATTTATACCATTTTATCGTCGAATGAATTATGTGGAGTAAAACAATGAAACTATAACTTTATTACACTGTCTGAGTCTGTGCGAGGAAACTGCACCATATCACGATATGATATTGACTATCAGTCGAAATATTGGCTTATTTCAATTTTATACAAACGGATGAAAACAAAATTATTTTTGGATAGTCTAGTCATCGATCATCTAGATATCGATCAAACCTAAATCACTCATATTCCAGACATGTTTATGTCAAACACGATCATGCTGAGCCTATTTATAGCTGCGAAAGCGGTTGTCTCAGCATGCATTTTGGCCAATATTACCTACTACAGTTTTGAAGTTAGTTCTCAGAGTCTAAACTACGTATTAAGGATAACCGCACCAAAAATAACTACCCCCACTAAAACTCAAGCTCAAGTAAACAAACAATTTCCCTGGCTCGACATGAGTCAAAAGTAGGATAATCCCACAATATATTCGTCGACAGTGTCTGTTGCCAAGTGTTTCCCCGAGACGTTATATCAATACAAATTTATGCGATATTTCCGAACATTGTTATACCTTACATCCTCATTATGCGTCTCCCAACACAAACAATGTGTGTGTGTATACAAGGTTATACACGAAAAAGTATACGGAAATCTCGCATAAATCTTTATACCGAAGATACCGTCGTATTGGCATCAGCAATCGATGTGCGGAACCCTCAGCGATTTTCCTCTAATTGAAAATACAGTTTTTGCTTATCACAATGAATTGTATGACTCGCATTTCTTTGGAATATAAAGCTAAGTGCGATTCATGTGGAAATTATTGATTCAATTTAGCCCAAACATGATAAATTTTAATGAAACCACAATCGTTTGAAGCACATGTTATTCAATTAAATCATTTTCAAATGGTACGCAATGTGCAGGTACACACACAAAAACATGAGTACGAGTACACGCATACGCACACCCGCTGAGCCCAATCGCAATGAAATTCCCTTTTACACCGATGAATATGTGTACAGTCCAAAAAGAGAGAGAGAACGAGAGTATACGTAGGAAAAACGTGATTTTGTTTTTGTAACGCAAACAGAATGAAATTGTTTATGATGAAGCGAATGCTACCACTTTTCTGTGTCAACGACTGACGGGATACGCGGAAATAACCAAATGCGGGATGGGCACAAAGCTCATTTAAAACACATCTAGTGCATACAACGATGTGGTTAAATAGCGTAAACTGTCTCTATTCCCATGTCTAATTCCACGACTTTAGAGCGAGAGAGATTTTTTTTTCTATCGTGTATACATGCATCGAAGAACAACGCGCCACATTTTTATCCGCACACTTGACAATCGTCTCATAAATTGATGAGTTCTTTCTTTGTTTATACGGATCGTGAAACACCACAGGCAAATATCAATCGATTTTCGTGCGCTACTTTACATCACAAACACTTTCTCTGTATTCTCTCTGTTGGTTCGTTGTTATAGTTTCTCTTTTTCTGCACTGGGAGCATCACCAGTTCGAAGTTTCTTCAACAAAAGAGCATTTTTCTCTTCACTCTCTCACACTTGCTTGCAAAAGATATAAATTCTTGTGCGCCTCACGGAAAGCTTATTATATCATCAATTGTCGAATCAGAGAAAAGGAAGCAAAACTCATCTCGATTCATCAATATGGATGGATGTGAGGGTAAAACACATCATGGTTTTGCGATTCGCACTCGTACAAATCATCATATACACGCCACACTCCAAACATTCACGCGCGCTTCACTCTCTTGCGACTGTATCAAAACACATCAATTTTAACTTCGTGTTTTTTTTCTCTTTTCTCTTCCTCTTCACTGCCTTATTCGATTCGGACGAGAGGAATTTGCCACAGAAATTCACACACAACAGCTTTTATGAACTAATTTCCGAAATGAGAATTTATGTTACTTTTGTTGCGGTTACTTTTATGGCTTCACTTTAATTAGATTTAACTAACACAATTTTTTTTTCTTCTTCTCTTTTTCTTTCCACTGTGTATCCAGCAAAACAAGAGCAGAGCGTTGTCAATGGAACAGGACAATCAGACGAAAATGCTCTGCATTGCTACGATGTGCACACTGAACCGTCGTCAAGTTTCCTAATGTTATTTGTACATGTGTAAAGCATCCGTTCTCGAGAGAGCGCATTGTTGACTGAGGGTGGGGGGAAACGCACAATTTTCCACATTTAAACCACAACGCCATCGTTTGGTCAAGTTGTGGAAACTCAATACAACGTATAGTAAAAGGAAAGCTTGATTGGACTTTTATTTTTGAGCGTGGAAAGCATGTGGAAAAGCGGACAAGTTTACAAAGTGTTGATTTAAGGATTTTAGATTTAGCTATAGGGTTGATTTTAGACGACGTATTGAAGTAAACAATTGAATGCTAAAACACAGCGCTATGTCTGTTCCTTCTAGCATTAGAGTTTACGGTTATAGTTAAGTTAAATTTGAATCTATGTTAATGTTTTCCGCAATATTTAAATATTCTACGATGTATTGACAAAAGAGGCAGAGATTTTTGAATCTAAAATTTAGATTTAATACGTTTCAATTGTATTTATGCGTTTGAAAATAAAATCTAACAATAAGACTTGGATATAATTTTATGAAACAAACCGCTTAACGTTAGCATCGATCCATTCAATACAAATTATGGTGGCTTACATTGACAAATTTAGAAGAAAAACTTGGAATCTCATGTAAACGATGAAAATAATGTTGTTTTGGCAAAACAATCGTGCGTAAGCTTAGTGTGCGTCATTAATCTTTTCATTCAAAGACGTTATGGTTTACGCGAAAACTTTCTCGAATTCAACAATTTAGAGAGTTTAAAGGTCTACCAAAGACTCCCATTCGGCTTGAATACACTGCAGCAGCAGCAATAGCACGCACATCGTTTAAAAAAGTCAATACGTACGAATTATAAATTCAAAGGTAATTTACTGTCTCGCAAATGGATTGTTTGCCGTTGGCGTAAGAAATGCGCATTACAAGGTGAACACAGCAAGTGCTTTCTCTATGTCTTTTTTTTCATTTTGCTGTCAGTATATGTACGTTGAGTCAACGTTTTCACCGTCAAAACAGAATAAAAACACACGACAAGACGAACTTCATTACGTATAATAAAGGAAGATGCGGAGATTTTTGGCAAGAGGAAGATAGAATTTCCGCCACATGAGAAAGGCATTTCATGGCGGAGATAAAGCGAGAGCACGTTAAATCGAGTGTATAAAAATAGCAAATGGAAAAACATATTCAGCATACAAAATCTCGTCGTACGTTTAATTTAATTCGTACAAGCTTCAAGACATAGGTGTAGTGAAGTGAGAGAAAGGAAATGCTGGATTCAGATAGAGAGGTGATGGTGGTTTTCTTTCCAAATCTAAACTAGATTGTAGTTTTAAGTGGAGCGTACAACGGGTTGACGAAATTCTTATTTGTGGATTGACTTGGAATTCAAGTAAAACGATGCGATTTAAAATAACACGAACAGCGCAAACCGACACCGCGACTATAAAGTTGCACAGCCAAAACCAAATCCAATGTCGAATATATTGAAAAATTTAAACTTTAAATCTTTAAAATGTAGTAGTATTGCGCCCAAGTTATTCTTTCTCCATTTGCTCAGTTTTTAGTTAGTTGAAGTTTCGTTGAATTCTCTCTCAAATGGGTTGGTTTTCGTTTTGGATCTTCGAGTCACAGACTGTGACTGGTAACTTAAAACAGACGCGGTAATTCGATAACTTCAATTACAATTCAAAGGGAAAATGTCACATTTTAAATGTGAAAAGCAAAAAAAATGAAACTTTTGCATTGAATAAAGTTAGTCCATTTTTGCCTGTTTGCTTGCCAAGTTCTCTTTTCATCCGCCCCAAAGCTGTTCTTTGAAAGAGGTTTGTATTAAATTGATAAGTATAGGTTTTCCTTATATTTATATCTCCAACTCAAATACATAAATTGTCATTCGAACCTCGAAAAAATAAATAAATAAATATCTTTTTCGTTGACACACCAACACTCGAATATTTGCACTTAGCGTTGTGGTCGAGTGTTTGTACTTAACAATGACACGCAAAAGTTTTCGCTGATTTTTTCTTCTTCTGCTGTTGAATTAATATGTTAACAAGAAAATAAACTTTAGAATAATGGGGTTTGCTGTGTCTCGGGAGATTTTTTTTTGCTGTGCGCGGGGCAGTAGATACGGAACAAAGATTGTGAGTAAGTTTTCCATATCCGGGAAACTTTTCTCGTATAATGGAAGACAAGTGATGACAGCCAAGAAAAAAAAATCGTAGATAAAATTGAAGCCAATGGAATGAGAAGGAAAACCAACAGCGACGCATAAATGTGGACCGAAATCCATGAAATGCCAACAACACATATTTGCCAAGTGATGCGACGACCTTCGTCAAAGGAATCAATTTGTTGATGTTGACTTATGAGATTGGTTTCAATTTTCGCGATCCTGTTTTTATGGTTGCTGTTTGGTTTTATCAACAGGTGAAGGGGGAAGAAAGCGAGTAGTACATCCCGCAAACTGATTGGTGCCCAATTCAATTTTGAGCATGTAAATTTGTGTCGCTATGACAGCTATATATTGGTACAAATTAAATGAGAATATTCAAATGATTTGCATGGTGTTTGTTAAATTGTTTCCGCTGTACATCGTAAAGTGCTGCAAATTACCACATGAAAATGTCAGAGCAAAAAACGACCACATTTCGTGTGACGCGATGAAAATGAATGGCAATTTTATGGCATATTTCGGTAAATTGGTATTCAATGGAAAACAGGAATTACAAATGAATAGCCAAAGAGCATTGTTTTACAAACGCGTGAATTCATTATAATTCAATTTATCACTGGTTTTGTGTGCGATATTAGTTTCAGTGTTTTTGTCATTTATCGAAAACATAGATATTCACACACCATATTCCGAAATGCAATTATGAGCCGAGGAGAACACAAACACTCCCAAGGATAATTAAGCTACTCCATTGGATATGGCATGAATTTGCATATCCTTGTCTAGTGGAAAAATAGACTTAATTGCAATTTGGATGCGTAACAACAGTGAATGTTCTCATACACACACTCACATCGAACGCACACTTTTTGGCGGTTTTTTTTTTTATTGTTTTGTTTATTGATGCATGTTTTTCGCAATTACACAATGGAAATTATTTCGAAATTATCCATTTTGAAAACAACAACCTCAACCCCATCGTCCCAACAAAAGGTAATTATCGGAATGACTTTTGATTATTCTCGGTGGTATGAACATGAAACTAATATTGCACTATTTTCGCGGTGCATTGAGAATTTTCAATTGGTTCGGGAAAAGTTTCGATACTAATTTCCGACGGAATGTGAGTTCAAGCTCTATCCATCGCTCTCTGTTTGATTTCTCGTTCAATGTACATTTATTATTTAGAGCATTGGTGAGCGATAGATGCATTAGTTTCTGCTTCAGCTTGCTATTTCTAATTACTTTGATACACTTTGATGATGTTATTTTTACACAACCCATCAAAATAGAAGAAACATGTATCTTGTATGTTGCCACTAATATTGAAGTTGTAAGTTGAACCATTTTCGCTTGCCTCGAACGAAATCATCGAGTGGAATTTGGACAGTGCTTCCGAAACGGCAACATTAAAACCACAATGAGATGCATACATACACAATCACTGAGCATACGAATTTCGAGCTGGACTATTCTCCGAAATAATTATATTAAAATATCAAACAACATATTCGGTCACAATTTGCAAATTATTTGCATCAATTACATTTGGAATAGCGCGGACGCGCAGAGTCTTATGCTCTTCCGCAGATCACTCTCCAAAATATTATTAATTAAAAGGTCGAACGAGAGCGAACGCACAGTCCCCGAAACCGAAAATTTCATCCATCACATTTGCGTAAAACAGCGATTTGGTTTATGAACAGCAAAATTAATCTGTCGTTATGACAAGACGAAAATCTGTTTGAAATGCTTGACGCACGTTGCCTGATGCGTGCTTGCTTGATGGCTGGCTGGCTTGCCAAAGCTACAGCTCGAATATTTGTGATTTTTTATGCCTGCATTGACTTAACATGTTTCACCAGATTAAGATCTCTATCTCTATCATATTCGGATACACTGGTGTTTTGCATGCTGATTTCGACACTGAGATTGACGATGCTTCTGCTGATGCTGAGTTTTTGTTGTTGCTTTGTTCTTGTCTTTACCATTTTTCTCTCACTTTTTTCATATCCACTTCACATTTCATGAATTACACCACCACCGCCGCCACTGTCGTCATTGCCCGAGTCCTTAAAACCACTCGCTCACAAAAATTTACGAAAATGTTCTTTATAATTGGAATTCCCTGGAGTTGGTAAGACATTTCACAAAGGCGACAGCGGATCATGTTTCGTTCGTTTGCGGGCTTGCTCGAACAAAAAAGCAAAACATTACACACTTATACTCACACTCACACATTCACCCTGATTTTCCACACGCCGAGAAAATAATTTTAAATACAAAATGTACAATTACCTCAATTTGATCTTTTTTACTCATAGACCCTGTATGGCCCGTACTTTGTACAGAATTCATCTTGTTGAACTAGTTGGGATTTTAAATGTTTATATTGCGATAAAAAAAAGCGTGACTTTTTCCTCTTATTTGTGATGTTATGAAAAGCGTCGATCTGCAGCCTGAATAATGTCGAAATTTTCTTTTTAGCACAATAGAAGAAGAAATTTTTTGTAATTTCTCTGAGTTGAGTTGGTGTTTCTTGAATTATTTTTTCTTTATCTCTTCTCTATCCCTGCTGCTGTAATTCCAATTGGAATTTCACATTATTTTTTATTCTTTGTTGCGTCTTCATTTTATCCCTCTTTTCATCTCATCCATAACTGATGCTCGTTCCATATTATTTTTCACTCGCTACAATTTATACGTGCTCGGCAATATTTGCACGCGGACTACACGAACACACTGAGTCACTTTGAAACTTTTAGGCACATATTACTTAGCATAAGTATATATATTCTCTCCTGCAATTCTCTTAATCTAACTAATTGAATTAACTGGAAACTTTAATATATCCTATAATTCACTTCACTTAAACCACGATATAAAGTTGCGGGAGAGAGGGCGAAAGTATGTCGAAAATGAAAATAGTTACGAAATAGGAATGCAAATTGTCTGTTAAGATGTAAATTCTTTAACGATGAAATTCGAAAAGTTCAACAGCAAGAGAACAATTTTGAACGTACTGTTTCTGTATCTTCTATTTTCTATTTTCTATTTGCATTAAAATGTCTTCAGTGCGGAAAATGTTCTATTTTTTTCATCGTTCATTCGTTCGTTAGACAAATAGACGGAAGTTAACAAATACACTAAATTATTTTTGTGGAAGAAATTTGATAGCGTCAAATGTGAAACTGTGTGCTAAACGCATCATCACAACGATACGTTACAACAGATTGAAGATGATTTAAAATTCATTCGCAGTTCAGTCGAGTTGTACGAAGGAAAAAAAGAACGAAACACACGCGCGCGATTCACATTCACCGTCCGTACGATATGACGACTACATGATTACTGAGCGCTTTTGCGAAGAAAAATGTGGAAAATTGCTTCAGTGCTTCTTCACTCGATAGCATCTGCAGTTTGTCGTCGTCGTCGTCGTTGTCGTTGTCGTTGAGCGTTGAGCGGCGAAACTGCATGTAAACATTACATGTTTAGCAACAAGCTTTGCGCCCTCAACATTTTCACTCAACATCATTTTCCACTCAACATTGAATTCATCCGGATTCTCTCTGCTTACATTTCGGCAGAGCTTTTTCCCGGATAAAATCACTCTCAGAAAATGCAAGCACTAAAATCTTGAATCGATTGTTGAGAAGTTTTTCCTTTTGGAATCGTATCAAAAAGAATTTGAATTGAACACTTGTTTGAAAATAATTTTCATTCATTTTCAAACGCTTTATGACCTTCCTCCCAAAATTTCGTTCCATAATTCCATTTTTCTTTCGGCGCTGTTGATTCTACATAATACTTTGTGGACTTGTGGTCGTTTATGTTTGTTCGTCCATATAAGCCGACACACATGAAAACCCTTGGAACATCTTTCCGATTAAAATGTTTACAAAGTGGAATCTGGTATGGGATTTGGTGAGTTTTCGGTGGATGAAGCACGCAAAAAACTTTGCTTACTCCTCGTTGGTGCATTTTGATCTAGGCATGTAAACATATGTTTCCTTGCCCGATCGAAACTGCTATTAACATGATTGATTAGCAAACACATATTTTCATGGTTGTTTTAAACTTTTTCCGCATCATATATTTTTCGATGGAAGTTGCGTTTGGAATTAAAACAAAAAGTGTAATCAAGTTCAAGTGAACGCAGCAGGAACAACAGCAGCAGCGACAGAAACAACAAAAGAAATTCATATCGTTGAAATCGTAGTAAGTATTCATCATCTTCATTCGCAGTACAGACCGGCAAAGGAAACGAGTTAATATGATACGGAAGCCGTACCTAACTCCATTTAGAACCAGTTTAATTCATGATTTATTACTTTATGGCCCTATATTCATTCGTTTATATTCTTATTAATTCCATGGGTACTTGTTATCACCGCACCCCGAACTGAATGTGCAGAAAAAAGAACACAATGAACACAAGCCCCCACTTGATATAATAAGAGGCAATTTTTGGATTGCCGCCTCTCATTTTCTGGCTAATTTATGAGCACATTTTTGTGAGGCTTTTGAATAAACTGCATATTTTCCTGCTAATTTTCTATTTCGGCAAATGAAAATTCATCGAACGTTAGGCAACGCTCAACGGCGTCCCAAGTCGGTTGGTTTCCATTTGGTCACCCCACGTGAGTGAGGAAGAGAGAGTGGCATCTTGGGAAAACGTCATTAGGAGTATCGTAACAAAAACCATCGAAACCAACGCGTCGTCGTTGGAAATATTACAACTCACCTTTGTACGTCCAAGCAATAGAGCATCCATTTCGCATTCTGGTAGACTCTGAGCGGTGCCACTAATAACCGATACTGTTACGGTAGTAGAGCCGTCAACCATATTGGCAAACTATTCGCAACGCTGAGTTGGATGTCGAATGTCAACAAACGCTTTGACCATGGCATCAAGCACATTTTACTCTTTTCTTTTCTGCAAGCACATCATGAATTCGACCCGATTTCGTTTTGTTTCAAATACTACTTAGTTGTGAAAAAGCAAAAGTTTTTCAGTTTTGTTCACTTGCAAGTGGAAAGCGCGATTGTCACTTCGTTTTTTCTTGATGCAAAAGTTTCTTTCGTAAGTTGGCTTTTCAGCTCGTTAAGAGTTCAGAGATGAACAAGAGAAATAGAGAAGACTTTAATGGACGATTTAAATTCGATTTTGAGCGGAATACCGAATTAAATCGCATGCACTGAAATCCACTCGCACTTGAATGTCTAAACTATATCAGATCACTTGTTTACATTAACAGTTGTTACTACTCGTAAATGATATTCAATAAAAATCAGTTTGTTTTTCTTCTCTATATTATGATATGTGTTGGACCCGATTTTCGAATTCAAAACCACTATTCAGAACATTTGTTTCAATGATGATACTAGAAATAAACACGAATTTTCGCTGTCAATCACTACATAGTCAATGTTTCACAAATGCAGATGTCACATACGAATTTGGTGGGAACACCCGAGCCGTGTGATTAATGGCAAACATTAATGTCATTGTCGATCGATCTTGTACTTGTCGAATATATTCACTCCCAACTGAACATTTCCCATCAACACCACCACCACCACCACCACCACCACCACCATCAACACCGTCGCCGTTGCCGTCGTCGATATCAACGTTGATGTCGTCGTCATCACCACATCCGGATGCGATTCACACTCCAATTACATTCCCTTAAACGGGTTCCATAATCTTTGCAGCGCTGGCTATCCACGCAGAAAACCAACTTTTTATCGGCAGACTTGAATACTTTCCTTCGTAAGCATTAAATCTCTCAAATTTCATTGATTGCATTTGAAGTTGGTCAAAAGTCGAGAGACGGAATGGGAAAACAACAACAACAACGCACACATTCCGACGAATTTATATAGCATTTTATTATAAAAGATTTTCTTCGGAACAATCTGTGACGAGTTTGGCAAACACTTGGGGATTCGCCTCGTTTCATACTAAATAACCATCAATAGAGAAAAAAGAGAGCAGTTTTCAAGAGCAACGGATTGACTTGTGTGTTGTATCGGCCGCGTCTAACCAATTGGCAAGTAAATATCAAAAACTGATAAATATTGGTGAAGTTAGGCGAAGGCAATCAATGAATTTGGTGGTTTTTTTATCCTGTTCGAATGGAGAAGCCCGTAGCAGTTTTTAAGTAATTGCATTACGGAACAACCTTGGAGCACTTATGCTTACTCATTTGCTCGCTCTCTTGAGCCGCCCCAATTCACTTTGCCATCAAATTGAAACAATATAAAACTAAAACTCTTTGACACCCACACACACACAAAACGCATAAAGTGGCTCAATGTGTACTCAGCGTAAGTAGCATAAAGTAACTTTGCGATGATGAGCAAAGTGACTTTGAATACGATCCATGTTCTCTCGATGAATACAATTTTATGATGTTCTTCACACACTCGTTCCCTCACTCTCTTTTTCACACACATCACACTCGAATATATGGTAAGTAAATTGTATTTGGCCATCCATCAATTCACACGTTGAATTTTTGCGCGCCTCGCGTTTGAAATGTTCTCGCAGCACCAACGGTGTGTGTATATATGATGTTGGTCATGCACGTGAATTCAGTTGGACTGAGCGATGTGGTGTGTGGTGTGGAATGCTGTTCAAAATGTTTGATGTGTCAACCATACGCTCCACACATTTGTGAGTGCCACACAGCAATTTATGTGGTTTAGCTAGAGTGGTTGCTGCTGATGCTGCTATACGATTTTTGGAGATTTAATTTCATTACGGCCAGACCAGGCCACTCACATATTCGCACTCACTCACACTCGCGGCAATCATCGAAAAATCGTCATACGAGCACTTTTTTCATATAAATATATAGAACGCGTCAACCGTCATGCTATTCATTTACCCATCTGAATATTTAATATTGCCAACCAATTTATTTGGGATGATTGTTCTTGTCAATGTTGGCCTTTGTCATGCGATTCCAATGAATTTTCATTATTTCGTTATTACATTAATGTTTGCCATTTCGTTCAAAGACTCGGTTCACTTAAGTTTCGAAAAAAAATTAGAAGAAAAATCGCAAGAAACAAAATCACATAGTTCAAGATCACAAGCCCATACGGTAAATTAATTCTTTACCTAATTTGATTTAATTTTCGCGCACCAGAAACGAAAATATACAAAATAAACTTCACACAAGCAACAAATATAGAAATTTGTTGGAAAAAACGGTTTTAATTTTTCTACCGAAGCCGAAAGAATTGAAGAAAACGAAAATTGTACGAAAATATGTTGCAATAAATGAGACAAAGAAGAAAAAAACGAAAAATAATGTGTGTATGCGTGTGTTTATCGTGTGAATGAAATGATGTTTAGAGCGTTAAGAACGAGAAGCGATTGAAAAATTAAAAGAGAAAATAATAATTTTGGATTGTTGTTATGTTGACATCTGCTTTGCGACTATCTTATTAAACGGTTGCGATGGAATATTTTTGTGAGTGGCTCGCTCACCCACGAGTTTATCAGCGAGATGGAGAGAGAAATTGATGCTTGGAGAAATGAGAGCTACTCTCTTCGATGTTGCCATTGATAACGAATTTTTCTGCACGGGGAAACGATTTTGCAGGGGAACTCTCGAACTCTCGAACGAGATGTATTTCGAGAGTTTTGATGGCACTGATCTAATCTTCCCTGATTGTGAAATATGAGTTGCGCATTGCAGACGAGTTTATCAGAGTTCATCGAGTGGGTGGTAATGAACTATTGCGACAGCATAGAGCCATACGAATGAACATTCTACCCCTGATTTTAGTGGGTGGTGATGGTGTTTCGTCTATTTGCTCCAGACGTAGCAACAATATATCTCTTTCAATGATAAGCGAGAATACGAATCATGTATTCGTGAGTGTGACACACTCACTCTATACCCAGATTGCCAATTAGCGATACAGTCGCAATTCAATTTGAAATAATCGCTCTTTTCCAACAGCAAAACACGATATTTATGACAGTAAGGGAATGATACTTACTTCAATCGTCAGGTGATCACGATGCTTGATGTGATGCGCTGCATTCGCATCAATATGAACGTTTGTCTGCATACTATTGGCTGTTTATTTTCACCTTTTTAAAATCGGTGGACTCGAAATTTGAATAAAAATCAGACTTATATTTTCTCGTTCCTCCTTCTTCCAATTTGATCCTATTCTAATGTATGTTTGAAATAAATGCTCGTTGCTTCCCTTTTTCACTCTCTTTTCGATACGTTGTATCGATGAAACACTTTTTTTATCTCATGTTTACTTTTGCTTCTATCTTTTCTTTTTTTTATTCACTGCAAACTTGTAATTGAATTTCACAAAAACTTTTTGGATGGAATCAATACACGTCAGAATTTCTCGTACAGAGAACTTAACACTACAAGAGAATATCTTAAAAAAACACATTCACACTGAGAAGAAATCTATCTAAAACCACAAAATTTCGATGAAACGAAAACGCCTTCTACGCTCCAATTCGATTGGAAATTTATCGACTGAATCACATTTTCTCTCTTTCTCTCTGGAATGCTGATGTGTTCGTTTTTGTTCGACGAATCGACCATTGCACTTCGAATATATCGCTTTTTTGGAGAATACGAACACCAAAAAGCTGAAAATACTTGCCCGAAAACTGTCTTGTTGTTTCGAGTACACACACGCAGCACTTTTCGATGATACACGAGACCGCAGTGTGGTTTTGCGCGCATTTAACGCTTCCACTGAAATTTTTCGCTTCGAAACCGTTTCGTCTCACATATTCGACCGACACGAAAAAGCTTTTGTATGTTTTTGACTTTGTCCAATCGAGAGATATTGAGAGTAACCGACCGATTGGGCGAACGAACGAATGAACGAACAAACGAGCGCAGCAGCTTTGATACACGTTGTGCAAAATCGACTGTTGAAGACGAACTGAACTGAGGACGACACTGGGATTTGGTGTGACGCTGAGTCAACAGTTCTCTGTTCTCACTCGGTGCTGTGGTGTGCTGTGATGCTGTTGCCACTGCTGCTGCTGTGGTGTATGATGGTCGGGTGCATGAAATTTACGGGAGAGACAGTATGTAAAATGATTGTCCGTACTTGGAGATACGGCAGCCACTTTATGCCTTTGCAGATGGAAAATATTGACATGCACGCACCACGAAGTGTGTGTGATTGGACTTTACATCTGCTAAACACTCAGCATTCGCATTGCTGACGACGATATGATGCCACAGTCAAAACAAAACAAAACACCAACATTCAACATGAATCGCTTTAGTATCAGATACATCAACAAAAACAACGGATAAAGCAGGCGTTCATCGTTTAAGAACTCCCTGTTGGTTGTGATAATGATGGAGCCTTGTAATAATACATTAGGCCGATTGCAAGTTTTTACGATCGAAACTGTTTGCTTCTTTTTTGTGGTCAAACATTCAAACATTTTATAGATTTCCAACCGAGTTTTATTTGCTGAGAAAATTCAAAAAAGGCACCAAAATCGCCCGATTCCCCATTACAATGCTGTCATGGGTGATTCGTCATGTAATTGAATTCGTGTGGAATGAATAGATGCTAATCTCGGTTGCCCGAACGGCGCGATAAACAAAAGGGCAGCCTGATGCTGCTGTTGAATGTAAATAAGTGCGCTCGTTGACTCTCCATTGTTCTTCGTCCAAAACTCTAAAACGTATGGTTCGCTATTGATGGATGGGGCGGAATCGTGGAAAATTTAATTCAAAGCTTAACATACGGTTTTGCATCATACGCCATCTACAACATAGTAGAAGCTCATGAGGAAGCTTTTTATCGCAGGGAGTCTTTTTCACCACCGATCTTCCCCATTTTCGAAAATGTTTCTGGAGAATTCAACTTTATTCAGCAGCTTGGATTCTTTTAATCCTAAGATCAAGTGTGTATAAGTTCCATGGAATAGGAAATCATATCCAATACAGAACCTCATTTCCAATATAGGGACCATTAGAATGATCGTTTTCATAGTCACGTTTATTAGTTGAATCTAATTCATTCAAAAATCGATTGAAAAACCTGTTTTTTTTTCTAAATTTATTCGGCTTAAATGGAAACGTTTAACAATTGATTGTTAACTGAATGAATATCTGTATAAATAAATCATTGCAGAGATTACACGGTGGCTTTCTTGGAAATATTAGGATTTTTCATTTGTGTTTTTCTTTTTCTTTCTTTCTTACGTTTTTTGTCATCATGAATTAAAAAAATGTGAATATTTCATTAAAAATTAAAACCAGTTTACTTGGTTTGCACGGCGAAGTTGAATTTGCATCAGTCTGTGCTGTATGTAACCACTGAACGGGTATGTACTTCAATTTCTCGATGTAGCTAGCCCCATCTGATAGAATCAAGCATTCGCTAATCAAATCGACAAAAACAATGATTGAATATTTATTACGTTTTGATTTCTTTTCGTAAATGGCCAAATGGTGGGGGACAGTTACATCAACAAGCTGTTAGATTGTAAAAGTATATAACTATTCCGACTGATCTATATTTCTATCAGTTTGCCGCTGAATTTGAAACAGTGAACAATAAAAAATATCTAGAACGAGAATCGTGCATAATTTCAATTTACATTTTTGTGTTTGAAAAGTGATTGAAAGTAAATCAAATCAGTTTATTCTGTTAATAAAGAGTCTGATTCATTTGTGTTAAAGATGAAATCGTTCACGATTGTTTGCTTAGTCGTTGTATTGTTCGTTGCATTTGTAACGGGTAAATATTTATACATTTAATAATCGTTATTTGTTTTGAAAAATTCACAAGAAAAAAAAACACAATTAAAGGTTTTAACATGAGAAAAAATATGTCATTGCACTTTTTGAGTTGTTATTTGCATTATTCTCATTGAAATGGACGTAATCTAGAGCACCGCAAGAGGAATTTTGTGATAATAGATTTCGCTACACTGCAAGTCGATTGCGACTTGATTGCATTTATTCAGTTGTGAAAATGCATTTTTTTATAGAAAAAAAATGTAGTTCGATAATGAAAGGGCAAGTGTTATCAGGGCTATATAGTACATTTGACAAAAAGACATGATTGATTGAGTGCAACAAAATGCTTCCGAAAGAAACATTTAGAAGAAAACAACAACAAAAAGCACTAAAACGGTTAACCTTTTTTTCAGCTAAAGTCAACCTTTCATTGGACAACATCGATGAGGACTCAGAAGCAGTTAATCTTTGGAGTGGATATAAAGTAGGTTTCATTTCAATCCAATTACTGGCTTCAACTGTTGGAATAACAAAATAATACGTATTTCAGACGAAATACGGCAAAAGCTACAGTGGAAATGAAGACAGAAGACGGTATATAATTTTCGCAGAAACTCTTGCAACAATCAGAGATCATAATAGACAACATGCCAGAGGCGAAGTAACGTACAAACGAGGACTCAACCAATTAAGTGATTTAACGCCCGATGAGAGAAAACAAAGAACTGGATTTGGATCTGCTGCTCCTACTACTCCTCCTACTCCTCAGAAATAAACCAGATGACGAAGGAAATTGACAACATTTTCTTCTGATAATTTTCAAAGCAATCAATGTCCAGAATTGCGATGATATCCGAATTTCATTCAAATCAAAATATTCTCCAATAAAATGGAATAGCGCACACTTAACGATTATTGTTTTTATCTCTTTTTCGTATTGATTGATACAACCAAATGAGAGGTAAACCTTATTTTCTCATCTGTAACGCTGTCGAGTTATTCTTCTAAAGAAAATTATTCAAGACATGTGTAAACAACTAAAAGCGCTAAACAAAAGTTATATAAGTTGAAATTTCCAACAATTTCAGGATTTGTCAAAGATTGAATATTACGGATTTTCTGAAGTAAAATTTCAAGTAAATAAAAATAAATCGAATTGAAGATAAGGAAATGCAAGATTCTCCATGTCGTACAAGGCATTGATGCAACAACCAAAAAGGTACTAACAGAACAGTCGATAAAGCCTAAATATGGAAAACTTGCCCTGCTTGATTTTGACTGATATTGGTATTATTTTTATGTTCAATCGTTATTCTTCTCTGAACAATGATCGAATCACTCTAATAGTTTGTGTATTGGACAGAAAAAATCATATATCCGTTCGATTTGAATTATCTTAGTTTGTTTTATTGTCATTGACTGTTCCATCATTTTGAGAACATCAAAAACTTCCATATATATTGTATAAGTCTGTAAATTGTATTAAATTTACGAAAGATAAAAATAAAAAAGGAAGGTAAAACATTCTCGGAATAGAACAAAAAAGTAGGTTGTAAAGTTTAAAGTAGTTTTTTTTCTCAGTTCAAGCATACATTTCATAATATATGGACGAAGAATTGTTTATTTATTCACAAATTCAGATCCGCGGTGAAGGTTAAGTTGTTGATAAAAAAGGGTATGCTTTTAGAAAAATCGATATCAGATTTTGGATCCGAAAAGTTAAATTAATTCTCAATCCCAATTCTGATCCAAACGACCAAAAAAAAGATCAATATAAGACAGTAAATAATAATTATTGCTCGCTCCTAATAGATGAAATATCAATGAATTGTGAATTAATAAAGCAAAATCATGCGCTTATCATCGGTAAAGCTGTGGAGTTATTTTTTTCCAAGAATTTGAATGAACAAACGCACAAAAACGTTGTTGATAATCTAGCATCAAGTGAAGTGAAACATTCATCATTTGTCAAAGGTTATATAGGTTTCTGCAACTTGTTTCAATTAATACTGTAAATGGATCAATACGTCGCAGCGATAAGAAAATGTGGGAATTTCCAATTTCACGTAAGCCTATAATTTCTTGAAACTGTTAAATATTCAAAGCCCAATTAAATTAAACTTACTCTATTGAAATTTTTTCAAAACTCTTCGTTCGCTCATTTTATCTGTCTTGAAAAATGTTGGTGGCATGGAAAAACGAAAAAAATAAAATAAAATAAAAGTAAACAAAGTGGAATTACAGCGGTACTGTATTTATTATATCGTCATTGTTTCAAAAATCCTGGGAAAGGAATGCAAAATACATTTTTCTTCTGAATAAATGTTAGTTTTGCAAACTAATACACATGGATGACACTCATATGTGGCTTAATACTCATATCAAACTATATATTATTTGATGTTTGACAAACTATTTCAATCGGATGAGCTGTCGGATGATGAGCTCTTGCGTCGGCGACGTTTGTTCTTGTTTTTACGGGAATCAGAATTGCTGGATGAAGAGCTGCTTGAGCTGCTCGAGCTGCTGCTGCTTGAGCCACGCCGTTTGGATTTTTTCGTTATGACTTCAAGCACTTTTTTCACAGCAGACATTTGCTGATGCTCTTGCACCTTAAGTTTTTCCAATGTTTCTTTTTTAATTTGCTCCAAACGTGCAATTTCCAGTGCAGTTTCAGCACGCTCTTTCTTCCGATCGTCTTCCTCTCTGAGCCGTTCTTTTTCAGCCTGTCTTCTTGCTTGCTCTTCTATTTCTTTTTGCATGTGACCTCTCAATAGTTGCAAAGCTTCGGCCCGCTTCAGCATCTTCTCTTTCGCGAGGCGCTCTTTTTCATCGCTTACCGACGCTTCGTTTGTGGATTTTTGTTCAGCGATTCTACGGAACGGATTGGAATCAATAATTGGCTGATCGACGGGCTTTTTGTCCCATTTTGAAGGTCTTTCTTTGTCTTTTTCCTTTTCCTTTTCCTTTTCCTTTTCCTTTTCCTTTTCTTTTTCTTTTTCTTTTTCTTTTTCTTTGTCGTCGACCGATTTTGATCGGCGTTTTTCATCCCGTTTTCTTGATTTGGAACGTGAACGACGAGATCGGGAGCGATGTCTGCGATGGCGTTCAGTTGATCTACGATAATATTTAGAAATTGTGAATAAATTGAAATTGCTGGAATCATGAATTTCTTCAATTTACCTGCTACGATGTCGCTGTTTACGAGATCGATCATGAGATGCTGAACGTGATCGGTTCCGTTTTCCAAATCGGTGAGCATCGTGTCGCCTGTTGTCTCTGTATGGTGAATGCTCTCTTCGTCTGTTGTGCACTCGTCTGTCGTTGCGACCTCTCGAAGAGTGTCGACGATCTCTGTCTTCTCTGTCTTTCGATCTCTTCTCCCTTGATCTTGATCGACGCCTTCGCTCCGTTTTCTTCGAGTCAGATTCCTTTTTGCTGGATTTTTCCTCCACTTCACTATGCTTCCTCGACTTTGATGGCTTCTCACTGTCTTTATACTCCACCTGGACTCGTTGTACAGTGACCGTCGTTTCAGACTCATCAAGATTATCATCTTTGTCAGCTTCATAATCCAGAGCGTTCAAATCATTTTCATTTTTTGTGTATGAATCCTCAACATCCTCAACTCTCGGTGGACTTTTCTCTTTCTCTGCTGCTGCCGGTTCAACCTCGTGTGGTTCTGCTTTCTTTTCGTCGGCATCAGCATTTGCAGTTTTTTCACCAGCTGTAGCATCCTGTGATGTACTCTGTTCCAGCTCATAGAAGGATTTCTTTCCATCGCGAGCCAACTTTTCGTGTCTAATCTTTCTTTCATTTTCTCGCCGCTTAATTTCAGCATCGCGGACACGCTTTTCCTCTTGAAGTCGCTGTGGGATGCAAAAAGTCGTGGTGAATATAAAATAAGAAAAGTAAAATCATTGGATTTACCTCCAAATCAGTGAATTTGATGACTCGTTTCTGTGCTTGTTTCCAATGCGGTGGTGTGATGCTGCGCGATCGGCTTCGAGACTTTGACGGTGTTCTGTATCTCTGTTTCGAAGAATATTAGTAATCGAATTTCAGTAATCAAATCGTTTAAATTAATTCGAACGAAATACTCACAAACACACCACGACCTTTGATAACTCGTCCGCTTCTTGATAGTGGTACTTTACGTTTTGACCAACCGAATCTGTTAAATGGAAATGATTTGAATAAATCTAAATCGTGTTCTTCATATATATGCAACATGAATCCAATTATAATGCTGACGTGGACTGTCCGAACGATGACAGAAATATTGTGTTTGATATCAAAACACGAATATTGGATCCATGCTAGTGATCTACTAGCTTGATGGATCATTCAAAAGCATGGATTTTTACAAAATTAATATCAATATCAAGCATGACTGATTGCATGAATTTAACCGACATTTTTTAATTGAACTCAACGAATTTGCACAAGTCGAACACAAATTGCGGATTTTCGCTACAATACGAACGATTCTGAATTCAGCGTAAACAAATGCGTTCATATCGTTGTGAATGATATTCAGTTGATTCTGTGGCAACAAAAGGTAATGTATAATTTCTTTTTCTTAAAACCTACCCTTTCGATTCGGTTCGATTTGCCTTGTTATCCTTTCGACGATGCTTTGACTCCGAATCGCTATCTTTGTCTTTGTCCTTCTCATCTTCCTTGTCTTTGTAGGCTCTCATAAGAAAGTTATTTGTGACTTCTGGTATCTCCTTTGGGTCAACACGTGATTTACGCTTCTTTGTATCGTCATCATCGCCATCAATCTCACCTTCTTCCGGCTCCTCCTCGCTGCTGCTATCACTGCTACTGCTGTGTGGAGAAAGATTCAACGGTTACTCACATTCATGACATAATTTCATGTATAGTTTATATCAACAATTTCAAAAAGATTCCTCTTTTCACAGAATAGTTTCGAGTGGTATGGAACAATTGCACTTTGATACGCTTTTATTGAACAATATTTTGTTGACTTACTCGGAATCCTTCTTTTTCTTCTTCTGCTTCTTCTTCTTTTTGTTCTTCTTCTTTTTCTTTTTTTCAGCTTCAGAATCGGACGTAGAATTGGATTCGCTCTCACTTGCTTCGCTCTTTCGGCGTTTAACTTTCTTCACTGTGAAATAATTACGCACATGTTTGATTATTAGATTCAATGTTTAATAAACATTGTTTATAATTGCAAGTAAATTTGAAGTGTTTGTAACTATTGATGGAAATGTTTTATGTTCCAGTATTCGAGCAGTGTTCAAACGTTTGATTTTACCTTTGATTTGGCGAACTAATTCGCCACAGTTGCCAATAACCGCATCTTGAAGTGGTCGCGAATTGCGATCAACTGGTAGTTGTTCCAGCTGACGAACAACGTCATGCCCGGATACAACGTGGCCAAAAACCACATGCACACTGCAACAAAAGAAGATAACGCTTGATGTTAGGAATGTGAATTTGGAAAAGATACGAAATGAAAATTATTGTTCAAATTGATTCAACTTACTTATCCAAATGTGGAGCAGGTTGCGTTAAACTAAATTGTGATAAAATGAAACGAAAAAAATAGATAGTAGGTCATAAATTGTCACACACACACAGCACAAGCAAAATTTGCCCTCAACTTCTCATTCAAGTCATTCAATATAGCCTTGAATATATATGTTTGCATAAACTTTTGCATTGGGTTGTGATTGTTCAAAGTAAAGTCTGTAACGTAAATATCGGGAATTTGGTGATTGGCTTCGAATGACAATAAAAACAAAAGATAGAAAAAAATGTGTAAAATCGTTTCTCTTCCATAGAATAATCTAAAGAAAAATTTATGCGTGATTCGCATGAAATGGTTGGGTGAACACTGAAACGACCCGGTTACACAGCGGTGTATTTGTACTCACATAAAAAATTGCGAACCGTTGGTATTTTTACCACGGTTGGCCATTGACAACAAGAATGGTTTGTCGTGCTTGAGTTCGAATGATTCATCTGCAAATGGAAAATGACAAAGAATTAAATTTACAGAAGTTTTTTTTCTTCAAGAACAAATTAAATTGCTTGGGAAATTATTTGAATGAAAACCGATTGCCTTACCTTCGAAAGTACCGCCATAAATGGATTCTCCTCCCGTGCCGTTACCAGCTGAAAAGTCACCCGATTGAATCATAAAATCCTTCACCACACGATGAAAGATAACACCCTTGTAGTGCAAACGTTTGCCGGTAGTTTTGCCCAATGACTGGATCTCACCGGTGCAAAGAGCTCGAAAGTTTTCGACCGTTTTGGGAGTTATATCCGCATACAGTTCGAAAACGATTCGGCCGGCTGGCAAACCGCCTAGTGTTACATCGAAAAATGTTCGCATTCGTTCCCCCTTACTCTTTTCGCCATCACTTGATTTGGCACCTTTCTCCGACACCACCGTCATGGTGAGCAATCAATATCACCAACTAGGAATGTGAAAAGTCAAACCAAACGTGAAATAAATTAAAATCAATAACAATTTCGATACTTTGTAGTTTCACACGCTCTTTAGTCCGATAACAGCGATAACTAACTGGAGATGGTATTTCCCGACGATCTATTTGTACTTTGTGACTAAACATGAGTGATGATGGCTCATGATGATAAAAATCGATTTTTTTTCTTTTACCTAGATTTTACTTACTTGCTGCTTGAAACTTGAACAATATGTCGATTTGATTGGTAATTTGGCGCTTGAGAAGGGAAATTGAAGAGTTTATGCTTCGAAAATTTGTCGCGGAAAATTACAGAAACACAAGCCAAACGCTAATCCAATCGGTGTGTCTGACATTTGTGGCCAATTTTACTCGGTTTGGTGCATTTTTTTCCATTTCGCCGATTCCTACGCTCACGCATACAAACACACACATACACACAAACCACGCAAAACGTATTTTGATGATGTCAAAGGAAACGTTGACATATTATGGAATATTTATTGGCTTCGCTTAAATGCTTCATTGAATTTAGAATGAGGAAAATACTTGATGGAAATGTTGTGAAATTAATCGCTGATTTCGGAGGTAATTTCCAATAGAAACCAACTAAATTGCATTCCGAAAGCCGGTTCAAAAAGTGAAATTCAAATCTGGCAAGAATAATGTCACACAAATTCGCCGCAATTGCCATCTGTCTTGGAGTCACTTTTCCAATGTGTGCCACCGAATGGGCAGTGAATGTGAGCGTGTGTGATCTCGTACGTGTATGTGTGAATGTATCGAGATAGACAAGAATACACGGTTCTTGGTCGTTGCCGCTGTTGTTGTTGTTGCGTTTGCATGACAAGCAGTGTTGGATGTTTAACCGTGAATATACTCAAAAGTGATACATTCGTCAAGTTTTTTTTATGTGCACTGGTGCAACTCTGTGTATAGTTTATTTTCTTTCGTTTTCTGCTTGAAACGCGTAAAATTTCGAGTTTTGTTTTATTTTTCCGTTTTTTCGTTTGATTTCTGAGTGCCGAATCAGAAATCTCTCTCACACACAAATCAGTTTGGAGAAAATAAAGGGGCGAAAAAACGAAAAACTCGACAGAAAAAATGGTAATTAACCTTACTCTCTCTGTGTATTATAATTTTTTTTTGGCGATTTTCTGTGTGCATGAACTTTGTACTTAGATTTCAAATCCAATGAAAATGCGGAGCAAAGAAATGAAACAAAATCAATGACTTACTGAGCAAGAAAGAAGAAGAGAAGAGTGAAATGAATAAGGAGAAGAAAAAAAAATTAACCGCGACAAAAACGACAACAAGAAATAGAAGGTGAAAGAGAAGAGACAAATAAAAGACGGCTAGTTACCGTAGAATATGGACCGAAAACACGATTGAAAATTTTGTTGTATAATTTAAACCAAAATTTTACACACATTTATGCCGTAATCGCTTTGCTGAACCAAAGGCAAAAAAAAACACACACACAATTCACATGCAAACTGCATGGTGCATGTCATGATCAATTCTTAATTATGTACATCGAAGAGCACACATGTGAATTGAAACGTCGAACTCGTAATTATAGTCAATGGATTTGAATCAAACAAGCTCGTCTCGATTTGTTTTGATTCGTTGCCCTTGTTCACTCGGAAAAAAAATACACTCGAAGCGATGAGAGTTGTTGAATGAATGTTAATGAGTTATTTTTCTCTCTTTCTCTCTCGAAATACAGGACGTATTTTTGATGATTAGACGAAAGAAAACTACCATCTTCACTGATGCCAAAGACAATACATCCGTAGGAGAACTGAAAAAAATGATTGAAGGTGCGCTAAAATAAGATGAATGATTCATTTCTAAATGGAGAAATGTGAAGAAAAGAGTGAAATTTTCCGAAATTCTTATGTGCATGTGTGTATATATTTTGTAGGCATACTGAAGGTACATCCACAAGATCAACGTTTATTCAACAAAAATAACGAAGTTATGAGCGACGACAAGCAACTGCAAGATTATGGAATTACTATATCGACAGCTAGAGCGCAGTCACCAGCACAGTTGGGCCTGGCGTTGAGGTAAAAAATACACTTTTTTGCAGCACCATCAACAGAAAAAGAAACAAATCGCACCAAAATCGAATCTAACCTCATTTTTTTCCTTCGTTCAATTATCCTTTTTTTTGCATAGGCTGGAGAACGGCGAATTCGAGGAATTAGACATAGCGCCGTACTCATCACCACCCGATTTGCCCGATGTCATGAAAAACCAAGATTCAGCTAATGGCCAAGAAACAACACACATTACATCTTAACTTAATTTTTAATGCAAATCTATTGGAATATTAAATATGCGCACCCACACACATACACACATTCAATATAAAATAGCAACAATTCATTTTGAAAGGAAAAAAAAACTACAACAACAACCGAAATTAAGTTGATAGAATTGATGATGATAATGAAAAAAAAAAACAAAACATATTTTATTATGATAATTCCCTATTAATTTTTTTCCAAATAAAAAAGTAAAATACATTTAATTTATCATTGTTTTGAATGTCACTAGTGGGATGAACGAAAAATATGCTTGTTTAATAGTAAAAAAAAACAAATCAGGAAAGACTTTTTGTATTGAGAAACATTTAGGTAGACTGACCTCTTGTTATAAAGGTAATGTGAGGCCCAGTCAATGTTGGGTAAATAAAACAAATTGAAAATTGGCTTTTGAATAAAATTGAAAACAGTTACAACAACAACGGTTTACTTGATTTTGAAATGACAGTTTTATTTTCAGTCAAAGAGTACACCGGTTTTGAGGTAGTCTCTGATGGCATTTTCTGATTAAAATATCGACTGATTATGTTTCAGTTGCACTTAATTCACTTAATTGAACAGCGTGATCAATGTCATCACATAAGATAAAAGTACACTATTTAATGACCGTTGGTTTCAATTCACATAGCCCTTTTTATTTATTCATGCAAGTTTGTCAAATTGTCACTTGCTCCTTATTCATTGTTGGGTGGATAATAATCATATATCTTCTTATTTTGGAAACTGAGCGCCATTTAATAGTTGGTTGTTGTTCGAATATAGCCTTTGCCTGATGGCATTTCAAGCCGATCAATTCCACGCGGAAAGACTCGGTCGACTAAGGTATCGTCGATATGCGGAGAAATCAATACAATATCGCCAGGCTGTGATTGTAAAGTAAAATTTTAAATTTTCTTTCCAAAAGTCATTTCTTTAACTTTTTCTTACCACCCAATCAGCCGGAGTAACTACATATGGATTTTTGTCTGTTAGCTGCAACGAGTCAATTACCCGCAAAATTTCGCTAAAATAAAGCCAAGTCGTTAAAATTGAATACACAATGAAAACAGATAACAATTTCATTTATCGCAGAGCAAACGATTTTATTGCCAATAAACTTACTGATTGCTTCTGCCCGTTGATTCGGGATAAATCATAGAGAGCCGGAGCCGATGATTGGGGTCAATAATATATAGAGCCCGTACAGTTTTAGCAACTTCAATGTCATTTTTTTGTTCGTCATCAATCATTTCCAGGGCGACAGCTAATTCCCGATTCGGATCCGCGATAATCGGATAAGGAAATTCACTAACAATACCCGAGCAATATGACGTGATATCCTTTGGGCGAAAAAGAAAAACAAATTAAATTCAATTGACCGAGTCAAACTTGTTGAAAGAAATCTCTTACATTGATCCATTCGAAGTGTGACTGGAGATCGTTGACGGAATGAGCGAGCAGTTTGACGTTGCGCTTGATAAATTGATCCTTCAGCAGAGCAATTTGGCACAATTCCGTTGTGCACACCGGTGTAAAGTCATTCGGATGCGAAAATAGCACGACCCATCTGCGATTAAAAACCAATCACCATTTTCAATTACTCAGTTCGAGGAAAATATCCCCAATCAAACCAATCACAATGAATAATTTATCTACTACGATTGAAAACTACTTGTTCAAACTACGTACGAATCACCCTGCCAATCGTAGAATTTGATTGGACCTTTGGTAGTATAGGCACTGAAGTTTGGAATTAACATTTGCAAACGCATTTTGTACGAAATTTTCCAATAATTTATTGAAAATGAAAAAAACAAATTCACCACATGTTCACTGCAACAATTCGAATTGAACTGAACAACAATTTGCTTTGACGCTTATCACTGTGTAAATACAAAAACAACTGCGATTACAAAACATTATCAGGAATTCGAGCATGAAAACTTATCACCAAAGCAGCAGCCATTGCTGTTTACGTGTTTATTTGGAGGTTTCTGTGATTCGTTGTTTGGGAAATACCCATTCCGATCATATTGTATGAGGCCAAAAGGAATCTCAAGCATGACTGGCAATTGCTTTTTTTATAGACAAACTTATTTTGTGCAATTCTCATCGTTGGATGAATGTACGTGCATTGTCTAGGTTCGGGTTTGTTTTGACTCAATTTTTTTTAAGTGGTTCGGATGTTTTTTCCTCATATTTTAGCATTTTTTCTAAATTGTTGTAATTGTGTTTATATACGTATTCTAAAAATCAAAAACAAGTTTGCTCATGTCAATAAATTTTATTAAACAAATTGAAAATTGTGTTATCAACATCAAATCATTTCGATCGATGGGAAGTTATTTCCCACAAAATGGCATATTTTCTCCTCCATCGATGAATGAATGGCTGTTTCTTTACACTTAAAAATTCTCAATAGTTGGTAGTGGTTCGTACATAGTTTTTGCCTGATGGCATTCCAACACGGTCGATTCCTTTCGGGAAAACTTTGTCAGCTAGAGTTTCATCGACATTTGGCAAGATCATCACTTTTTCTCCCGGCTAAAATTTGGACAGAAAAAGAAAACAAATTTTAAGTTTACATTCCTAAGAAACTATCTAAAAAAAAGTACAAAACACGTCCACAACTAGTTTTTTTTAATATGGTCATGAATAATTTCACTTCAATTCTTAAATACATACCGTCCAATTGGCTGGAGTGGCGATGTATGGATTTTTGTCTGTTAGCTGCAATGAGTCGATAACTCGCAAAATCTCACTGTTAAATATCAAAAGCACGCATATTACTCAAATGCGACAGAGAATCGGTTTATGTTTTAATATTTAAATGAATAGGTCTATTTATAAGTCAACACTTCAATAAGTATCGATTTTGACAAGTATCAAGACCACATCAATTGGTCTAATGAAAACTCACTCGACATTTCTACCAGTTGACATGGGGTAAATCATAGATAGTCTCAAGCGGTGATTTGGATCAATGATATATAAAGCACGAACAGTTTTTGCTATTTCTGGATCATCCTTTTGTTGTTCATCAATCATATCTAAAGCAACGGCTAACTCACGATTTGAATCGGAAATTATTGGGTATGGGAAATCACCCTTGATATCCAAGCAATAGGATTTGATATCCTTCAAAAAGTGCAAACACACATAAATTTCAATATTAATAAAAATCAATTGAGGCCAATCAAAATCGAAGGAAACCATAAACTAGTTTAGAAAAACTTACATTGACCCAATCAACGTGACTTTGAAGGTCATCAACGGAATGAGCCAAAAGTTTAACATTGCGCTTGCAAAAGTGCTCTTTATGAACGGCCATACGACCTAATTCTGTTGTGCAAACTGGTGTAAAATCAGCTGGATGCGAGAACAACACCACCCATCTGCAACGAATCACAATCAAAACTTAGTCAATTAAAAACAAAACAAAAGAAGAAACCGCGCTCAATCCCATTCAAAATTGCCGAACTGGCTTTTATATTACTTCGATCAAATTTAGAAAAAGCAAGAAGCACGAAAAACAACGGAAAACGTATTAATCACTAAAAAGTAAAAACAATTCTTTGTACGTACGATTCTCCTTGCCAGTCGTAGAACTTGATTGGCTCTTTGGTGGTTTGTGCACTGAAATTTGGAATAACCGATCCTAAACGCATTTTGTATGGAGTATTGAATTAAACGAATTTCAAATAAAAACAGAAAAAAATCACTGAATATTTCACGATATGTGTCCGCTGCAACTGTGCGAAGTGAACTGTGAGAAATAATTCACTGCACACCGCCTAATATAGTTTGATCAAGATATTAATCAAATCCAATTTAATCTTGACCCTGACAAAACGTAGCAACAACATGACGACATGGAATATGAATTCAGCATGACTTCGCATCAAATTGTTACAATATCAGTGACAGATATCTCTCACAGTTGACTTCCTATGGGTGTATCTGTATTTTAATATGGAGCAGATTTAAATGGCCGGGAATATAAATTACGTAAGAGCGTCTAATAGCGATTAATTGGCTTGCGCTAGATAAGAAAAAGTACTTTCTAAGTATGACAAACAAATTGTATGTTACGATTTATATTCTGTCACACAAATAGATACGAGTTACAACAAAATATTGTTTTTTTTCTCGTCAAGTCGTTTATCAACAAGTATGTGCAGTGTGCACTCCAAAATAATGTTCTCAGCTATCTCTAAAAGTATTAGGCATTGGTAATAATGAGTAAGTTAGACCACTCACGGTTGCAAATTAATCGATGAATCGTCATTGAAACAATTCTTTCTTTTCGAAAAATTTCTGCAGTATCAAATAAGCAGACGTTTTCACATTGAGTTAACTCTAATGATATTAGGACATAAATCGGAATAATATTGGAGCAATACTAAATCTTGAAGAACTCTAATTGAGGCTATACCATTGCTAATGGAAATTATTTTCCTTGAGTTAATGTGAAATGATGATGCACTTCAAATTGTTGAGAAAAAAAAACTTGAGATAAGTTGTGTCTCCACCTTATACGATGGATAGATAACCCAAAAAGTTAATAAGATTTCTATGCATAATACGAAAAAAAACCACTCGAGTTAATTTTGTTGTTGATCATTTCTTTTCCACATTATTCTACTTCCATGTCACGGTAATAATGTATGGAATCAAAGGTTTAGGGCTCACTTAAATCTACTATGCAAACATTTTCGACACTTTGTTATGAAATAATCAAATAAGATGAATAAAACCAAAAATGAATGGATAATATAACTAAAACATGACGTACTTTTTCAATATATTCCAATTGCTTTCGACGCACAAAAAATCACCTTTCATTTTGGTATAAATAATTTCTGTTTTATTTATTCGTTTAAAAATTATATTAAATGTTTACATGTTCATTTCTTCATTTCTTATAAATACCAACTCAATTGCTTTATCCTAGTTGATAAATTGGAAATATGCACAAATACTTGAATACAAGGGTGGTTTCGTGTTTATCTTGAGTGAATGAAGCCACTTCAGTCGGAATCATCAGACATCATATCGGCTGATGTTGATGGGATACCATCCAGTGGATCAATCACCACTGCATCTTCCCGTTCTAGCTCTTTTTGTTCAAGGTATTCGATAAGGCGCTTCTTGAAAAACTCAACATAAAAAGGTCTCTGTTGCGCTGTGGCAGCAAAATAGTGCCCGCCCAAGTGTTCCACAATGGTTGGCTCATCGAAGCATGCTGCCAGTGATTTGCTCATTTGAATTGGAATTATTTCATCAGTTTCTCCCATAATATGCAGAGATGGAATTGAGATGAGATCTTCATAATAATTCGCATGAGCCAAACTACCCGACCGAAAACCAGCCCCCAAAATAGCAAACTGTGGATTGATGCTTGTCACTGAAAATGAAAACAAAACGTTCATATTAAATGGAATTTAATGAAATGTAATAAAAGAAGCCAATCGTTTTGTTTCTTTTGAACTAGTTGTTCACAGTTTCTTTCTGATAAGGAATCAATTTCGACTATGAAATTAATCCGAGTCTGATAGTACTTACTGCCTCTCATGCTGAGATTACAAATCAATCCAACGAGACAGGCGCCTTGTGAAAAACCCAAAATGCCATGAAATGGTCCAAGCATTTTCCATGCGTGTTCAATCGCTCGGATGGTGTCATCAAATCCATATGCAGGCCCATTTTTATTCGTTCCCTTGAACGTACGATCTTCACTGTTGAACCACCAGCTTCTTGAATCATCATCGGTTTCAATTGTTTCGGTCGATGTGTCACTGTCCTCGATGCGTTGTATTACGCTGCTACCTTTTGATGCTTCGCCATTTGTCGTTTGAACCATATGCGGTGCGGATAAGAACACAAATTCGCCATATTTCAATAAATGTTTCCGGAATGCACCTAAAACCACATTGAAAACAATTTCATTAATAATTTCCTATTTCATAGTTTGACCTTGCTCACTGCAATGTGACGATAATTTACCAATTTTTGATTTAAATGTGTTTCCATTCTGTCGATATCCATGCAAGCAAAGAACTCGTAGTTTTTCCTCGGGCTCCGAATCGTTGCTCTTCTGTGGTTTTTCTTTGTGTTTTGTTGAACTCATGGCCAATTTTCAATCAAAAATCGAATTATCTGTACAAATAACAAAAATTAGGTTATAAATGTTGCCTAAGTATTGCTGTCAGTATTTGGTCTTAAATGTCAAGTGACGTTTCGTTTGGACATGTGTGTGTGTGTTGTTTGCCTGAAATCGCTGTAGTAACCGGCTTCTTGGGAATGTTGTGCGCTGCCGCTGTGAACGGGGGCAACACTTTCCATGATTTTGTTCGGCCGCCGCTCATTGCGTCAGTCCAATTTGTCAATTCGCCTAGCAAATGACGCTGATGTGCGTATAGCTCACACTCTGGGGCTCCAAAATCACTACTCGTTTTTTTTCTTTCAAAAATCTAAATTTAGTAAATAAAACACAAACAACTGATTCGTTGCAGATTGCCGAACGAAATTTTTTGTTGATCTGATTGTGTGATCGGTGACAGTGCTTAAAGGTGTTCACTATGTCGATTCGTCATGAAGGTAAATACAAGTTTCCGTGGAAATCCAATGTTCAAGCCTACTTTGTGTCAAGTTTATTGTTTTGTGTGCATAAAATCAATAAATCACCGGGCTAGTGGCAAATGATTCAAGCAATTCAATCGATTCTAGTTTTTAGTCGATTTGATACTTACTTTGTTCACAATTCTTACAATTGAATATCGAAACAACTTGTCACATTGTCAATGTCAATGGAAAAAGAGAAAGAAAAAAACAAAATTGAAATTTGAGCTGGAAAAATGAAATGGACTTTTGTGCTAAATCGCAATACACACTGTGGAATGTAATTTGTTCATGTTTCAGGTGGTGGTCCGATCGAATCATTTGATAACGATGATATTCAGGGCGATTGCAATGGAAATATAATTCGCATTAGGGGTTTGCCATGGAATACAACCAAACAAGAGATCTGTGATTTTTTCGACGGTGTAAACATTGTGAATGGTGAAAATGGCATCCATTGGGTCACTCTAGCCACTAATCACACCAAACCACTTAGCGAAGCATACATTGAACTAGCTTCATTTGATGATCTGCAACGTGCACAAACATTTCACAAGAAAAACCTGGGCACTCGGTACATTGAAGGTAAATAGAATTGGGGGGAATGTACTATGACGTTGTTTAATGCGATGTTTGTTCCGACTAAATGAACTGGAACATTGAATGCAATCGATGTGTATGATGCATGTTTTACTATCGTTTACAGTGTTCGAATCGAGCTTCGATGAATTCCAAAGTATAATGAGTAAACAAAAAGGTGCCCAAGATGAAAGTGTGGTACGATTGCGGGGTTTGCCATGGAATGCAACCGAATCGGAAATTTCTGAATTCTTTGACGGTGAGAAATTTAAAATGCTATTTTTCAATGGCGGTATTTTAATTCAGCTTGTGGAACTTGGGAATTGCCAACGCGTTCCGAACTCTAACCGTTTTGCACTCTCTCGATAGGTTTACTAATCAAACAAAACAACGGCATTTATATACCTTACAATAAAAATGGCAAGGCATCCGGCGAAGCATTTGTGCATTTTGAGACAATTGAAGACTGTAACCAAGCCCTGACACGCAATATGAATAAGCTGGGCCACAGGTTTGTTATTGCAATTTGGTTTTTAAAAAAAATGATGATTCTTCACCGATATTTCCATTTACTTCGCGACTTTTGATATCTCGTCATAAAGCGGCGGGCGATAAGAGTTCAAATCCATCATATAAAGTGTGTGCATTACATTTTATACGTAAACTATCATATCGATATTCACGATAAACAGTTTACAAGTTTATTTAACTGTCAACTGCAAACCAGTTTATTTATAAACAGCGATTGTTTCATTTGTTTGTTTGTTTTTGTTCTTCGGTTAGGTACATTGAAATATTCCGAAGTACGGAACAACAGATGATTCGAAGTGTAATGCAAACGAATCCGAATCGCAACAATGGTGGCGGGCGAAATTCGAATAGTGGCAACTTTCAGTCAAACGGCAACAATCGAATGCACCCGTACGACCGTAATGGTGGCAACAACTTTGGCCGGGGAAACAATATGCGAGGCAGAAATCAAAATAATCGAAACGATTTTCGAAGAGGTATAAACACGAGAAACATTTTCAATTTTTTTCATAAAAAGAAGGACACATACAAGAACAGATTTACAGGCAATAACATATTATTAACTATACTTAATAACATAATAATAACGGTCGATATATTGGTCCAACATAACATAATAATAACGTTATTAAGATTCAGCATAATAATAACATAATATGTTCCGAAATATGTTGGATTTTTCTTAATAAATCCTATGATTCGGCGCTAATAATATATTATTAACTATAATAATAACATATTATTAAGATACAATCTTAATAACGCTTTTTTCGCCCATTTTTTTCGCCGGAGTACTGACCAGTTGTTTTTTCACTGCGGAGTACACACATGAATTTTTGTACTGTTGCAATGAAATTAAAATGACTTTTTGAAACGGAATTATCATGTATTAAACTTAACCATTAAGTTTAGGAAATTTATTTAGATAACACCCGATATAACTCATAACATATTATGTTATTATTATGCTGAATCTTAATAACGTTTTTAAGATTAAAAAAATCCCAACAATAAATAATAATGAATATGTCGGGCAATAACATATTAATAACATATCGAAAATTTAAATCTGTGGTTGTTTTTTGTCCGCAGAATTGAAAATATCTTTGAACTAACTTCATTTTTCCCACAGATCGCCCGAACAACAATAACGGGGATTCATTCATGCAAAACTCAGGCCAACCTAATAATCGTAACTTTGGAAATCGATCGTTCAATTCAAACAATGGCGGTGGCAACGGCGGCAACGGCGGCAATTCCTTTTCAAACGATCGAGATCGATTTGATCAAAACAATCAAAATGCGAACGGAAATTTCTATGAAGATTTTGATCTGAACGAATTTGCAAAGAATCTTATCGGCTTTGGCAACGATAGTCGACAAGACTTTGGTGGCAATCGAAACTTTAATAATAGACAACAAGATTCTGGTGGTAACAATGACTTTTTCGGAAATTCAAACTGGAAAGGTTCAAATAATCAATTCAATTCCCGTGGTGGCGACGGCGGCGGTGGCAGCGGTGGTGGTAGCAGCGTAGGCGGCGGCGGCGGCGGCACAAATAATCGCTTCAATAACAATCGAAATTTTGTAAGCAACGATGATACTCTCAGCGGCCAGCACTGTATTCATATGAGGGGTTTGCCATACTACACGGATGAAATGGATGTCTTTACCGTAGGTTCCCTCTTCTGACAATTGTTTAAATGGAATGAACTCAATTTTGTTCGCCCGTATTCAAAAGGTAGTTTATAACAATGCAATTTGTGTGTCTTTTACAGTTTTTCTCACCACTAAAGCCAAATTTCTGTAAAATTATAATCAACAAAGCTGGATTGCACAGTGGCGAGGCTAAAGCATACTTTGATTCATACGACCAAGTTAGAACGGCAATGAGCAAAGATCGCATGAAAATGGGAAGTCGCTACATTGAATTGTTCTACGGCGGTTCATCAAACTAATATAGCCAAGGGGATTTATTTGCTAGGGGGTTTTGAGTGATTAATCAAGTGTTTCATTTAATTTATAAATTTATAAACTAAAGAAAGAAGAAATCAGCAACAACAAAACCAACTACCTTCTGATTCCAGTCGAATCAATTTCATATAACACAAACTCACACGTGCGCATTTCTTCAGCTGGAATTTGAACATTATATTTAAACATTATAGCTAAATGTACGTTTGTATGCGTAAACTAATTTATGTCACGAAATAAACAAAACAACGGATTTTTCATTCAATTACAACAATTTTAAAAGAGTCGTTTTTCTTCAAATTTCTACGAATGGTTCGTCCTTTTTCATGTGTTTGGTTCAAAGAAAAGTCGACTTTTTTCTTGGAGTTATTTCAAATGTGGTTTATTTGAATCCCAGGTAAAGTGAAACGCAACAAAAAAAGAGTATACCATACCAAATATAAAGAAATATACTAATACCATCGTCGTAAAAAAAACCTTTCCAGAAAAAGTTGGAATTTCCAACTTGGAAATTTAGTAAGAATTTGTGATCAATCTTCTCGTGTGTCCATACAGTAAACAAGGTAAATGTGACTAGAGTGATATTACTTTAGCTCATCTTTTGCCCCAGATTTTGTGTCTGGTGTCTTGGATTCATTGGCGGAATCAGACTTAACATCATCATCCTTTGGTTTTCCACTTCCTCCGGCTTTGTCTTCTGCATTTGGTTTCTTGTTTGCTTCATCGATTTCCTTATGTTCATGTTCGATAAGTTCTTTCAATTCATCACCAAGACCAACTTTATTAGCTAGTTCCAAAACACCGTCATCACAGTCACCGAGCCAAGCAACATCTCGTTTGTTATTCTTCTTGCCAATCAATAGTGCTGCATTTCCGAAAAGGAAATCGTATCGCGAAGCCGTGCCAACCAACTCTCTGTTGATCAAAAATCGTACGCATTGTTTCTTCGGTCGGTTAACGAGCGATGCAAATGGTTGAACTTCCAGCGAGGTTCCCATGATGATCAATAAATCGCATTCCTTGAAATCTTTGTCCGGTAGTACATGGAATTTTCGTGGCAAATCCTCTCCAAAGAAAACGATATCCGGTTTCACAACACCATTGCACTTGATGCATGTAGGCACATTGTCAGCGAATATTTGCTCTTTCATCCATTCCATGCTGTACTCACGACGACAGCCCAAACAGTGATTGGTGTGGAATGTTCCATGCGCTTCCACCAATTTCTCACTGGGAATGCCCGCAATATGCTCCAAAGTGTCGATATTCTGAGTGTAGTGTCGCAAGAGTAATCCTTTTTCATGTAGCAATCGCACGAAATAATGGCACGGTGTCGGTTTAAATTGCCCCGGATACAATTCTTTGGCCAATGCGAAAAATGGTTGTGGATTCTTCTTAAAATAGCCTATCTCGAATACGGCTGTCGGGTATGGAAGATCATACTTTTGCAAATTGTGATAGAGTCCAGTTTCAGGAGATCGAAAATCGGGAATGCCAGCAGCTGGAAAGAATTGATTGGAAACGTAGTTTTTTTTTTAAACCAATTGAACCTTTTCTGAGTTGTCACATTATTTTGACACGAACCGTATCGAATTCACAGTTCACACCAAAAACATGCAATTTAGGTCAACTTACATGTTGAAATACCAGCTCCAACCAACGTGATAATTTTTTTAAATCCTTTTTCCTTCCAATGGTCAATTAATCCTTGACAATCAACCGTTTTCAAAACTTGTGGGCCACTTGTATCGGCTTCGTCATCGGATGACAATCCCAATTTATGCTTAAGATACTGTTGAATGTAATCCAATTTAGATTTATCCGTCGTTGGTTTGGTGTAGTCTGAAGATGCGCCACACTCATCGTCGTCACTTTCAGAGGAAGAAGGAACGTGTGGTTTCTTCTTTTCACGATACTCTTGCTTCGAGCCATCTACACAAAAAAAGAAAAACGTGTTTCACAGTCAAAATTAAAACGCAATACATCGAATATAATTCCCCATATCAATCACCTAAAAGCAATTTTTCAATCTAAACTCACCCTTTGATTCGCTCATCTCGAATCGGATTTGCGAAAAACTGAAGAATTTGCTGGAAAAATGATGCAGATGTCGAAGTGGCGATTGTTGACAATAATATTGCATGACAAGTGCAGCGCATGAAGTGTCAAAACCAAAACAGAGTCCCGTCCAATAGTGTTTGCGGCGAAATGGTTCACTGTATGAGTGTATCATGTAATTATATAATTGTCATTTCTCATATTTCTACACGCTAAAGTCTTTACTCCGTCCAATTGGAATCCTAACCTCAAACATGTGCCATTGACACAAAAGTCCAGTTTCAATCATCGATCTGCCGAATAAAAGTGTATTTTATTTAAATTTCGCAGTATTTTGAATGGATTTTTATTTTGTGCGGACTACACAAATCTAAAATGATACGCATCCATCTCGAAAATTCGTTATGAGCGGTTATTTTTATTTGGATATTTTACTGTAAGTAGCAAAAAGTGCGATCAATCATTTTCATTGAAGTTCATTTGTTGTGACAAAATGAAAAACCAGTTATTGATTCATTTTCAATTTTATGTTATTTGACCAATAGGAAATTGGCAAGTGAAGCAGAAAATTTATTACCAGTTTATGTAAAAGGTTGCATAGAACAGTCGTTGCATCGTATTTTTGGAGAAATTGGTGGTCACACAACAATTGACGTGCTAAAATTTGATGAGAAACGACATCGTTTGATTCTAAGAGTTCCTGAACAATTTTATGTTAAGTTGAGAGCCGCTTTGACACTTATCGATAAGTTCCAAGGCATTCCTTGTTATTTTCACGTTCAATCAGCATCACGCGTACTTCTCTCTCTGTTGGATACATTTTGATTTCGCTGAAACGATGTCGCATTGCAAGGATTATGGAAAAGACAAAGTGATTTTCGCCACAAAAGAAGACCACGAAAAGCCGAGCACAGTTGAATTGCCGGAGACGGAGCGAGCGCCTGGTTTGATTCTACCCGATGGAGAAATCAATTGGAATTGCCCCTGTTTAGGTGGCATGGCAACAGGCCCGTGCGGAGTTGAATTTCGAGAGGCGTTTTCATGCTTTCACTACAGGTATAGCATATAGATCGTATTTTGATATTGCAACGAGACATTTTTTTTCGATTTGCTCACTAGCATCACAAGAATTGCGATTTCGTCATCTCATTCAAACCCATTTTTTCTTCTGTTTTACAGTGAAGCGGAACCAAAAGGTTCCGATTGTTACGATCAATTCGCCACGATGCAAGAGTGCTTCGCCCGATATCCAACCGTATACAATAAATCCGGCAGCCCCGATGATGATGACGATGACGAAGGGAAAGATTTGGATCCAACAAACTTATTAGCAACACAAAGCAACGTCGATACTGTTGATCAGCTCGAAGAAACAGACAAAACTCCAAGTGTTAAAAATGATAAATCAACGGAAACAACAAGCAAACCTAAAGTTTAATCCCACATAGCAAATAAAATTGTAGTTTTTTCGGAATGAAAGTATAAGCAAGCATGATTTTGTGTCAATGCAAAAGATATAATAAAGAATATGTTTATTGACTTATTCAAAGTTTAAAATTACCGTGGTTTTTATTTTAATTTACTCGCTTAAACGGTTTATGTTAAAATTTAAAAATTTGTCATTCTACTAATAAGGCTGATGAGGTTCATAAGGTCTAGCTGTCTCGAGTTCCGATACTATTCCTTCTCATCGCCAATACCATCTGTGTTGATGGAGAACGTGGCCTCAGACTCCGGAAGACATGGCGAGTCGTAAATTTTGCAAATGCGCGAGTCACCTCGACCTTTGCGTAAAGACAGCCGTGTCGTCGATGCGTGCGCAATGATGTTGCCACCGATTGGCTTCTTTGGATCAGCTTGATGCATTGGACCACCTGAATCCACCGTCGCTACGACCTGATTCGTTATCAATATTGCAACGCCGAATTCGTCTGACAGTCGAAGCAACATTCGCAGAAAACGTGCCAAATGCATCTGACGAGCTGACAGTTCACCTCTTCCGTTATAGTCTGTTCGATACAGCTGCAATATGGATAGAATGAATCAGAATATTTGAATTTAAGCAGGATGTTTAATGTGAATGTCTCAATGAGTTTCTGAATGAACGCATTGAAATGCCCAATTCATAGCATTTTACTTACAGCTGTAGCACTGTCAACGATGAGCAAAGCATAACGCGTCTCAGCCATCATTGCAGCTGCTTGGATCAGAAGTTCAGTCTGATGATCTGTATTATATGCCCTAGCACAAGCCACATTGTCCAACACTTCGTTTTGATTCAGTTTGAAACGTTCAGCAACCTAAAAAATGCATTAAATTCAGCTTGGTTGGATGAAGAAAAGTGGCACTACACGACTGGACTCACCGCTAACAATCTTTCGGGCCTGAATGTTCCTTCTGTGTCGATGTACAGGCATTTGCCTTCACCACCACCTTGGCTGATTGGCAGTTGACATGTTACAGCCAGTGTGTGACACAGTTGTGTTTTCCCTGTTCGAAACTCACCAAACATTTCTGTGATTGAACCAGTTTCAATACCACCACCTAGTAATTTGTCCAGTTCACGTGAACCTGTCGTTAAGAACACGATTTCAGAGCGCTTATGATGAAATTCATTCGCAGAAAAGAATCCCATTGGCACGAATTTGGCCGCTTCGGCCAAGAGTTTTTCCACTTTTATTTCGGAAAATCCTTTAATTGCACTGGAATAAGAAGAAGAAAACGGTTAGTTTGAACATTTAAACTCTTTTCGTTTCGATTTGTTCTAGTTTGAGCTCATTTCATTTGAATTTGCTAAAAGCAATTACTTTATAAATTTGTTCACAGAAAAAAATCGCTAAACGAAGGAAATCGCTAGTTTCCATCCCATATTTCAATTGAACACATCAAACTCGACGAAAAACAGTACTATTGACAATACTTCTTGATTATCTATCTGTACTCCTAACTGTAAATTGCTGCCATGGCAAAATCTGCATTGAAAAATTCCATTTCACACAATACTGAATGCCAACTTTGTGTGTAATGAAACAATGGGGCCAAGCATAAACGATGCTGTTGTTGTTGTTGCTGCTGCTTTAGTTTCAACTCAACTGCAAACTTCAAGTTAGATCGTCCGATTTTAAGAAATGGGTGCTTTGTGCAACCAAAACATGTTCAAACACGAATGTCATTATGTAAATAAACAAGTCGTATCATACTCACAGCAAAGCCTTTTTCGGCACAAACAGCAGTGAATCAACGGTATAATATCCCTCCGCTTGCAATTTCTTAATGTCGCCATTTGTGATTCCGTTAACCTATTCAACGACAACAACTTGTTGTGAAATTCTCTGAATGAAAAAAAAAATGCATTTTTTCAAGTCATACATACCTCGAGTTTTGTGATCAATTGTGGTCCAAATTCTTCATCTGCTTCATCATTTGGAACGGTTTTCACCGATCTACCTGCTTCACTTTGTGCCATTTTCGATGTTTCTTCTATCGAATTTGTGGAATGGACAAAAATATGTACATCAATTGTTTTCACAGTGTGTGCCGCACAATACGACTTTGTTTGTTGATAGATTCACAACGACAAATCCCGCTCAGCTGAATTGTCGTTTGATTTTGACAGCTGACCGCTCGTAGCGCCATTCCATTGGCGAACAAAGAAAACAAAGAACGAATAGTCTCCACACAGTTCAAGTCAATGAATTTCTCGAACCATCGTTTCGAACTGGTTTTGATGGAATCAGCTGAAATATCGGTTGGAGAAATACCGATTCAATTTTGTTTAAATCCATTATTACATTTTCTAAAAAAATTTCTGTGTAATACTTTGCCAACAGAAATAATTCATTCAAAATTCCATTGACAATTTCGAATGAAAAAAACAATTATTGTTTCCATTTCAATTCCGCATGCGGAGAGTTTATAGTCAAATGGAAGCGTATATGAAGTCTCCGCAATCAGCCAGCGACTCTACAAATGTTTTGTTTTTCTTTTTCACACACACAATGGGTCAACTAACTAGTTGAAACAGTACGAGTAAAAGTGCAGAGTTGGAAATGTGTTATGGAAAAACACAAAATCAAAATAAAGTAAAAATCAAGTGAAACAATAGTAGAATCTTGAAAAAATTTCGATAAAAACAATTGAAAAAGCGAAAAAATATAAAAGATATAGAAAAATTCGCCAGTGTAAGTGCGTAAATGTGTATTAGTTCAATAATATGAAATAAAAATAGAGACTGTCGTTGCATGGTATTGAAATCAATTAGTTAATTCATTCATCGTTGTTTTTTTTTTGCTGTGTTTGGCCTTGTTGTGGTATTATGAATATTTCTGTGTGAAAAGAGTACCATTTGGTTATTTTCGTGATGATTTTTCGAGTGTTTTGGCAATTTGATAACAATTGATGTTAAAAATTCCGCCAAAATTCTATAGCTAGATGAAAATAAAAATAGATTTTTATTAAATAAAATTTAATGGGCAAATTTCTATTCAATCAAAGTTGCTCATTAAGTAAACAGTTTCTATTTATTTTACGATGGTCTTGATAGCAGCAGCAGCAACAGCGACAACGGAGAAGAGAGAGAAAAAAACTTTAAATCACATTGATACTCATACGCATTCATATCTTCTTCTTCTTATATTGGTTCGTTCGTTGTGTATTGTTGTTTCATTTTCACGAATCTAGTTTGTGCTAATAAAATATTCAATTTTCAATGTGTGCCTTCATTTGATTTTCTTCTTGTTTCGGATGTTATTATTGCTGTGCAGTTGTTGTAACACCACATTCGTTAAGGCCATAGAGACAGAGGCGAACACTGATAGCAAACACACAATGTGTATGTAGTGTGTGTCAGTATCTGTCTCTCTGTCTTTGCTTTCATGCTTCTTCTTCCTTTTTCAATGTGCGATGATTTTGTTTTTGTTGTTGCCTTTGTTGTCGCTGCTGAGCGTGAATTTTAATTTCTTTGGCATTCTTCTTCAATTTTTTCTTTCTTCCATTTCTCGGTTCACATGATATTATTGATATATACCAATGTGTGCATATATACTATTACGCATGGAACCTATACATTGGCTGATTGCGTACGTTGTTTATATGTATCAATGTGTGTTGATTTCATTCCGTAGAATGAAGCCATCGGCCATTCAGCTTAATATGAAATCGAACTTTGATTGAATATACTTTGATAACTGCACCTCACCATCTCATAGTGAAAGTTTTTTTTTTGAAGCAGTGTGCATGATATTCGCCGTAATGTTTATTAGGTGTATAAAATCCAATTATTAAATTTACAGTTCGAAATTAAAGGATTACTCGAGACTCGAGGTGAACTCCAGCGAAAGACAAAAACTAGTGAAAGTGAAAATATGATTTGAACAAAGTGCACATATATTTGTGAGACAAATCGAAAAGAGGAAGCAGATAGGAAAACGTGACTTAAAACACAGAGAATTTAAAGCAAAAATTTATTTAAATGTTGTGAACGCCAACCAGAGGAAGTGAAAAAAAACAATGTGTTTCATGGATAGTAAATCACAGGCGTCGATAAGCAGTGAGCTACCGAACAAAATGATCAACGGAAAACGGGCCAAACCGAAGGAAAAACGAAGGTAAGTGTGATAGTGAGCGTGTGTGTGTGGATGTGTAGAATTTTCACATCCATATAATTTGTCGTTGTCATCATTTCAACATCCAACGTCTATATTTACTCACTCACTTATTCGGTTCATGTGACATGGAGCACTGTTTTCAGTTTTCTCAAATAAAAGATGCACGAAATATCCCATTTTTCGAGTAAACTTAACGAAAACAGGCCTCGATTATCTATATCAAGTTGCCACAATTATAAAAATTCATATAAATATTGCTTGAGATTCCCTGTCAACGACTCACAATTCTATTTATTTTCTCTTTGGTCGTAAATACAGATGACCTATTTTACTTTGTCTCTCTCCCATCGCCATATCACAAATGCACACAAAAACAACGTGCTGTTGTGAGCTTGTGCTAGTGCGTGTGAGACAGCTCCTTGGCGATCATTTTCATTTATACATATTTTATGGCTGCGTGTTGTTGTTGACTGTCTGTGCTGCTATTATATTTTAATCATGGTAACTGATTGAAATTTTTGTATGCCGTATTCGAGACTCCATCCTTCGAATAAATGATATTCGCAGCGCTCAACACATTCGAAGGAGGTTTTTTTCTGTTTTATAACCGAACAGATTAAAGCAAAAGCCATAAAAGTTTATTCGTTTCAGCAAAAAGTGTGTGCAATGCAACGCACAAGCAAATAAACATGTCAACACAAATGATATTGTAACTGCGTTTTTATCGGCGCATCGGTGTGACAATTAGCGAACATCAACAACACACAGCTCAAATTCACCCAGAAAACGCGTTCAACAGAATTTAAATGAGCTGCCTTTCAACTAATACAACCACACTTGCGCAGCCTGCTATCTGATACTTGTTCTCATTTATATTTCTCAATATTTCTTTTGTTGTTAATTAACTGCCTTCGCTATACCGCATATACGTTGTATTTCTCTTTCTCTCTTTCTCTCTTTCAATCTCCTTTTATCGACAATATTTTTTTGGACAATCGTTATTTTTTTTAATCAAATTTGACTGCAAACAAGTTTTTATTTCCACTTTTCAACTGTTGCGTTCCATTGTTGTCGTTAAATTTTCGTTCATTTTCGGTGTCGCGATCGAATGATCCGAACCGAATTCGGGCTGAAAATTCCTGCAACCACAACTCTCTGATTGTGCATGCGCACACCATACGTGCTGAATGATCGTTGTTTTAGACGCAAAACATACGCATTTGAATTGTATGAACAACATCACGGAACACCATGGGAATGACGAAAATAAATTGATTCTTCGGAAATACAACTTCAGGTTGGACAACATTTATATAAACCGTTTTGCAGGTTGTTTTTTTTTTTCTAATGGAACGCTTTTTTATTTGTGACGACCCTCCGATTTAATACACTATTTTGAAATTGCTACGAAACCTTGCACAAACAACAGAAAACCCGACCAGAGAAATCGCGACAATATGCAAATTTGCCCAATTCATTCGCACCGGTTACTTTTTTCGGTGTGGTGCATAAAAAAAATGTTGCATGGCAAAAATTCGTTATGTGAATGGTATGCAGATTAATGTCATTTACGGTCAATTGATCGCCAGTTTTATGCCCGTTGTTCTCAGCGCACAGAAAATCTCGAGAGCATTTAGAGAGGACAAAAACCAGTTTTTCAACTTCGATCAATTTAATTTACGGCGTATTTCAATTTGATTTGTTTTCATCATTATGCCCACATGTTTACATCTGTTTTTCTTTCTCTCTCTCTATTTTTTGCTCTCTGTCACTCTCTATCTACAAACGTTGTACATACATTGTAAAGAACAAAAACAAATGCGGATACAGTGTGATAAATAAATACCACTGTTATCATATCATTAGGCAAAATGTGTGCATTTCTTTAAGAAGAGAACAAACAAAGCGTTTCATATTCCAATATCCTAGTTATTAGTGGGGCCAAAAATCAAATCGTTCATGTAATGTTCGAACTCATTAAGAAATGAGTTTTTTGCTTCCGATTTTGAACAAGCGTCTATATTATTGAATGGTGCCTGGTGACTAATGACAAAATTACCAATTCAAATGTGTTTTTGAAATCAACAAAACACTTTTGTTTTGATTCCATTGATAAGAGATCGTTTGCAAATCATTAAATTCGCATGTTGACCGACTTGAATAAATTAATTTCTATAGATAGAAGCCCGTGTTCGATAAAACGTTTTGCTTTTTATCTTTATAGGCGCGCATATTTCCATTTCTACTTCCCAGTCAGGAACCATGTGTTTACCAAGATTTATCGGCATGTCGTCAAGTGAAGTGTTCGATGGCAAACAATTCGATATGTTCTTTCATGACCATTCCTATTATTTTATTGACTAAAAAATCTAAATTTGCAGCAAAAAAAGCGCCTGAATTTCTGCTAGTCCTTTATCAGATTCACCCTTGTAAGAAAATTTATAATGAGAGCAATATTTTCTATCAACAGAGTGTGACGACACTGCTGGAACAAAAAAACGCAAAGATGGTTTGATTGAATTAAATTAATCTTGAGAGAGTAAATCGCGCGCGTTGTACTAAAATCTAAGCGCATGTCGAACACAATCAAATGATAATCTCAAACGTTATCTTATCATAATAGAGTAGAAAACAAGACCGCAGAGCTCCGCTTCGCTCCGCTCTGCGTTCTTGAGTTTTTGGTTACCTAATCTATTTTGTTGTTCCACAACAAACTATTTTTTGGCGCACTACATGAAATGTATTTCATCAAAGTAACTTTGAAGTAATATATTTATTTGAAAAATGAATTACAAGATTTGTCGTTACTGCCACTGTTTTAAATTAAATAAAAAATATGGGCATAAAATTCAGATTCACCATATTTTGTTTCAACACTCAAAAAGTATCAAGGAAAAAAAAGAGCAGATTAGTAGCTCTAGATTTCATGTAGTGCTAAAAAGAAGAATTCTGCACATCATACAATGATACTGGGCGATTATGTGTGTGCGTATGTCTGTGGGCCATTGTATGGAGAGTTCATTTGTTCGGCTCATATTTGATAATTGTAATTGTTGTGAAATTGAAATTGTCTATGTTTTGATTTGTACTTTACGGGCGATCGCTTATCTGATTATTGAGCTGCAAACTGATGAACCGACTAGCGGTACGGACAGTAGCTAGGCGAGTGCGGTCACATGAAAATCAACGACGACTCTAGTGATGTGCTGTTTGAAATTTCGTCAAAATTCAATAACAATTACCGAACCCTATTCTAACATTTGGATGGGTGTAAATATTCGATAAAAAGACGCAATAGAAATCATATTTAACGCAAACGGACAGAACGAGACAAAGAAGAAGTGATTTGTTTTCTTCATATTTTGTAAATAAAATGGATTATTACCGGCAATCGAGTGCGGCCACTGTGCCGACAGGTTGTTCACCAACTTGGTACGAAGCGGTTAATTCGGAATTCTTCAACGAACAAGATCAAATACAAAAAATGAAATCGAATAACCAACACATCTACGCGAACAGTACTGCTGCTGCCACCACTGCCACGAATCACTCGATAAATATGCACGAGCAACCTTTGACCAACGCGGTGACAACAACCGAACATCAACAAACACACAACAACAACAACATGGAATATTATAATCGGCCCATATCAATGCATTTCAATAATGATGCTAATAACTATTTTCCACCGCCGCCACCACCGCCTTCGTCTCTTGTTGGCGATGGCAATGCGTTGCTGTCATACGCACCTTGTCAGGGGCCACGACCATGGAATTTTGCACAATGCTATGGCTTTTATGGTCAACCAGCTTGTTCAATGCTCAAGATTATTGACATGGAAGATTTTATGTGAGTTTCGTTTCGTAAGTGCAATTTGCGGCGCTATGTCTGTCTCTCTTTATGTGTCTTTGTGCGTGCATTGGTGTTTGTGTGTGCAAGAAAAAATTGTTGTGCATTGCAATAAAATCGTGAATTCTGTCTCGGTGCATTCGTCGTCTAAGCGGATGCGTCAATAAACCGCCGATTTGATGTCTGTTCTTTTGATTTTTATTGCGATTTTGAATTAATCAGGAGATCCGCGTACGTGCTGCCCTATTAAAATGTTGTGTGTGTTTTTCTTTCCGTTCGAGTGCTTGTTTTAAACATTCTACATTTATTTCTATCGATCCAGAAAAAATCGTTACTAAATGAAACTGAGCGTACAAACACATGCCGTGTAAATTTTCTTTGTTGTTGTTGTATCAACAATTCAACCAAAAATGAAGAAAAAAACAACAAAACCATCAGCAGAAAATTGTATGGCGAGCGCGTCGATAGCCTTTGCTCCAATATAAAAAGCGCACACCATTCAAATTGCTTGGAATTCTTTCATGTTCGATAGCGTTATCATTTGTGACATTAGACAAAATACAATTTGTTTTTTTCGGTCTTGAAATTGGCAAACTGATTAACAGCCCTCTTCTTTGCCAAAGAGAAGCTCTCAGTTGGCAGCATTTCTTATTATAAATCAATCATAAATTATAATTATCGGGTAAAAGCAAAAAGAAAACAATAAGTTTTGTTGGTTTTTTTTTTCAATGACAAAAGTTCAATTATTATGGAAAAAATTCCATTTCGATGATGATAATAACGACTATTTCCTTCGGACAGTCAGAAGGTTTTGATTGATATTTCATGATGCAATCGTTCTTCAAAGAAGAAATGATAAAATTCCCCTTTGTTGAATATGATAAAATTGACATTTCAACCTGAAATTATCGATAATCAACACAAGTTTGATAATGTGATAATGGGGGAAAACCAACATTTAACTATTTTGTGATTTTAATCTGTGCGAATGAACGACATGGTCCAAGGTTGTGTCTTTGTTTTGAGCGTAAATGACGATAACATCGGTTTTCATGATCCAGTGTGTAGATAAAATTTTGTCAAGCATCAATAAATGGAATATGAAAACGGAAATCTAATACCTCGAAACGTGCAATTAGCTGATAATGGCACACCAGAAAACCATACGCTTTGTGAGCGAAAAGGATCTTATGTGAATAATTTCCATTGAGACGTAAATGTGCTCGCTGAAAAATGAATAACACACACACAGCAAATGAGTCACTTTGCAGATCTCTGCGCTGATATCGAAATAGGGTTTTTGGAGATAAAGTAATATTGTTTGGCCATAACAACGAAACGGCTATGAAATTAATAAATCTTACATGGCAAATGAGTTATACCATTATTATATTGGTGTTATTATTGCTGCGCGTGATAGTTGCGACTAGTAATAAATTCATACATGAACCGTTTAGTAGAGACAAATGATAAATTTGGCGAAATGCGTCGTTGTCACTCAATTTCCATATGAAACAAATTGAAATTTATTCCGAAATGAGAATGAATGTCAAATTGAGCACGATAATTTATCTTAAGCCACTTTTTTTTCTCTCTTTCTTATTCTCATATCAACATCTCTTCTCGTCCTTTGTTTTATCGAATGCAGGAACAATGAAAAACGCAAGGAGAAATCGCGTGATGCGGCCAGATGTCGTCGTTCGCGCGAAACGGAAATTTTCACCGAGTTGGGCGATACGTTGCCGGTACGCAAAGATGAATTGGAAAATCTTGATAAATCATCCGTGATGCGCTTAGCGATTGCTACATTGAAAATCGAAGACACGCTGCAATTATGTGAGTAACATTCTGATTAATTTCCAACGGTTGAAATTCACTTTGTCTGTCTGGGGCGGGCGAGTGGCTCTGCAAAAATCGAAATCAACAACATGCTAAATTTGCATTTTTCTTATAAATTCTAGTTAAATTTGACGATGAAGCCAAACAGACGACGGATGATCAACAACTTAGCAACATCGATGAAAATGTTGTGATGAAAGCACTTGACGGATTCTTGATTATCCTCTCGACCGACGGCGATGTTATTTATGTCTCGGAAAATATTCACGAATACATTGGCATTCAGCAGGTATGTAGACAGGATTAAGCATCAGCAAAAAAAAAACAACAATCGAATATCGAATTTTTCAAATTATTTTTCAACGATTTTTGTCTGGTCATTTTCAGATTGAGATTATTGGAAATCCAATTTGGGACTACACGCACCAGTGCGACCATACTGAATTGCGTGATACTTTGAAGGCACACGTCGAAGATCAGAAGAAAAACGGCGAATCGTCCCATCGCAATGTTTTGATTCGTATCAAGTGCACGTTGACAAGCCGCGGTCGCAGCGTTAATATCAAAAGTGCAACATACAAAGTAAGAACCCTGTTTTGCTTTGGATACATTTTTTTGTTCGATTCCATCGTTTCAACACTTACGATAATGGTTTTTCTAACGAATAAATGCATTTCGGAATTGCAGGTCATCAACATAGAGGGTCATATTGTGTTGGATGAAACAAAGAACCAACATCAATTCGTTGCAATTGCACGCTTGATACCACATCCCTCAAACATTGAGGTGCCATTGGATTCGAGAACATTTTTATCGAAACATTCATTAAACATGAAGTTCTCTTACGTCGATGACAAGTATGTATATAAGTCTTTTTTTTCCTATTCCCGAATCAACATTTCATTTTAGTATTGGGAATGCTGCTGCTTTTTCTTCGAAAAAAATCTGACATGTATTCATACATAGATGAATGGGTGTGTTCGAAAGACGCCGATGTGCAGTCGGGCCCCAATTAAAACTAATTGATTTTACAAAATAATTTTCAATTTGTTTTTTTTCTCTGTTTCGTTTTTGTCTTCAGAATGCTGCCAATTTTGGGATACAAACCGTCTGATTTATTGGATAAATCGTTGTATGAATGCCATCACAGTGTCGATTCCGAAGCACTAATGGTTGCATTTAAAAATGGTGAGTAATTACCTCATGTTATACTAGCGTATATCTATTTCTCTTGATTTGCTCCAATCCAATTAGAAAGCACTTTAACGTTGAACGTTCCATTCACCTTTTCGTAGAACTTAAATTGCTGGAAATGTTTCTTTATAAACATATTTGTTTTGAAATTAATGTTACGCTGTGCTCGGTACAGCAGTACCGCCAATACCCATAACGCTCATTCTCTCTCACTGGCTGGCTGCGGTTTTATTTACCTCATACACAAACAATCATTTGACTTGTTCACTATTTTCATGCACTTCGTGGTAGATTGAAAACACATTTTTACCGAAAACCCCCTCACCACTCTCCAACCCAATTCAATCGAAAAGTAAAAATCGAAGAAATCCCAAAACGTGGGAGAATAAGCGAAAACAAGAACAAGTCGAAAATAACGAATCTGGCGATCGCGTTGAGGAAAAAACTTAGATTCGAACATTAATTAAAAAGAAAGTTTGTAACATGCTGTCAAGCAACGTTCTACTTCATATCTTTCCTTCTTCCACACTTTATCGATTAATTACTGAGTGTTCGTGCGGACACAGATTGAGAGAGAGAGAGCACATACACATGCAGCAATCGGTAGTTAAAGTGAATCAAAGTAAAGGAAAAACTTTCAAATCGTACTAGTTTATAAACATTAATTTATGTAAATTTTAATGCGCTCTCGTTCGTTAGATCTCAAATTACGATATTCCAAAAGTTTAGTGAACTAATGGCATTTTGGTGGCGATGGTGGTGGTGGTGGTTGGTTTCGACTTCTCAGAGTTCTTCCGTTGGTGTTTTGGTGCTGTACTCTCTTCGTGCGGCTACGAAAACAGCGACTCGATGGGTGTCGAGCGGAAAAACTTGTTGATTTCATTAATTTTCGATGCTTCGAGGATTTAATTTCATATCATTTTTTCCTGTTGCTCACTCTCTAAGTCGTTCGAAGTTTGTGCACACACGCATACACAGTTCACCATTCGGAAGCGAAAATGAAATTACCATTTTTGCTTGTTGTGCAACTTATTATTGGTACCATTGATGCTGCTGATGCACATTAAATGCTATTCAATAGAGCCGAAGTCATTGTGTGACTACTGTTCCGTTCAGTTCCAACAATGTCGCAATAATTGAGCATAGAATTCGAAATGATTGGGTAATCAATTTTGGCTTGCGGCGCTTTCAAATGGAACGAAATCGTTTTGTTGTCGCCGTGGGAACATTTCAAACTCGCTAAAATTAACTTTTGTGCAAAAGCACACAGAATTTGCAAGCCAAAAATGTGATTCGTGTAGGGAGTGTGAGGCGGCGGAGGTTCGATATGTTGCTCCGAAAATAGTGTGAGTCGGTTTTCTTTTGTGTAAGCAAAATCCAAAGTGTCATCCGTTTGCCAAATTCAATTAAAATGTAATGCTTAAGTGAACGTCATGACATCGACATTTCCCATGTAGCAATCGCACTTCGCTCTCTTTGCTCATCACTCTCTCACTCTCTTGCTCTTGTTTCACAAAGACCGTTTCATTTAGCCAAATTGTTACGAATTTTATTAGCAGCACACTGCGAGATGCGTAAAAATAATTTCACTCGCCCGATAAGCAATGCGCTATTGTTCCCCGATAAAATAATAAATTTAAAATGGCTTGCATTAAATGCTGAGTTGTGCATCTGTGAATGAAAGTTTTGCACACACACACACACACACACACACACACACACACACACACACACACTTCTCGCCAGGGATGCGACCATGTATTCGTATAGAATTCTACGGAATAGGTAATGACAGTTCGACAATGTGTAATATGCCTGAATATACATCACAGTTAACAATTTTCGTTCGGGTGATGGAAATTTATAGTTTCGTCTCGATCGTTGTATTTTCTGTTGATTTTGTGGTTTTCCCGTAATACCCAACGTCTCACAAACTGGGTGATTTCGTCGCTCGTAAACGATATATACATATTTGAATCCTTATCGACCCAGAAAATCTGCATATAAGGACAATGAAAATGTCTTGTCTGATAAGTTTTCCCATGCCCGAAGTGTGGTTTTAGAATTTTTGCAGTCGAAAACATACGGGATTTTCGGAAGCTCAAGAGCACACAAAGGGAGTGAGTGAACTGTGGGAGTGTGAGTGAAAAAGCACTCAAACCGAAGTTACGATAATGTACCTATATTATCTACACTTTGAATCTCACTCTTTGTGCTGGTGTTGCTGCTTTTTCTGTAATCAGCCCAGATCATTTTCACTTGCATTTTATACCGCCACCGTCACCACCACCGCTGCTGCTCGTTCGATCCGTTTTTCATTTGGCTGCCGTGTAAGAAGTTCATTTACATCTTTCACGCCATTTTATAATTTTATAAACATGAAATGCATTTCGCATAATTTATTAACCTTTTCTCGTTCATGCATTCGAGAATAGTTTACCGTTTGCCATGCCATATCCAGTTGGCTGTGTGTCTGTGTGAGAAGTGAACTATTATTATATTTACTAGTTAGCGCGTTCTGGCATTTTTCAAGGGATGCCCGAAAAGCAGTGGTGGTAGAGAGTGGTGGCGACGGGGACGAGGAAACCAGTTGTTCCGATGACGGTTTTTCCACCATTGGTTGAGAAAGAGCGCCAGCAAACAAACAACATCTAAAGATGCAATAAGATTGTGAAACATTGCAACCGTACAGAGCGTGAGAAAGAAAAACGCGCACTTTGTACAAAAGAAGTAAGAGATTTGCTAAACAATGAACGAAATCGTTCAACATGTAAAGGATTAAAGACCTTATCACCTTCATGCAAACACATTGAAAAGCAACGAAACAAACAAACAAACGGACAGAATGAACGACGGGAAAAACACACACACACAGAGAGAGAGAGAGAGAGAGAGAGAGAGAGAGAGAGAGAGAGAGAGA
>NW_022595254.1:1466191-1489127 GCF_009176505.1 Sitodiplosis mosellana
GAGAGAGAGAGAGAGAGAGAGAGAGAGAGAGAGAGAGAGAGAGAGAGTGCGAATGTAAAAAGGCGAGAATGAATGGAAGTGAGAGCAAAAGAGAGAGAAAAAATGAGTGAAAAAGCAGAAAACGCAACCGAACGAAAGAAAGATCTCTTGACATAAAAAATTTATTATCGCAACGAGCATATAAACATGAAGTGGAAGTGTGTAACGAACACCCCGACACTTGTTCGTGCATGCATACATTCGCACGCGCGCGAGAGAGAACCCAAAAGCGGTTTATTTATTCTGACAAACTGATAGAAATTATGTTTCAAATACTTAGTTTCGTGTGAATGTGTGCGCATTTTGGCATCGAGTTTCGAAGTCGACGACGACGAACCACCGTCACTCTCTCGAAAGCGCATTCAATTCTTTGTTAATTTGTTGATGCAATAAAATCGCGGAGGCAAAACAAAACTAAACGACGACGACGAAGACGAAGCAGAAGAACGAATAATAATAAAAGGTAGCAAAGTTTTGTTTTATGTGTCATGCACACCGAAACGGATACACACATAAAATACACCAACACTAAGCCGCAACTAGCAACTCGAGTAGCATTCACCTTTAAAAGTACTTTTGAGTCGTTTTTATTCTCTCTTTCTCTTTCATTTTTTTCTATTATGACTGCTGCTGCTGCTGCTGCCGCTACTAATTTTTTATCAGTAAATTACTAATCATATGAACCTGTATTTCTGGTAATTCATTTCGCGCATTACTTATTCTAACGACGAAATAGAATTCCTAATGGAAAATCACAAACGTAAGTTACAAACCCGACACAACACGTAGGTGCTTGTTGACGTTTATGTTGTTCGTTCGTGCGCTCGCGATCACAGGTCTCACACGAGTCGTTCCTCATTAACACACAAAATCATCGCGATACAATGCAGCAATCATTTTAAAACTGAAATGTCATTTCAGTATTTTGATCCTTTTGCGCAATACGCGTGGATTAGCTGCAGAAGATGCGAGCGAATGGGTTAATCTGCTTCTAAAAAGTCATTTGCACCGAAATTTTATTAGTGTTTTGGCTTTGGAAAAACTCTTCAAAAACCCATTTTCATAAATGAGAAATGTTGCGAATGAAGAGAAAAAAAAGCTGCTCCATTTGAGTGAGCATTAAATCCATGCACATAAGCAGCACTAGCAGCAGCAGCAGAGTTATGAATGGTTAAATGGGAAGAAAATCGTATAGTTTACGACTTTGGATTACAAATGACTTACAAAAATACATTGTGTGTAAAACTCTAACTCAATGCATTTATTATCATCCCGTGTGAAATGTTCATTTTGCGTTTTCGTTCATTTCCAAGGAATTATGATTTATTTTTTTTTGGGGGGGGGGGGGAGAGTATGAATAAATAAAAAATGCGCCATAAATTGCAATATCAAATCAAATGCCAACCGAGCGTCATGCTCATGTTGCTGTCATCGTCGTTAGAACAAACAACAAACCCGACGAAAGAATGAATGAGAGCGTTGAGCGAGATGAACTTGGACATTGCACATTTTTCCCGACCATTTGGCGTAGTTGCAGCTCATAAAAAAGAAGGCGAACCATTCGCGCTGAACAGTGAGCGAAAAAGGAAAAGGAATGGAATGCAAAGCGACAGAGAGCGAGATAGTAAGAGCCAAAGTCAGAGTGCTTTGGTAATCGGACGATGATCATTGGATTATAATCAAATTTGTATAAATTGAAATGCATGGCTCTTGAAACCGGTCGTATACATATTTTATGATATTAATATGTACACATTGGCTAGCATTCTCGGTTTTGAAACGCGCGCAAGAGAGAGAGAGAGAGAGAGAGAGAGAGAGAGAGAGAGAGACTGAGAAAATGAACGATAGCGAAAATAAGAAAGGAAAACGAGACACACGATGTGTAGCAATAGTGGAAATGGAAAATCGTTGTTAACGTTAAATAATATTTGAGCTACTGTGCCCGTTGCACTAGACCACACTCTCCGAATGCCGCTGTTTTCGGTTTTTACGAGCACTTAATTAAGCGTCAGCATATTTTAACTGCAACGGTGCAATGCACTCCGCACAGATTTCTCTGTGTAAACATATCAAAATATCGTAGCGCCATCAAACGATCCTCCGGCTCTAATCTTGAGATGCAATCCGAATAAAAACAAAAACCACAACAACAACAACAACAACAACAAAAACAACACCAGCTAAAGAAAAACCAGCACAAATAAACGAAAAAGTGTTACACGAATAATCTTTGGTTAATCTTAGAACCGAATTGAATGTGAAAGCTTGTTGAATATTTTATCAAAATATTAAGTACAGATTAGCTCTGGGAAATATGAAACATGAGCAGAAGCAGCAGCAATATTGCAGTGGACTCAAAAATGTGCACTGTTTAGTGTGTATCTGTGTGTATGCATACACAATTTCAAAGCAATTATTTCTGTGTGCGCTTCGTGTCATGCAGCGTTTTTAATTTTCATAATAAATATTCCAATTTAATATGGATATTTCGTGCTCGACTTGCATAGCCAAAACCAAAATCTTTCACTTCGTCTCTCCACGTCCATCTCTCGCAACAACCATTTTTCCATTTTATAAATATACTCTGAGTGGCCCCGGCCAATGCCGGAATTTACACCAATCAAGAGCTCATTTCCTTCGAAATCATAAAATTTAAATTGGTTCCAAAGTTCAATCGAAAAGCCAATGTTTTCGCCTCGAAAAAACCGCAAACTGACACTTGCCATACGCATGTAGAACGGTCGACAAAAATAGATGAAAATTCTGCAAACACAGCAAGCTGTTTTATTTTGTTCATTGAATGGCAGACAGAAAGACCGAATTTATCGAGTGAAAAATACAAGGGGAAATCCCTCAAAAGTAATACCAAATAGAAAAGTAATACCTCAGTTATTTCTAGTAATACCTCTGGTATTACTTTTGATAATTCTATGAAAAAAGTAATACCGAAAAAAAGTAATATCCAAGTAATACCAAGTAATACCATTTATGTAAAAGTAATACCATTTATGTAAAAGTAATACCTAAGAGTGATTTGCCCCTCGGAAAAATATGATTTTCACTAATTTCATTACATTCACATGAATATATATTCGGCAAGCGTCTTTGTCGCTCACTCATAACAGCAAACGAGCACTTCACTCCAGACGATATAAATACATGATTATGCAACAAATTTTTCCATAGTAATATTCCCCATTCTAAAAGCTGGATTCAAAGCGCGCTCAATGCACAGCATCGTGTTCCCGGGACTTGAGAGCAAAATTCAAGTGCATCATTCTCAGCCATAATTCTACTTTGATCAGCTCGATTTACTTGATGTTCAACTGAATTTATTAGCACAATTTATCCTATCATTTTCGTGTGATGATTAGTGCGGAGCGTTGAAAACAACATTTCATAGCTTGGCGACGACGGTGGCGGACAAAAACCGCATGAGACCTCTGCGCTCATACATGATTATAATGCCAAACAACTCTAAATCTCGATTAAGTCTATTAAATGAATGGAATCATGGTAAAATCATTGGTCTTAGCTTTTTCCTTTAAGCAGCCAAGACTTTATTTTATTATCATGAAACTTATGGCTGCAAGTGGGAAAACCCGGTGTAAATGCGCCACACAAAAGCTGCCATTCTCTCTATCTATCTATCTCCCATACGAACATTACGTCTATGGCATGAGACCGTTCAAATTATGCTGTTGGATATGAAAACAAATGCACAACAACAAATTCGAACTGGCGAGGAAAATATGTTTTTATCAACTTATAAATATTTACTTAACGCCGTTTCCCAAATCCAATAATAAATTTGTATCCGTCGAATCGTCGTTGTTGTCGCTCGCTGTGCGCCTTGAATGAGTTGGTGGTTTTAATCGTGGATTTCCTAGTGCTCGAGGATTTTGATTTTCACCAGTCTTGGTCTGGCTGCACATAATGCGATAGAGAGAAAATGGAATAACCTTCTGACAATGTTTAAATTACACTTTTTTCATAAAGTGTGAGAAGCAACAGAAGCAGTACAAATAGAGCGCCTCAATATGGCTTCAAGTTCAAACAAAGAGGAACAGTGCTTGTAAAAGGAACAAATCGGATGCTATTCATGCAGTGTGCAAACTCATTCCAAAAGTGCAACATGCTGTTCACTCCTCCGAACGTATTTCAATAAGGAAATCGCAAATAAAACTTTGCACTTGAACAGAATTTCAGTTCAACGAATTAATTAATGTGTCGGGTTATCCGTTGAATTTATAAACTGTCGATTTTTGTTGAAAAAAGAGATGGAATGATGAATGGTGAATGGTTGAAAGCGATGTTGTAGCTTAAGTGTGAAAATCAAGGATTTTGTCGCCATTTTTTGTTCATTTCAAGCGAGCCGACGTGCCAATCGACACATTGCATCGTGGAGAGTAGCACAAGGACATTTGATCATTCATATAAGCTCGTCGGTTCGTTCGCTGGTGTATAATTTATGTATGGATTATTTTCAAGCAGAAATTCCGGCGCATTTTTTTCATTCTCGTCACTTTTCCGTTCTATTGGATTTTTATTTGCTGGTGGTGCTGCTACTGCTGGTTTTTTTCGGTTTTCATTCTGAAATAAACTGAGTAACGTTTACAAACTTATTACAAAACGACTTTGTGCTCGCTTAACGATTGTGCATAGCATTGGATAATAGAATTGTACTCGCTTGCACTTGTTTGCTCCAGTGCATGTTTGTGCAGGACGGACGAGCGAAGAGTGTGTGTGTGTGTGCGAGAGGGTGAGTGAACGGGGTGAGCGACGTTCCGAGTTCCGTTGCATTGCATCGGGTGCATTTTCATCCAAACATCCTTGAAACTGTTATGTAAAGCGAGTCGATGACGGCAATCGCACCGAACAAACGGCTGAAGGTAGGTGGCTTTGTGCATGCAAGCGCATTGACCCTATATCCGAGCTCAACATACACAAAATGTTTTTCATTCGACGATTTTTGTTCTCTTCGGTTCGTTCGTTCGTTCGTGTTGTTCGCTACTGCTGTTACTGCCGCCGTCGTCTTCCTCGTCGTTGTTGTTTTTTCACTTGCTTCATATTCCATGCGAGAGTTTTTTTTTCCTGTTTTCGCCGTGCATTTGTACCAGTTTGTCTGCTATTTAAAATATGTATGCGATGTGTGCATTTTCACTCCGATCCACATACATACACTCAACATATTTCGAATGTGGTCGAATGCATTCCACAATACAACACAGAACCAACCAGCCAAACAGATACACAAGATTATTCTTTAGTGTTATTGTTATTTTTGTTTGTTGTTTTTATTTGATGTGGATTGTTTTTTTTCCTTCTTCTTCTTTCCTTTTGCCTCATTGCGTGTCTTATTCCTTTTGACATCACCATCACACAGAGACCAGTGGTGTGTATATGTGTTCGGTGCTGGCTTTTTTCTTCTTTAGCTTTTTTTTTGGTTGTGGTTTGTTTGAACTTTAAGACAGAGAGACGGATTGCATATCCTTGTAACTTATGCGTTGCATTGCATGCGAACAATATTTGTCGGTCGGGCAAGGCGAAAACGAATAAAATTGGGAATAATAAAAAATCTGAAATTGGAGTAGAAAGATTGAAGCTTTCGCATTTATCTGGTTGTTGTTTTTTTGTTTGCTTCACTGAAGAAATCGCAATAACATTGCACTGACACTCGCTCGCTCGTTCGCTCACGACTATGAAAAGTTCATTGAAAAGTTATCTTTCGCACATCCCCAGCATCAGTGTGCAGTAAAAATTATTACGACATTCCAACATAAAGAAAAATAAGAATTAAATCACTGTGTGGCAGAGTGGTGGAAAAAGCAACAACAATGATGACAACGACGATGACAAAAGAAATGGCAAAATGTTTCGAAAGTTGCAAAAAGGATTGAAAATGGAAACGATTGGCAAAATGATGCGATCCGGTTCAAGTAACTCACAAAAATGCATTGGCAAATCTGTGCGCATTCACTGAGAGCGAGAAAGAGTGAAAGACCAAAAGTATTTCACCTTCTTGTGCAAGGAAACGAGCGCAAACATCCTCCATTGACATTCAAAGAGCAACATCATTTCACCATATTGCCGTGGCATGTAACACATTTGTCGCTTCGTTGCTGCTGCAAACACTGTGTGCTCATAAATTTTGCTATTTATACTTCAAAATTCTAATATTTCGTGCGATATGCACTCGCACTGTGTGTTTTCCGTCTTCGTTACTGCTACAAATCCAAATGCTGAAATTTGTATGCTGAGCAATGGACACTTTGTGCGCTCGTCATGCGAGAGTCTGTGTGTCTTTCAAAAGTAAACAGAATGGTGCTGTGAAGACCACTGATTTTGTGGCTTTTGCCCAATGTCGACATCGTGTGTGTTTTGAATGAAGCTGGTGTTTGGTGGCGGATTTGTGTGCTCGTCATTGAAGCTCACTTCGTGCTATTTGATTTAGAATTAGTTTGGTTTTTATGGTCAAGTGAATTGAAATTGTTTCAGGTTTCCGACCCGAAAAAAAAGAACCGGCAAACATTTAATCGGTTTTTTGCACCCGGAATGCTTTCTAATGTGCTTCCATGTTTTATAGCCAAATAAATTTTCCCGTGCGGCGAACACACACATACAGACACACCGGGGAAGAGAGAGAGAGAGAGACAGATGAGGAAAAAAATGCATGTAATTTTTGCGAATGGATGAAGCAGGCACCTGTCAGGTTTTGTTAATGGTTGGCATTCTCTCGATCGGAAGAGCAAATTTATGACTTGAATTCAAATGAATAATTGAGATTCATCGAATTCAATGAATTTTGAGTACCTCTATTCCGCCGTTAACCGGCGGCTCTCTCTCTCTCTTTCTCGCCGCTATTCCCTTTGCTCTTCGGTATGGCAAACTTGTGGAGAAAGAGAGAGAGAGAGAGAGAGAGAACGCACTCGCATATTTGCTGAACAGTAAATGAAAACAAAATGCACGTCGATTATTCCAGTTGTTATCCCATTCTTTTTCCGTTTGTGATTTCAATCTTAACGATTTGCCTTGTTTTCTGGATATAGTACGCGTGCTATGCTCGCTATTCGCTGTCGGCGGGGTCATTATTTAATTTCGAGCTTCATCAAAAACTAAATATTATTCCAATTCCAAATATTATCATTTGTTTCATGTTATGAACTGAAAACATGCAAGACTGAATGCGATTTCTCTCCCCTCCCTTCCCCTCTCCATCTATCTCTCTTGCACACCGAACCGACGACGCAAATGTAAACAGTGAACAAACGAAATAGCGAATAGTGCATTGGCCAAGATATTGCCTGATACATGAATAAGCATTACAAAATAACAAGACGACGACGACGACAGCGATGGCGATGTCGAGAGAGGAAGAAAAAAAAACTGCCAACCAAGGATATTTCATATCATTTATTCAAAGAAGTACAGAAAGAATGAAAGCAAAGCCTTCAGCATTGTATTCGCTGTGTATGTTGTTATGTATCTCTGCGTACGGAACGAAAGTACAAACACATCAAATTGAATTGGCAATATTTTCCATATCTTTCATTACTCATATCTTCCTGTCGGTTACATGCTTCCCCATAACGAAACACATCAGCACAACAATTTTATGTTGTTTCTCGTTGCACAACCAAATACAAGAATGAATTTTGTGCTCCGAATAACCGAACGAGCTTTTTCAAATCTCGCATCGCCGGCGAGAAATGGAAGAGAATTTGCAGAGCGAAAAACGAAGGAAAAACAAATGAAATCTAAATGTTTTATCAATTCAATTGTGGGAAATTGTTTTCAGCATATAAATGTGTTGTGTTTTGATATAAAAATACAATGTTTCCCTTCAGTCACTGACTTCACTGCTCTCTAGATCGACATTTAACCGACGAAGGAAAAAGACCGACCGAAAGGAAAATGGCAACAACAAAAAAATGTTTGGGAAATCAGTGTACACATTCCAATGGCAAGCTCTCTGACGAACGGAACACAAATATACACTCACAAGTATGAATGAGCATAGAAGCGTAAAATAAAATGCATTAAATTAAAATACCTTTAGCACTAACGTGCAACTCAGTCGCACGCACACACACACCCACATACGTTGTCAAACAAAATATAGATTTGGAAAAATATCCCGAAGTGAAAAAGCTGAAATGATTTCTTGGCTCGTCTCCTCACTCACTCGCCCGCTCACTTTTTCATGCTTGTGCACACTTTGAGTCGCTTCAGTTCATCATTTACTGTGTGCTGGCAGTGGGTAATAAAGCGTTACTGCAAATAAATGACAAAATGCATATAAACCGTCATAATTTCAATGCAAACCGAAACGATACAGACAGATAACGTGGACAAATTGCAAAAAACGAACAATCCCATGCTTAATTTCATAACAAAAATACACACGAGTACGAGTGTACACAGAGCGAGCGAAACGGGAAAGGAAAAAAAAGTACGACGGTCGGTAGTTCTGAAAATGTGCATACATTTGTGATATTTTTCGCTTCAGCATGCACTTTTGCCATTCATTTGCCGTAAAAATTTCCAACAAATTCTCATTCCCATTGTTGTTGTGCATAAAGTCAATGCTTCAGTGCTACAATGTGCGTGAGCGTGCGCGGGTACGCGGATGCGCACAAAGTTGAGTGGTGCAAAAATGTTTATAATATATAATGAAAATGAAAATGGTAAAGAGTTTTGTTGCGTTATTTCTTTTCGTAATGTGATGATATTTTTTTTGTTCATCGTTGCTGTTGTTCATTTTTGTATGATATTATTGCATTTGTTTTGGGTGTGAACCTCCTCCTTTTTTTCTATTCGCTTTCGTAACTTTTCCATTTTTCTGCAAATGCTCGGGGTGTGAAAAGCGAATCAGTTGTGCAAATGTAAAATAATCGAAAGAGCGGGCGGGCGACCGAACGAACGAGGAACAAAAAAAACCATTGTGATGAGTATATGTGCATGTGTTAAGTGGAGCAATGGCTCGATCCGAAAAAAAAAATATAGCCACACACACACACACACACACACATACCGAAATCGAGAGGATGAGGATTCGTTGTACACCATTCGATGGCATTTGGCAGTCTGATAAACGCGCGCGCGATGACATGTAATTTGGAGTTCATTTTCATTTTCGCCCGATGTCGGTTCATTTATCTTATAAAAATATTTATACATTCCTTAGTTTTCAACTTTTTCCACCCTCTCTTCACACACGCCCCACACCGCGCACCAGCTCAGCGCTGTGGCACTTGTCTCCGACTTCGGAGTACGTACTCTTTATCGGTGCAAAATGCATGCAATTGCACATGAATGCAAGTCAAAGCGCATGAAAAATGTATGACGAACGAGTGCGACGAGCTAGCGAGTGATCGAGCGAGAAGCAAAAGTATGAAAACGGCAACAATGACGCAAAGAAGAGCAGTTTGAAGCGAAAGGGAAGAGCAGAAGAAAGGAAGAAAAAATGCCAATGAGAATGCTTGTGCATCGAATCAAATTAAGCATTTAGTAAATGCATGAGCGTGTTTGTGTCCTCGTTGCATTTGGCATTTTTTGTGTGCGAGTCAGAGACAGAGTTTGTTCCGATTTTTCGGATTTTTTTATCCTTCCACATTTGCTCCATCATGTCATTGCATTTTCTCGTCATTGCAAACATTACAGAAATATGTGCATTGCACTTCGAAGCATTATTCCGCTTTGCAAACGGTTCAATGTGGCATTCGACTGTATTTTCTTCTCGTCGTCGTCGTCGTCATTGCCAAACTGCATTTTTGTGTTTGTGTGTGTGTGTGCGTTGATATGTCAGTGAACGCATTATCAAGATAAGAGATATTAACGCAATGAACTTTTTTAGAAATTTCGAGAAAAAAGCAAACCACGAGCAGAAAAAGTCGCCGTTGTCATGCTCATGAAACGACCAGCGAGAGAAAGAGAGAGCACAAGGCACTAAACACTAAAACAAATACACATAAAATCGTTCCGCACCGAAATGCATTTGGTGCTCCGAGTAGAGGGCGAGAGCGAGAGAAAGAGCGAAAAGGAGCAAAAGAGCGCGCGTCATTTGGAAAAATGGGTAAAAATTTGAGTCATCAGCTAGTTTTGCAATTGTCGCTTCTGCGGTGCAAACGACTGACTGAAAACATCGGAATGCTTTTATATTTGATAGCCAAAGTGGATGAAAATTGAACAATCAGCAAATTAGTCATTTGATCTATGAAACACTGGCAATCTTGATCGTCAACTCAACGCAATGCATGCTCTTATTTTTTTCCTGTTTTCTGATTCTATTTCTCGATGTTTTTTCTTTTTCACTCCCTCTTTCTCATTCGAATTTTTCGCCCGTTTACGTTGACGCTTAAAAGCTTTTCGAACATTCAATGCTCAATGGGACCGATGCGTGTGTCCCTTCTGCTAGCCTCATTTCCGTTGAAAGAAAAGTTTTCTGTATTTTTCGGCCACCGTTTTACTTCCATTTCTTCATTAATTTTTATTATTGGCAGCAAAAACATGATGAACACAACACACACACAAAATCCAATTATTCCGAAATGGTATTCATTTGGTTAAAATTGTTCTTTTTTTCTCTTTCTTGTTTGTTTCTTTTTCTCATGCAGTCATAAACAAAGGTCAAACGGAAACATCACGATATCGGTTCTTGGGACGCAATGGCGGATACTGTTGGGTTGTCACTCAAGCAACGCTCGTTTATGATAAACAGAAGCCACAGAGTGTCGTTTGCGTTAATTATGTCATAAGGTAAGTACACATATCATCTCTCTTCTTCTACGTACACAATTACTATTGTGAAACAAGAAAAAAGATCGACATTATCGCGTTGACGCGCGGTATAGTCTCTTGTTTTAATTACTTATGCGTACATTTTTCGGCCAATCATTTCATTTTTAATGTGAACATAAAAACGTGCGACACAACAAAACAGTAACAATGCCAAATACAGCGCACAAATAAAATCAATCGCATTTTTATTTTCGGAAATAAAATGTGATCACTTACATCCTCGTATACAATGAAAACAAAGAGCAACACAAAAAGGACAGAAAGGACACGGAATTCCATTGAATACGCTGAACGAGTAAATTCATATTAATCGAATGGAACATGTCGCATTAGCGCCATTCAATCGATCGCTTGATATCGAATATTGAATCAGATTGTGTGTAAAAAAAATTATTTATGTTCGTTCGTTCATTCGTTCGGTTGTAGCGTGGCGTAATTACTACAAAACACACTGACACCACCATCACCACCGCAAACCAAGCGGATTAAAGTCAACAACGAACGGTAACAACGTAGCATCGTAAATTTTAATCGGAAAGCCATCGCAATTTGTTAACTTTTGTTGTCTTAACTAGACAATGATATACCGTTACATTTGCTGCTGTTGCTGGGTTTTTTCCCCTTCTTTTCCATTGAATGTGCTAATTTCGTGATAAAGTGAGCGGCAAAGGATCGACGATTGCCAACCACCCGGTGCGAATAGACAACACTTCCAGCGGAAATGGCATGCAATAGCAAACAAAAACTCGAGAAGCAAACAAGAATGAAAACTTTTTCGCTCTCGCACGCAATGTGTAAATAGAGAGACGGACAAAGCGAATGAGAGCGAGTCATGTTGTTGTTACAGAAAAACTAAATCGAAGAAGAAATGAAATCGGGCCACAGACATGGCGCAAAATACAATCGTCGTCGTCGTCGTCGTCGTACATTGTCGATGTGGTCCGTGCAAAATTAAAATGGTATTTATTTTTCTCGTGTGAACAATTTTGCGAATCTTGATAAATCGCATTTGTCGGTTGAACGTTTCAATTGTAATTTGAAAAGCTGTACGTTTGCTTTGCTCTGTCTTCTTTTTATTTTCAATCTCTTACTCCCGTTCCCGGCACCCGCTCCATTCGTTCGGACTCTTGATCAGTTCATTTTCACTTAATTCGACTTATGTGTGGAATCTGCGTGTGTGTCTGTGGCGCACAATGAAATACCAAAGAAAGGAAATGCATTCATGGAAATGCACAGACAAAACCAAAAATCTCACCAATGAAACGACCACACTCACTCCACTTCGCCCGGTCGCATTTTTATAAAGATAAACTGCCATCGTGTGAGTTTGTGTGTGGCGCAAAGCTGGTGTTATAGACATTCGAGTCTGGTTAAGCTATTCTTTAGCTTGGATTGGCGACCGTCGAAGAAGACGTCGACGACAACAACACCAGCAGAAAAAAAATCACATTGCAATGATTATTTTACATTTCTCAGATCCAGTTGGCATGTAGGGTATAAACTCATTCTTTAACGCTCTGCCACTTTCGTGATGTTTTGATTCGATCGAAAGGACACATTGTATGTGAGTGAGTTTGTGTGTGTGTAAAGCGTTTGAATGTGCAGCGTAAGATTTTTCCACTACTAACTCTCGGTGAACAATTGTCGAGAGCGGTACAACACCGAAGGCAATATTGACAGACGCAAGGATATGAAACGGAATACCAATTTTTATGGGTTTAAAGTGCACATGAAAATGCTTAAAAAATGGAAAATAAAAGGCCAATAAGAAATGATCCCGCCGCCACCTTTTGTAATTCCATAACGATTCCTCTGCTGCTTTTTCTGCTGGTACTGCTGGTGGTGCTCATCGGTAATGTCAGCAGATTCTTTGCCATGTCTTTTGATTCGTCGTTTGGTCGTTCCGATACTTTTGTGAACGAAATGACACCAACGAGAGTGCTACAGCACAGAAAAACCACCGTTGTATGAAGAAGGAATCGATGGAAACGGATTCCATGTGATTTTATGTATACATCGCACATAAAAAGCGATTATTAGAAGCGGGACAATGCTCCGGTATGTTGGAGCAACAATAATGAAATCATACTTTTTAAAAGTTTAATTTTTTTTCCCGAGCTTCCCCCATACAAGAATAGAGATATACACATAGTTATCGATTTGGCATTTTCGATTCGATCAAGTAACAAAAAAAAATCTCGCACAAGAGGAAACAATGAAAGCATATCAAGTGAAATGGCGGTGCATTAACATTTTAATTCAACGGAAGAGCTTAAATAACATGATTTTTTATGGCGGCAACCAATTCAATTGGATTTTTTGCTCTTCGCTTCCATCCTCGATGCAATTACTTCCGCAGCATTAATCCGGAAAAATGCGAAGTATAGTGCTCGCCCTCTCTCTCTCTCTCTCTCTCTCATTCTCGTCAATAGCATTCCGCTTGGATCGGTCATCGTATTTTTAAAGTTATAAACAAACAAGACACAAAAAAATCGAAATGATTTTTTCCTTTCAATTCGAAGAAAATGAAAAAGGTTTTTTTCGTCAGCGTAGAGCTGATGATCGTCTAATCGAATCGAGTTGGCTTAAAAAAACGTATTCGCTCTCGGAATGTGGAATCGTACACACACACACACACACACATTCGAGTAAAATCCATGAATTTATGTGCAGTGCAGCGCTTACGCTGGAGGTCTTCAACCTCATAAAAATTAAATTCATTGCAACGAATGCGTCAAAATGCAAAAATAACCGAGTGATACGTAATATGTTTGCTATTGTTAAAGCAGCGAGCGAGCAAGCGAGTGAACAGAGAAAAGCCAAATGTTTTGCAGCAGCTCCTTTTGTTCCGAAACCGATCGCAATGATACATGAAGAGAACTTTAGCTCGATGCATCGGAACAATAACAGAAGAAGAAAACGAAAGAAAAAAAACGAAACCAAATCGACAAGATGCTGAACAAAACTAGCGAAAGAGAAGAGGGATGGGGAAGACACAGAGAGAAAAAATGTATAAATTAGATTATAGAAAAGAGACAGAAAAAGAAACAATAAAAGCTAAAAACTGATATTGACTACACAAAAGTAGTCGTCATCGTTATCGTTCGCTATTCACACTAGCCGGCTAGTTGTATCACGTTCAATGGAAAGAGACACAAAAAGAAAAAAAAACTGAAGAAAATTGTGAGTGAACGAGTTCGGTTGTTCGCGAGGGGGCGACAAAGGGCGAGTACCGTTGCATGAGAAAAAAAAGTGTCATGCTGCTGCTATGTGTTGTCTAGTTGATATTCGTTCACTTTTGTTCGTTGGCACAATGGTTCATTGTTCGCGCGCCATTCAACAGCAGCACCAGCAGCAGTTCGACGTCGAGCTAGAAAATTAGTTTCCTCATTGATAGTCAATTGAACCGTTGAACAACTGTTATTATTTTTACGTTAAATTCTTTGTGCACTGTGTGCATCTGTGTGAATTTTTCTCTTCATATCATTCTGTTCCGTTTTTTTCTCTCTACTTTTTCGCCCTTTTCCATTCCTTCGCGTTGCCTTGTTATTTTCATTATGTGTTGCGTCTCCAAAGCACATGTATATTACGTAAAAGCGCGCGTCCTGTCAACTCACTAAGAAAAATAGTTTCAAAACGAATGACAAGCTTTTATAACCAGCCAGTGGAATGGCAGCTGAGACAAGTGGAACGGAAAAATAGAGAATAAGCAGAAGAAAAAGTAGAAAAAAAAATCCCGAGTGAATGAATAAAATGATGTAGTCGGTACGCAACACGATTCAATGCACTCAAAAGAATGCCCCAACGGTTATTGGCCATGCAATAATTATTGTGAAAATATTCCTCCAGCTGAATAAGGGGACATAGAGCGAGAATGACCAGAGCCAATAGAATTACAAAACATATCGCACTTTACTGCGTGCATTTCCATTTCGATTTTGCCAGTATTGTTTGGCTCATTCCATTTGCGCTTTTTTTCCGCTAGTTTTCTCTCGCCGTGTATAATTGTTTTCCGTGTGGGAAATAACGGTTCACCGTCAATTGCGCGTAATCGTCGTTAATTCTTGAATCCATTGGAAAACAGGGCAAGAATGCGAACGAAAAACGCAACGGGAGAGAGTGCAAAGTATGTGTGCGACAGTTGGAGGGAAAGGGAAGAATATTCGACGTGAATACGCTCGAGATATGCCATTTTATTTCTGCACATTAATTTCATTTCGTTGGCTTTTTAGCGTTGGTGACCGCGTACTGTGTGCCATAAATTTCACTGCGTGTTGAGAACGAACGAAGGAATGTTTGAGCTTAGCTTCAAGATCGCCTGATGAACGATTGCCATAAAATGTCAAGTGTAATAAAATGCTTGCAATTACTTTATTAGCTTACATTTTTTTCTCCTTCTTGAATAAAACTTCTCATACAAATCGTAATGGCATTTTTTCGTTTTGTTATTTTGTTATTGGTGAAGCAATTTTTTTCGAAATTTTATAACTCATCGCGTTTGCAGCGATTCCATCGTCATATATGATGAAAGACAGCATCGCGCGGTTGAGTGCGAAAGAAATGCCACAAGAAAGAAAAAAATTTAAGATCTTAAAAGAAAGAGAAACTTTTAAATCGAGATTACATTTTTGCGATTCATCATCATTTTTGAATAAACTTTGATTAACTTCTCGTTCATCTTTTCTAATTTTATGAAAGCTTATTAGTATTAAATCCACCCTTTGTAGATTAGCACATTAATCTGATTAATTAATTTGAATATTTTGTGGATTTTCAATGGTGGTGGGAAAAAAGTGGTGAAGTCAGACACGATTTTCCGATTGACGAGTATCGAGAGTTGCTCCCTGGATTATTATCATTGGCAATGTCTTTGACGGCAAACACTGACAAGTGCTTTGAATATTAGATTAACTTTTAATCGACATCTTGTTTATCCAGTTTGTTGCCTTTTCACCCGTATTTTTCTTCAACTTCCGCAAAAATCGATGCGAATAATCGGAGTTGATGAAATTCAGTCAAAGCCACACAAAACGCCAAAATCAAATCAAATATGCGAGAGTAGCTGTAAATTTGTTTACCGATGGCTGTGTCAATGTATGCGAACAGTTGGTTTTGGGGATTATGAGCATGTTTACACTTGTACATAAAGTAAACAGTGTTCGCACAGCACGCACTCGCTCTCTCGCTCACTCTGTTCACAGCCAACGACGAATTGGGAAGGAATGATTGCGTCGACAAACGAACATAACATGGTATGTTGTTGTGCGTGGTCAGTTTCCGAAAGTGAATTATAGTTGGTTTTGAATCCAAAACACCACCATCTCTCCCCCTCCACTCTCTCTGTATCCAAATGTGATAATAACGACAATTCATGTGATTTTATTTCCTTCCATCCGAGAAACTTCAGAATATCAAACGGCATGCATATAAAACCAGCAGAAATATTTTATTGGGAAAGTTCGGTACTCCATCAATAATTCAAATTGGCCCTCGTTTAGCCATACCGAGCTGAGATTTAATTCGATAAATATTCGTGGGAAAAAAGTTATGTTTTTTGTACTTTCTCATTCTCCCCCTCTCTTCTTTTGCCATCAAACGAGTCGAAAAATTGGTTCATTCTGATGTGAATATTTCAAGAGTTTTGTGCGCATTCAAATTGCTTTCAACTTTTCCTTTGGAAATGTACGTTCTTTTTTGTTGCATCAGACGAACATCATTTTAAATCGGAAAGTTAAACGGAGAAAAGTCAATGAAACCGGAAAATTACCAAAAGGAAACCAGCTACGATACACCGTTTTTTGCAAACCTTGGGCTGTAATCTTCTTTGTAATTTTGCTTGCAGTGTTGACAAGGATGATAAAAATGGCTGTAATTTCTTATTTTCATGCGATTCTAATAAAATTTTGTTTAAAATAATTTCTTTTCGTTGCCTCTTTACGAATGCAAAACCCATGTATTTTTTAATCATTAAAAATGTGAAAAGGCATCAGAAATTCGTGTTATTGTTGATGGAAGTGGTCATAAAATGATCTCTGCCCCCTTTACGAAAACTCATAAAATTGCGTATATATTTTTTGATGAAGAGCCGCAGCTGTGTGCTTAGCGATAAAATGTTTTTCCCTGGCTGTGCAAAGCTTTCAATGGCTCGAGGAATGGCCATCAAATGTTTGGAGATGGAAAAAAAATTCGGCGGATAATACACGAACCGGCAAACGCTTTCGTCTCGATGGTGGGGAAAATGTTGTCGAATTGAGTCGAATCCGTGTAACCCTCCAGTTTTCTCTTTCACACACAGTGGCATTGTGCGTCACAGGGCTTTCATTCATTCAACGTTTTCGTTGCACACGCAAACACATACACACATAACGAGTATGTATACTTCTCTTTCGATTGAATCAATGAAAAAGGTCCATTGAATACATTTCTATTTGAAAAACAAACACTTTTAGGCCGATTTTCTGCGTGTATAGGCCTATTCGTGCCAGCTGATTTTAGCTAGCTGCATAGGCCTCAACCAGCTAGAGAGAAAATCCATATTTTCGGTACAGTGAAAAGAAAAGGCGCAAATAATTGATGACGTTAATGATGGGAAAAGTTCGTATGTCAAGTGGCAAATAAATGAAGCCAGGTTTTAAGTTAATTTTGAACTGCTTCCAATAAATCACAACATTTGATATTTTGTCGATTTCTCAAGTTTTTAATTGTTGTTTTTTTTGTCGACGAAAATCTATGCTTGGAATTCCGGCTTACGGAGGCCGCACGTCGTGTTTGTGTGTGTGTGTGCGAATTGTTAAGAATACCTCCAACTATTTACTCTACTCGTAACTAAAAAACTATTTTGACTAACACAAACACAATGAGCAAAAGCTCTTTAATATCCGTCATCGCAACCAAACAGACTTCTCTCTCCCTCTTGAAAAATTTGTTCAAGTTTCGTGGGTTGCTTTTCTTTTTACTACGAATTCGAATGCATATATTTATTCTCTATTCCATTATCGCTCCGGCAGGATATGCTCTTTGCTTGTGTATGCACTTTTCCACTTCGTTCCCTTTTTCGGTTGTCGACTGCGCGACGCTTTTTCCTTTCGGTATGCGTTCATCCTTTTCACTCCAGTTCGGCTCGCATTTAGTCCGTCCAGCCGTCAAACAGCGTGTGCGTTTGCCATATAAACCATCGTGCCGATTGTCTGATCGGAGCAGTTTGAATTTGGCAACGCAGGCGAATAGACCGACTAACAACTTGGGAAAATTCAAAACGCCATTAGATATCCTCCAAAAAAAATCAGTACCTATCTCAACATAAAAAGAGTAAAAAAAATTGAACTCAAATATTCCCAGCGGGAATCGACAGTGCATTTTTTGTTTTTTTTTTTCTTCTCGCTATTGATTCAAGTGTTATGCACATGATATACGTTTGTTGTGCGTAAATTTAAGTCGACACACAGAAAATACGCAAAATTTTATTTTATGACGATAAGTAAGCCAAGAATTTGCTTGCTTTGGAAATCAGATAGAGAGACAACGTAAGGAGAGAAACGAAGAGACGATAAAACTTTATCCAGCAAACACACAGTGGACCGTTTTGTATCGTTGTCGATTTGGCCAAACAAATAAAAACCCAAATTCACTGATTCAATCAACAGAAATAAAGTCACTTTCTATTGAACCACCATATCCCCCGGTTTCACTGTCGATTTGAATCGATAGGGCTTCGCATTGTTGAAGATTTGAAATTCGATTTGGTATTTGGCAGTGCGAGATGTGGCAAAAAACATGCCCTTCAGCTTAACCAAAGAAAAAAAAAAGAAGTGAGACACTAAAATTTTAATCAATTTTCGGATTCGTAAAGCCAAAAAAAAAATAAAAAATTCACAATTGGAATTTAAATAGAAAAAAAGAGAAGAGAAAATGAAATGTTAGAGTTGGTTTCATTCTGTCAAATGCAATCGAATTGAAATTTGTGAAATTTATTCATATTCATGCCGACAACCAACGTCGAACTATGTATCGAAAATGACGATGTAGACTCCGGCAGTCAGAGTAAGTTGATTTTTCCCTCTACCGTTGAAAATTGTTACGTATCAAAAATTTCGTGAAAAACACATTATCATATTTTGTTACCACCATATACCCTTTTTCGAATCAAATTTATTATTCGGCCAGAACGAAAAAAAACGAATTCCTTATTTAAGATAAAAAATGAGAATTTTTATTTTATTTTTGGTTTGAAATCTCGTGCTGAAGTTTCGATTGTTGTTTGGTCGCTTACTGAAAACGTGAAGTTTCGAATTACACCACGTAACATGACTATTCTTAGCTTCAAGCGGTTAAATTCCGGTTGAATTACATTTTTTTTCATTCACCAGAGAGGAAAAAAAAGGTGAAAAACAATATACAGACAGCGACCAGTGTGAATATAGGCAGAAGAGGGAAGGAAAACTCAATCAGATACGGAATTAACTCGATTTCGTGAATTTTCAAACAATTTCATTTTCATTTTCATATGACGCAAATTGGGAGTGAATGAAGAGATAATATACATAATGGAACGAGGTGACAATAGGCGGGAATGAACAGCGTTATCATTGTAGATTCTTTTTTTTTTTTCATTTTAAAAGCATCCCGAAAAAACAGAAAACGGATTGTGAAAAAAGGTATTTTTTGATCTCGTGTTGGAACAAAAGTTTCGACAAGCGTCTCATGTTTAAATACGTCGTAAGGAAAACAAAAACCACTTTCACTCCCCTCGTTTTAACATTGCAACCCAAACGAATATTTTGCGACTTGAAAATGCTCCCGAATAAATGAACCGCCCGTAAGCAGCAAAAATATATATATGTATGTGCTTTAGCCATATATTATGCTCGGTGTGAATGTGTAAAGTTGTGTCATTTATACACAAGCTTTCAAACAGCCGACTCAAAATCACATGATTCCTATATGTGTTTGAGCGTTACCGAGATCCATAATCGTCATTCCGATACATGGAAACTCAAAGAGGCTTACAAGCTCAGGCCAAACAGAACAGAACAAAATAATATACGGTCGATTCAATGCATACCAGAAACTAAAAACGCCCGTCCGTATTCATTCTGTCTTCTGGTATGATATTTTCATAATGAAATGCACAAAACACACATACACCCTCACACATACGTGGCTCCTCACGGTGCGTTTGAAGAAAAGCGAAAGTACACGGCAAAAATTGATCCAGAACAGTGGAAATTGTGATGAAAAAGCTTGCGTAGTTTTTGCTGTTGTTAACAGTGTATACAACATAGGCATGGATACAGACTGCCTATAGCACGTTACCAATGAATGGCACATAGCGTGCCTACTCCATAAAAGCACTCGATAAAGTGGCAACCGCCGGCAACGACAACGACAGCGTAAATGGCATAACATAAGCAAAAGCAGTAGCAGCAGCAGCGGCAGTATCGGTGGTAGCACAGAACCGAGAACAAAAAAAAGAAGAGAAAATAAAATTACGAAGAAAAAAAATGCAACCAATTTAAGCATCGATCGCACCGAACTGAATACAACTTTTGGTATATAGGAAAATTCCCATAACAAATAGCACGTAGCAAAGTAACGTGAAAGGAAACAATAAGTTTGGAGAAAGCCCTCATTTAATCGCTTATTTCTCTCCTTTGCTCTCTATTTTACTCTCTACGAATTATTACATAGCCGAGGCGTAAAGCGAATAGGAAACTGCTGCCAGTATCTAGAACATTTGTTTTGCTCTTTCTCTCCTTCAGTGCGTATCTGTACATTCATGGTTTTTCCTTTTTCTGGTTGCTGTTTTTATGACTTTTTGCGTGTCGAACAGAGCCGAGGCTCGCGCACAGGCAATGTGTCGTCGTTTTCTTATAAGGCATCACGACACTTTCGTTTGAGGATGGCGTGTATGCGTTTGCTGCTTATCTTTCACATTCGTTGTGTGTGTGTATGTGTGTTTCTGCTGCTATTTACTTCGCAAAAAATTCTTTGCTCCGAAGCTTTCACTTGCCATCATCTAAATGTAAATTCGCAAGCGATTGCGACAGCCGTTCGGTCTTATGTAAGCGAATATATTTACCACAGTAAGCGAGCATATCTTTTTGTGTTTGTTATGGAAAAAAAATTTAGCACATTCGCATGCGAATATCGAAAATGCACTATATTTTCGTGGAATGGAATCTGTGTATCATTCGAATCGTCTTATATGTTTGCCTTTGACGCATTTATGTACAAAAACATCCGTAATAAATTCAAATAAACTTCTTTCGTCATTTGGTTTTCGTCCATTTGGCTTGTTGTGGAGGGCGGGGGTCGTGTAAGCGACCTGCGGTGGTCATGTTACTTGTGCGTTCAACATGCGGAAATTGCTATTCATTCAAGTAACAAGGCATATATTACTATTTACATGTTACATACTTACCAACAACGCCCTGAGTTTAACATATATTCAATCGGCGCGCTTAGACACACCGCGTTAAATTAGGCTTCATGTACATACTTAAAAGGTCAGCTGTTTCAATTTATTGATCGAAAGAATTTTTTTTCGGTTTAAATATATAAAGAACGAAATTGACACTTTCGCTTGATATTAATGGAGCGCCGTAAAGTAGGCAAAGCAAGGCGCGTAGGCAACACATTTTGTATGAGAGACGAATGGATGGCATAAACACGGATTCATGTTGAGATAGGTACGGAAATCAAAGGCTTCGAAACAAAATGTATATAAAAATAATCCCCGAGCGAGCGACTGAACGAGAGAGGCAAAGTCGTAGGCAAAGCACTTCTCTCTATTTATTTATGTGAATTTATACTATATGGTTAGCTTTGAATATAAATTCATTGACCTTATTTTTATTATGCTTTGGCACGAAATATGAACGACATTGCTGCAAAACAATTCCCTTTTTGTTGCGCGTTTATTGGTTGTGTCTCTTTTATATTATCAAATTTCGGCGCTTTTCTTGTCATTTCGGCACTCTTCTTGACCCGCCCCGAGAGTGAGAGAGATGTTTTTTTTATGATTGTTATATACTTAAAATGTGAATTGCCTTCTGTTTACTAAGGCTCTATTGTATCTGACTGAACATTGTCATAAACAATGCGACGACAAAAGAGAAAAACTCGTTCGTTGCTCACGACGAAAATGCAATAGAAACAAATCAACAGAAAAGAAATGTACAAGGAAAATCTCGTTTGTTACGTTTTATCTCGTTAGATCGAATCACAGAAATTCATCAATTGCCACTCCAGAATATTTCCGGTAAATCGTGTGACGTAAACACCAGGTTGTCAGACGATTCAATTTCATTTCCGAATTTTTATATAAATGGAGAGTTTGTCAAGCCGCTTACATGATTTTCGTCTCTTAGGTAATTTAGGTATGCTGTCGCTCACTCAGTGTGTCATTTCGTTTTGTCATTTTATTTCCCGAAATCCCAAGGAAAATCATGCACTGAATTCTTCTGACACAATCTCTTTTGATGACACCTTATAAAATGTGAACCGACCAAATTAACGTAAATTCAACCGATACGAAACAAACACGGAAGAAAAGCAAGCAGGCCACATATGATAGCATTGCGTCATAAATTTTCGAAATGAATATGGACTATTTCGCATGCTTTGCCTCTCTTTCTCGGTCGTTATTGTTGCTATCGATTTTTCCGAAACGAAGTGAGTTGCAATGCGGCAGGGTGAATCCATAAATATATATGGAAAGAGAGTGAGAGGGAAAAGTAAACTTTGTAATTTAACATTGATGTAATAACGAATAACGAGGCTTCATTCATTTTTGGCCCATTTAAATCTAATTACTTCGGGGTCATCATTCTCCTAATCTTTCTATTTTCTTATCGTCCTTCGGAACTTTCTGCTCAGCCAATAGATGCACAAAATTCAACTGGATTTGGAGCACAAATAACTTATATATGAAAATGGCTTAAGCAAATAAAAAACATTTTAACTGAAGAAGCAAATTTTGATCCAAAAAAGCTTTCAGATTTTTTAGGCAGATTTTCGAAATTCAATTTGGTTGTTGAATAAAATTATAATCGTTTCGGAGTTATCCAATTCGTGGGTAAAGGTGTCAACGAACACG
>NW_022595254.1:1489527-1562511 GCF_009176505.1 Sitodiplosis mosellana
CAAAATTCGACTTTTTTTCGAACTGTTCGTGTTCGTTGACACCTTTAACACCTTTATTCGTGGGATGTTTGTTTGCGAAGGAAATATGTTTTTGCTCCAGCTGAAAAATCGATAGGTTCGAACGCATGATATGTTGAAAAGCTAATTTAGTAAGAAGTTCATTGAGCAGCACGCACTTTCACAACGAATAAAGAATTTCCCATCGAAAAGAAAGTTTGAGCCTAGCACATACACACACCCACGGTGACCGGTCATATTTTCCCCGGTCATAACTTCCCTCATACAAAATGAATGGAGAATTTATGGCCGAAATGACGGAGAAAATAATTCCATTTCAAATTTGGACATAAATTCCCCATCTAAAAAATTTTGATTAGAGAAAATATGTCCAAAAATCAGAAGAAATTATATCCAAATGCATATGGACATAATTTCTCGGGGAAATTATGACCAAAGAGTCAGTGGAATTATATCCAATTGAAAATGGACATAATTTCCCCATAGATTTTTTTGGATTTTGGGGAAATTTTGTCCGAAATTCGGTGGAATTATGACCGGGGAAGTTATGCCCTGTAGCCACACCCACAATCAACTAGCTTAACAAACAAAAGTAGTTTGTTTGGTACGTGTTTTGCCTACGATTCCATCGCATTGTCACTCCAAATACAAAGAAAGCGCTGTGATTCACTTAAAAGTGCTACCATCAGCATGAGATTTCACCACCAGCACCACCACCGGTGCGGCCACACTGTTCGCTGTTGCTGCTTCCATCATTTGCGAATCGACAGCAAATTTTATTCGTTCTAACGAGATCGCATTGATAAGGATATCATTGCAAAATGAGAATTTCAAAATGCCATAAAAAAACTGCTGTAAATTAAACTTTTCGCTTCGAAAACTGCAAATCCATTTTTAAGAGACTGGGCGAATACATATATCCACTTGGTTTTGTGGAGTGTGACAAGTTTTTCCGTTGGATTAGATTAAAATTGAACCAAGATGGAAAAAGACGGCGACGGCGGTGGCAACTGCAGCAACGACAACGACGACGACGACAGCAGCCATGTAAGCTGAAAAGTAAATTCGGCATGCTCCACCTCGTCTCGTTCGTATCACATTTTCGATGAAAATTCGCCGTGCACGAGTATTTGTGTGTCTTCATGCGTGCATTGGAACGTTTTGTCGTTATTTCGTTCAAAAATCATCATTTTTTTAAATTATGTTCCCTCTCGATCTCCTATTTTGTGACGAGAAAATCTCAACCATTTTCAGTTGTGGCTCTTTCATCTTCGCCCTTTTGCATGCATACAAGCTATAACCATAACAAACAGAAAAGTTCCGCTCTCTCTTTTCTGTTCGTTGTTTTTTTTTCTTCACTCGCTCCCATCATCGTGCTTGGCATTGGCTTGCCGAGGAATTCCACTCTATGAAAGGATATGCACAAAAAAGTGAGCAATGCAAAAGAACAAGCATAAAACTTCAATTCTTACGTCGATGTTTTTTTTTCACTCATTCATTCGTCGACAACGTCGTCGTCGTCATCATCTCTTTATATTTCGTTTCCCTCTTCGTTTTTTTCTGGTTTAATGAAATTTTTTAAATGAAAACTTCTTTTCGTCTCGTGCTCGCGCGCACTTTTCATTTGAAATGATCACGACGAAAAACAATTCTAATGTCGGCAACTTAATTTCAGGTGCAGTGAACTTACATATGCACACAATGCCAAGAAACAAACCAAAAGTGAACGGCAACAAGAACGAACAGAAAAAAAACTAACATACCACTCGCGCGCCAATTGTGAATGAGACCATAACAACAAAAACCAAATTTAGTAACGGCTAGAAGAAATGAACAAAAAAAGCCACGCGAAATGAAAGGCATGAGCGACAAAGTGAATGAAGGAACAATAGTTAGTCTATGCAAACAATATGTCTTGTCTTGTGTATTTGATGAGCGTTTTATTTAATTTTTAAACCGTCGCTGCAATGTTTATTTCTTTTGAAAAACTTTTTTTTCTCTTTGCCATATGTTTTATGGACTTTCTTCGCGACAGCAGAAAACAGAATGATGTAGATGTGCTGTAGCTTCATTTTAAGTCTCTTTGAAAGTGGCAGACGCACTTTTAAACTAATGTCTGTTCAGCTAGTTTTAAATTGGCTTCCGTCGGAAAATTTTTCAATTTCAACACAAAAGTTTCTCACTCTTTCTCTCCATCTCTCCCTGGCTTTTCCACCCTCGGTTTTGTTCGGAAATTCTTTTATGTATTTGGTAAATGTTTTAAGGCTTTTCTCGCATGAGGAAACTCATTATTCAAAGTCGAAAGTAAAACACATAGATTGAAACGCTGAGCGCAAACAATGCGAACATCCATTGAAAATTACAATCATGAACAAGAGGTCCGAGTTCCCAATCAAAATTCAATGGATGTCATTCGTTATCATTGTAGATAGGATTGATTCATTTGCTTCCGGGAAAAAGTTCCAGTTGAATTTAACATTCAAAAACACATCTTCACTTCATGAAAACAATGTAAACCACATTCGAATTTGCCTCAAGCCGCTTACGTCATCGTACGCATAAATTGATTGATGGTGCAGATGAAAAAAAAAACATATCGAACAAATATTCCCAAGCTGATAACGGCATCAATATTGATGGAAAATGATGATCCAATCGATTACTTTGCTATCTATGTATGTGATTTCATTTTGAAATCTGGCAGGAGAATTAAATTCCATTTATTTTTTTCGAGCAACCTTTCTGTCATTCAGTTCCATGGGCATGTTTTGTTGTTTGGTGCTAAACAATGAGACCCATTTCACATATTAAGCGATACATACTCGCCTAGAGCTAGATCTATTATATGCCTTTCCGAGAAAGTGTACGAATTAAATTGCGTTCCATTCGATTTCACCGAGTGGATGATAAAAAAAAAGAAACTCATCCATTTTGATGGAATTTAAATGGCTCTTTTATGGTTTCGTCAAAAACAAATATTCAATTATATCGATTTGAATGCAGTGTTCGTTAGCGAAATTCATCATAAAACCAAAGCGAAAAAAACTGTGCTACATAATCGTCGCTATGTATGTGAAAATCGGTTCAAACCCGAATCACTTGTGGTGAATGGCGCATGCCGAATTGCAAATTGCCCGTTCCATTTATATCGATGATTCGGTGTGTGAATCGGTGAAATTTGGATTCGCATTTGTATGCGAGCAGGCATTCGTTGATTTGTCACAAATAATGCTAGTCGAGGTTTTGAATCGTGCTGCCTGCAATCTACCCAACGAATACCAATCATTTCGAGTAAAACTGAATTATAATCATAGAAAAATGTTATTCTTTGATCAAAACGAACACAGTGAAATTGGCAAGGAAGTGGGAAAAAAATTCCATTTGCAATGTTTTTATATTGATTTGTGATTCGTTTTTATGGGATTCGCTGTTTCCGCTACAAGAAAAATTAATTAATTCCGTTTTATGGGTCGTTTGAAATTACTGGTTTTACAATCGTTTTGTTCTCTGTGTATGTATTTTATTGGGGTTGAACATTAAATGTTGGAAAAACATTTTGTTAAGATTAAAACTGATGGCAAAAAAGTGTGATGGAGCGAAAATGTGCGTTTGAATATTCGATTTTTCACCCGAAAACCATTTATTTCTTTTTGTCATTCGTAAAAAAATACATGAAGCGTTAGCAAACCTTTGCAGTGAACGAAGTCGATGGGAAGAAAAGTCGAAAAACGGAAAATAATTACACATTGCGCGTACGGCAATCAAAAACCGAACATAGAAAACCGAATGGCAACGGCTAGAGCCTTATATATTTTCCCAAGGTTATAAATTGGTCTTACCAACAACTCTCTGTCTCTGTCTGTCTCTCACTCACCCGCACACTCTCTCATTCGCTTATTCTCTGGTTCAGCGAATTGACACAATCGCCACAATCTAGTTATATCATTGCGTGCGCCCCGAAATGATAACACCACTATGCGAATGCACACACAACGAGAATTTATTTCGAATTTAAATTTATGGGCATAGCCAACGAAGAACATGAATGCCATTACATGTCAATCATATTGACTAAAGTAATGTCTTGTTATTAAAAATAGCCCGAGCACACCAATTTTTATATATAAATCTTCTATTGGGTCATCGTCGTTGTCATCGTTGCTTTTTCTATAGCATTACGTGCGTCATTAGGCTGAAATAGTGTATTTATATTGTATATATACAACAAAACCTATTATCTATTTGTTCAGGAATTAAATCGTATGTTGCATTAGAATCTATCAATAATCTGTTTTTGATTATCGCCGCGTAAGCCCTCAGCGTATCGCTGAATGTAGAAAATATAAAAACATAAAACGCTGCCTTGAAATTGAGCCAACGCATCGAAAAATCGATGACAAAATACTTTTTCATTATCGCACTTGTACGTTCGTGTGGGAAGTTAGCAACTTGCGAGCACCAAGACTTTCGCTTTGAAAGCAACTATTACGGAGTAGAGTGAATCGTTTCAGTATTGTTGATTCTTTTGTCCCTGGCTGGAGAAGTTCCATTAAATTGAAATTACGAGCAACTCGATACTCTTTTTTTTTGTTGAAAAATGACAACCTCACGAAAAATGGGAGATCGATGCGATTTTTTCCGTCTGGAGTAAAAGTGGCAAATTTCCCTTCGGATACGAAATTAGGATTGACATCAAGTGTGCGCGAGGAAACGAGCGAGCAAGCAACCGTTCATAATGGTCGTCCGATAGAATAAATTCAATGGACCGTCGAATCAATCAATACATTTGTCAATTTTCATGCAGTGTGACTCGAACCAAAAATGTCATCCAACCGAATTTTTACCATTGTCATTCGATTAGGAAAAAAATGATTGCTTGAACTTTTCCAAAAAATAAAGCACACGCGCCAGCTCTAACACACACATAAACTCCAAATTATTTTATCCTTTTGTTGACTGTGGGTGTGTGTCAAGCTATTGGAATTCGCTTGGGGAATGGAATCCGACAAGAATTTGCCATTTGCTGACAAAATATGCGATAAATGTGTTGCGACTTGAAAGTTTCGGAAATTCGATTGGAGTCCAAAATTCCACACACGACTCAAAAATGGCATTTGAATTTGACGAATAATTGCTTCCAGATGGGAACTGATTATCGATAAAGCTTTGGTAATGGTTTGCGGTTGTTCGTTTCCACGTGTCTGTAGCATGTCGAATAAATCAATTTGATATATGCAATATCAATTTGGTGTCAGAAGGTTGGCTTTTGATTCGGCATAAACTGTGCAGAAAACGTGTACAATTTCACGTGGAAAAACGCCGCAAAATGAAGTTCCATTGAGACAATTAGTCATAATATTTAAATAATCATAAATTCGATTGAAGCCATCCCAAGTACAAAGTAAATAATAACCTAATCAAGTTGTCGCGAGTTGGATCGAGTCGACTGCCTGACACTCAAATAGTTTGCATATGACAGCAAAGAAAACAAATAATGACAATATCTCTCATCATAATTCATGTAATATTTCGTTTCGTTTGTTCGTCGTATATTATATACGCGCTCCTGCGTGCACGCTTACGCGATATCAAAGTGAATTGTGACCTGATGTGTTATGACATTTGAACGGTTGGCGTGCGATTTAATTGTTTGCACTCGGTCACGTGTAGAACAACATCAACATATTTGTTTCGTTCATGCCAGATGGGTTTCTTTCAAATCTAATCTAATTTTAAATAGAGGAGAATTAGAAATATTCTTTTGAATGTTATGCGCGGCGAATGCGAGAGACGGCTAATCGCATGATGAATACTTTGTACTTAATTCGCAGTGTAGGTTACACGCGAAAAGTGATACCTCAATTCTATATCATGCACGTAGTGGAATTGATGAACGCCGTCGTTTTTCTTCTTCTTCTGTTATGAGCTAATTGAAACGGTCATTGCGTGCCAGTATCAGTGCGATGTAAATATCGATGTGCAAAAAAATCGCGTGCATCGAACATTGCCGACGACGACCACGAAATTATCTGTTTGCGATAAAGCTGTTGAGAGACAACAAAGAAGGATTGGTAAAAACGCCGACATATCACTCTGATAAGCGAAAAATAAATATAAACATAACATGGAGAGATAGTTCTCATGCGCGCGCTCAAATCCAATTGAAATATTTAAGAGTGTGCTAGACAATGTCTGCAATCGAAACGAGCTAAAGACAAAACTGCACCGCATTCCTTGATAACAGACAGAAAAATACACACCGTTTGCATAATTCAACACACACACAGAGAGAGAAAACGTATCGATTCAGCGAGAGCATGTGTGAAACACAATCCTTCATGTGTAATAAAAGCAAAGCGTATGACATTTTTGTCAATTTTACCAGCTTAAATCATCCAATACCAAATGCGAAGCGTTTAGTCGGTTATTTCGTGTCTCTCTCTCTCTCTCGCTCACTCTCGCCTTTTACGGCTTGACGATCAGAGTGTTCTATCGCTTTGTGGCGAATGGTCAAATTATCAATACATATAGCGAACAACTGACAATGGAAACCCTCAAAATGTAATAAAAATCGTCATAAATCGCATGCATTGAGATTTTCGATGCTGATTCAACGTATGAGACGGCGCAATAGCAAGGAACATGTTTTCTGTGCTTTGCAATCCAACACTTTACACTCTGGACACATTAGTTTCCAATTTATAGCTTTATGGCGATTATTTAGTGCCTATTAGTGGTGTGGAATATAGCTGATAGTATCGATGTGATTTCTCCTGAGCATTGCAAAATAAGCGCTCTACACCAGTAGCAACAAAAACGTCGTCGTCGTCATCTTCGTTGTTGCTTTACGCTGAAAATAAAGCAAATCAAGCACAATGTGCTTTATATGAGAGAGAGGCCACAGGCACACCAGACCTAATACTCACGCTTAGAATTTTACGAGCGTGTGAATCAAATGCGACTGATAAATAAAGTACACACACAATCGATGGATTGGACGCCATTAAATTATCAGATTTATGTTATAATTGCACATTTCAATTGCCACTTTTTGCCGATATACATATAAATTTCCATGGGCTACCTCTACATTTCGCATTGACTGACTAACTACTCGTCGTTGCAAATGTATCATGTTTTACAAACACAAACAATTCTAGCATTTAATTGTTGGTTTAGCGTTTACACAGAGAGGAAGAGAGAGAGAGACACCGAATATGATTTGAGTGGATGTGCTTGTTTGGCTGCAGAGATAAAAACGAAGATAATTGGCTTATTTGTGTATTATGATCATTACAATTTTTGCCATGACGTGAGCACTCATTCAAAAATATCATAATCTGTTGCATACATAGCTGAAATGGACCATTTAATATGAAGCGCAAGACAAAAAAAAAGAGAGAAGAAACGAAGCAAGCAAACGTTCTAAGTGAATGGCTCTTGGTTGTTAACAGACAACTGAATGCGAATGCTTTTGAAAATTCCTGTAATGCGACGCTCATTTGTGCGAAAAAAGAACCACTCACATAAAGAGCACCACGCACACTGAACCTTGTGATTGCTATTATAATCCAAATCCGAATAGCAAGTATTATGTCAAACACAATACAGTAATTTGCATTTTTTTCGGTTTGTTTCTCTTTTTAAGACATTTCATATTCGAAATATTCATCCGATACGAGCAGCTCATTGAACTGGCTTAAAGTCATGTGCTCGTCGCAGTGGTTTTTTTCAATCTCTCTCTCTCTCTCTCTTCCTCTCTCTCACTCTATTTTTCTCTGTAGATTCGACTAAAATGCCAACCTACATACAAATTGAATTTAATTCAAGCACATTCCTAAAAGCAACAAACACACAACTCATCATCATATTATAGTAGAACCCGGTCGCACGTCAAAAAGAACAAAGAGCACGTCACGAGCGAAACTCGTGAGAGAGGTACAGAGAGAGAGAGATATAGAGTACAAAATCGGTGCTCTATCTTCGTTTATTTTATTTAGTCAAGTCTAGTTTATCCTCACATGACTGGCTGTGTGTGTGTTGTTTCTATGCGTAGCGATGTTTCAAAACAATAGCAAACATTGCATTATTTTTACATCTGACAGAGCGCTTTTCGTCCGTTCTGTCAAGCATTCTCCATTATTCACTAGAGCGCGCCTATTCTATACATTTTTTTTAATTCACTTTTTTCTCTGTGTCGTTCTTCACCAACTCGACATTATTTATTACATATTTTATGAATTCTTTTCGCCTATCGCAATCCAACCGGTGCCACGGAGGGGAAAAATCCGACCTTGCCATTTTTTCTGCTCGCAATTCCTCTTTTTCTTCACGCATTCGAATTCATGCGATGCAAAAGCTACGATGTTTTTAATATTTGTAACCTTTTAGCTAGCGAACATTCGTTTAGCCTTTGCCATCACACATTTGATTGATGGCTTTGCTGATGAGATCGCTCTCTATGCTTTTACACTCAGCATTCAATCCAATTGTTGTTGGATTGAATCTTTGCAAAAATAGTGGAGAAAAACGAATTGCTGAACAAAAACACTGACAACATGTTTAAAAATGGGCGCGCCAAAGAATACGTCATACGAACGGAGAAAATGTTCAGTGCCTATGAACCGTGTAGCAGTAGCAGTTTTGGGTTTATTCAAAGCGAAAATACGTGCACAGTTTCCATTAGTTTGCTAGCCAAAACGTGCATAAAAGCTACTGCTGCTGCTGCTGCTGCTGCTGCTGCTGCTGCTGCTACTAATAAAGTCAAATGGCAAAGGGAGCATTTCATCCAACCCTATGAGCTGCTCAGCTGGTTATGAAATGTGATGGAGTCGGCAGTTTTATAGTCTCTCTTTGTGTTCCTCTTCTCTCCCTCTCTCTCTCCCATGCCATTCGTCGGTGCTGTGATGTTTTGCACACAAGTTAATTGCTACTATCACGCACTTCAGACGTTGATTTGTTTGTTTTTTTTTTGCTACGCACTTTGAACACTTCAAATTATTATTATCTATCTAGGTTTTGGTTCTCGTCTATTTTATTAGGTGGTCATATCGCCTTTGGGCGCACCACTGATTTGCTGCTTCACTCTGGCCACGCATTTCAAACTTGATTACCACTGACACTGGCTGTACACACACTGTCCTTGTCGCACGCTCGCGCGTCCTTCTTCATATCAAATCATACCGCGCACACACTTCGCATTCATATCGTACTTCACAAACGCTATAGATTAGAATGGTTAAACTTATGAACGGAAACTTTTGCAGCCCCACACAGGCATACAATATTCGCCACAGATGAAAATCATATCAGGCTCAGTGCGTCCTTGAGAAATCAAAACAAATAAAGGGAATGTTATGAAATCAAACAAGTTTGGTTTTGATGGCACATGAAAATTCATCTCAAACAATCGCAATAGCGTGACCGCTGAAGGAGCATACGATGACAGATACAATACGCACAAAAAGAAATCCTCACGAAAATTGGCCGCACAACTTTTGTAGCCATTTATTGCATGGGCGCTGGCTTTTTGCCTAGCAAATGGTAGTAACTAAGTTGTTTATGTATTGAGTTTTAGTGCGAATGAACATTGAACGCACTGGTTTTGCGTTGAAATTCATGAGTACGAAATTCAATATTCGGATACAAAAGTTTTTATTATCGCAATTGGGCCCCCGAAATAATTTCGAATCAGCTATGAATTCTTTGGTCGGTTACTGCGATGACGTCGATCAAAATGGATTACATGCATTATCATGCGTTACATATAGTTTTGCGAAATGGAATTCGAACCTTTTACGTTGTATTGAATTTTTGATAATCCACTTATGACATTCACCATCATAATCCTGCCTTTGATCCAATGAGACTCGCACAAATCAACCAAAGGCTTATGGCCTTTTCAGAATGAACAGAATGGGGAAAAAACAAACCAATTGATTGCATCAGTCGACATGAAACGAGCATATGTGCGTGTGGTTTTTTTGCGTTGCTCGGCCGCAAAACCATCTGCCAAAATAATGTCGATCCATCACAGCCCAGCACAATTTTTGCACAGCCAAAAATTTCATTTGAATTGCTCACGCTCGTTTGGGAAGAGTGAAAAAGATGGACACACCGATAAATTCATATTAAATTTCAATTTAGCTTCATTAATTTCAATTTACGCATATTGTAGCTGCATTAACATGATTATGTCGATATTTTTGCTACGCCTTCGGCGCTTTGCTCCAGCCCCGTCAGTCAAAAAATAGTCAATTGATAAATTTTGCTAAGCAATCAACTCTCTTATCAGCTGCTGACCGATGTTTCGTGCTACTATTTTCTTTGCTGCTGCTGCTGCTGCCTCAGTGCTCCTTTCCATTGCCGTTTGCGAAACAAATCGCGTATAAACAGTTTTCGATGATGCAGAAGAAAACAAAGTTTGGCGAGAGGGATAGAGCGAGAAATAAACCGAACATTTCGCACAATCATCACTCATTCGTAAGCTTCTAAACAAGTTGAGGCTGTTTGTTTCTCTCTTTTTGTTTCACTTTCGGTTTGGGTTGAGTTGCGCTGTCAAGCAGTAACTTTGTTTTCGATTTGTAATTTCGACGTAAACAATTCTCGACTCTTCCTGCAAAGTCGCAACAACTGGAAAACAGACGAAATGTGCTCGTCACAGCAGAACCAATGGCAGCAACGTCTGCATTGACGTTCACATGTATCAGCAGCATGAGAGAGAAATTTCACGAGCGAAGAAATCTATGTGGATTATATAAGCGCGTTTGACCCTATGACAAGAAAAGTGTAGCCAAATCTCGATTTAGCTAGAAAACATAAACAATTTCCAAGCACAAACTATATACACACAGTCAAAATGTTTAGCAATCGTCAGAAAAACATCAAGTCGAATTTAATTGAGCGGTCGGTCGGTCGATTGCTCTTCGGTTCGCTTCTCAAGTGAGTGCGATAGTGGCAAAAACTGCGACGAACTGATTGAAATGAAAAAAAAGTGAAAAAAGAACAAACCAGCAGATTACATTATCTACCGATTTACTTAACGACAAAAAGACATAAAATGTTAACACACAAAATCACAACAACAATTAATCCCCCAGAACAGAACCGAATATAGCATCTCTTTCGTGCACGATATATCATTGGCTTCTCAATGTATTCGAACACTCAAATTGCCGCCAACACGCTCTGTGTCTCTGTCTCTCTTCCTTTCGTTCAATGGTTCATGTGGTGTGCTACGCACCGCAATCGTATGCAATCATCCAGTCACATCACATACATAGTGTCAAATTCGAAAATTATCGTATATTAATGAAAGCCAAGTAACAATGTACAAAATTATCGTTGCTTTGAGCCATTATTAGTTTTGCTTGAATTGGCTGCAGTCGCTTCGTGCTCGCATCATCAATGTATGAGTGCACCGCAGATGGATACAACACAGTGTCAAATTGCTCTGCCCATTTGGTCTATCGATGCCATTTTGCTTCGGCAATACAAGCAAACGAGTGCACGCCATACGATACTCTTCTCGCTCATTCTCTCTCTCTCTCTCTCTCTCTCTCTCTCTCTCTCTCTCTCTTCCATATGTATAGTGTAGTGTGGTGGTCTTGTAATAGATATCACGCATTCGGTGAGCCGCTTTGGCCAATGTGATTTGTGTTTATTGATTCGTCTGTGTCTGTCTACTTATCTCTCTGTACATTGTACATTCACGCACCACACCATTTAATATGTCTCACTAATCGACAACACACAGAGAAAGAGCTTCACACACTAAACGAACGAACGAGCAAACAAGCAAACGAATGAACAACCGAAAAAAAGCAATAATATGTGAACGACGACAACGACGACGACGAAGCATACGGAATATTTTCATTTTGTTGCTCATGCTATTCGCCATTTCACTCTCTCTACCGGTATTGTATCGCCCAGTGTGCCCGACCCAACCAAACACACACCAGAATCGAAACGAAAATAAAAAAAATCTCACCACTGAAAAAGTGTGAAACAATACACAAACATACAATATTAAAATAGACGGTTTCAATTCAGTCTCAATTGTGACGCTTAACCGTTCGAGAGTTCTCTCTGTTATATGAGAAGCAAGAGAAGCTGTAGTAATTAGTGAAAACGAGTGAACAGACGACAAACCAAGAAGAAAAATATATCAATATAATTTCGTACTCCGAAATCTAAACTGCACAAAAGCAAAATCAAGAAACTACACTCGGAACAAAGTTAATTGTAAAAACGGAGTCACAAGACGACCGAAAATAACAACATAGAAAGAGAGAAAGAGCAAGGAAAAAAAAATTCACAACGTTACCGAATAAAATCGATTTTTATTGAAACGCCGAAAAACCCCAGCACCGAAGTGAACCATCAACAACAGCAACAAGATTAAGAAGTGTGTGTGTGTTTGTGTGTAAACATGATCGCATCAGAAAATGGTTGATTATATTTTTTGTTTGCCGTCGGAACGAAAAGAAAAAGCCATCACCATCGAAAGAATATTTAGAAGTAGAAACAACCAAACCAAACCAATAGAATAGAGAAAAAGAAAGACAAATGATTCCCTGTTTGATATTTTGTGTGTGTTTCTTTCTTTATTGATACACAAAAGGAACAAACGAGAAATATGGTATTTTGATGTGTGTGATCCAATATTTAGTTCGTTGATTTTTTCCCCGTATATACATTGGAATGTCATCAAGAGTGACAGAGAAAACCACACCAAGAATTGTTATCGAATCACAGCGCAAAAAAAGGGAAAAAAAAGTACAACGTATTCTGATTGCACTGTCGTGTGAATTGTGATATGAGAAACTCTTTCGCATATCTCGGTTGGTGTGTCTTTTGGGAGAGCTCCTTACATTTATTCTCGGCGGTAAATTCGATATTTCGTTGTCGTCGTCGTCGTCGTCGTCGTCGTCGTCGTCGTCAACTCGATTCTCAATTCCACCAGCCAACGGAACGAAATAAGAAAATCAACACACATACTATACAGACCATACTCTGAATGAATGAATAAAAGCAACCAGGAATAAACGAAGAAAAAAAAACCTGCAAAAATAATCCATTGTGGCTCGCACTCTCATATCTGCTTGAGAGAAGTTCTTTTTATGATTCGGTGAATGTGCATCGACATTATATAATTGTGTGTAAATTAACAAGTTGAGAGATGCTGCCGTAAGAGCAAAGCGTCTCTTATGCTCAATCGTTTCATCTCACTCTCACTTTCTTGGTCGTTTCGATTGTGTGTGATGTGTGTTGGTCGTTTTCTAGCAAATTGACTAGATTTTCTCGACGTCTGTTCCAGTTGAAAAGAGCGACATTTTCCAATTAAAAACTCGAAAATACGATAGAGCAAAACGTGCAATGGCTGTAATCTGTTCTGCGTGCAGTTTATCTTATTGTTAATATGTTTAAAGTAGACAAAAAAAAACGGACGAACTAAAAAAATATTGTGCTGCAAAAAGAGCGAAAGAGAGAGTGAACGTTTAGCGAAATGAAATTTCACAAAATACGATGTACAAATCATCGAATTTATGGAGCGTATCACAGTGTCTGGATTTGGTTTGGAATTTTTGCAGTCGCAAAAATAAAACGAACCCAATTTCATTCCTATTGGCTAAAGTGTTGGCATCAAAACCATTTTTTATCGTTTCTATAGTCGAAACGAACGAATTGAAATAATCGTTTGTAGTTGACAATAAAAGCCACGGCTAGAATGGAGACACACGATGCGAGGAGAGAATGAGAGAGAAAGGGAGAGAGCGTACGCTTACAAAAGACGAAACGCTGTACGCAATCTGAATCGAATGATGAACACAAACACGTTCGATCGACATAAATAAACGTTATTACTACGAGACAGTCACTGAAGACGAAAAGAGAGAAAAAAAATGTAATACGCAACGCAAATCGTTTGATGTGCATCTATTGCGTTCGTTCTTGCCCTGTGAATGCGAATATTGCATCTCCCTGCATCGCGTATTTTCATCGTCATCGCTGCTGTCGTTTCAGTCTTTATCCGTTTATCATGCAATTGTGAAGCAGCCGTGTGGTGTTTGGCATTTGTTTACGCCATATTTCGTACTCTCGCACGCAAACCAAAAGACTTAAGACTGACTAAAATAAATAATCAGAAATATTGAAGAAGAGCAACGAACAAAAAGACGGAGAGAAGAAAAAGCAGCAGCGGCAAAATAGAATTACATTAGAAATACTGTGTAGCGCATATGTAGGGTCGCGTGTGCAAGGATGCCTAAGTATTTGTAAGCATATTGCACATATATCACACCTATTCCGTTTGGTGCCGCGAACGCGCGCTCGCGCCCTATCAGATCACACACTCGATGTGTCGTAAGAAGTACATATTCATGTACATTTGATTCGCATTCAGTGTGTCTCAGTCAGCCAGTCATTCAGACTCGCCTTTCCATCTCGTGCGTTGCTCGTGTGTATTTACGTGCTCTTATAAATATTTCATTTATTATCTCTCGTTGGCCCGTTCGGTGTGTTATCATCGGAACGATAATAACGATATTAGACAATCATTCAAAACGAAATGAACGAATGAGCGCGCTCGACAACAAACAACAAATGAACGAACGAACAGAACAAGAGAAAAATTTATTCAATATTGTTTACGATTTGGGAACGAGGAAAAAGATTTGAACAGCGCTTGTGCTGCTTTCGAATTGGCTAGATCAGCAATACACACGTTTGTTCGCTCGTTCATCAATGGAAAGATCCCAGAATATGTAAAGTGCAAGCCCTTACATAACTTGACACCCTTGGGAATCATTATATACATATTACGACATCGATTCATTGGGCACGGCTCACGAATGCGCGCGCGACAGAGCACACACGTTGCAATAAAAATTCAAAAAAAGCAATAAAAACAGAAATCAGTAATGTCAGCTGATTCACTGAAACAGGAAGTATTTTTGCGATTCAAATAGTACACAATCTGCGATTGGTTTCAGTTCAGCTGGTTGCATTGTGATAAGAACACTTTGGCTTGAGCTAACGACTCTCACAACTGATCGAAAAGAATTGATCGAAGTAGGTAGCGAGCAAGCCTAACCATTTCAAGTACATCAATGTGCAAGCAAACAACAACTACATCAATGCAATGAAGCGCAAATTTTATCTTCTTTTTCAATGCTGATACTCGCTTGCTGCCAAAGAAACGCTCGACTCACATTTTGTTTGCATACATCTCGATTTTACATTTTGCAATCAATTAGACACTCTTTTCTCAATGCAAATCGACATACGGGCAAAGAGAAAGAGAGAAAGAAAAGGAGATTAAAAGATCAACAGCAACAAATCGGAAAAAAAATGCTTATGAAATTATCATTATTGTTATAAAACCTTTTATCGTAAACACAATTAACGTTTGAGTTCAAAGTATTTAAATGGCTTAGTATTCATACGTGCTGATCGTGTGAATATGTGTGTGTGCGTTTGATTGGATTGATGAAGTTCACTTGATTCTGGTAAATAATCAACCAAACATTTTTATCGTAAACACTTTGCAGCAGCAACACACCATTGTTGCTAACTATGATTTGTATTACTCTTTTTATCGCAAATAATAATCATAGCGCACAATTTGCTCAGTGCTTGGCTTGGCTCGGCTTGATCAATAGCCATGAAACAAATGAAACCAGTTGTTGGAATATTTTATAGATCAATGTGCATAAATTAAGTACGCTTTATATTACGAGATCTGCACACCCGTAAACAGCAACCCGTAGCATAGCCAGCAGCCAGCAACAAGCACACCGTGCAAAAAAAAAACACCATGAAAATGACGTGCGCCGCAAAATATACGCGTACATTATATTGATTCCTTGAACAATGAGGCGCGCCAATCAGCAATTGACCGAAATTTATCTTAATTGAATAAACACCGTGTTTTTTGTACTGCTGCTGCTGCTGCTGCTGGTGTTGTTGCCTGTCGCACATTTAAGCGTCAACCTCATGCCTACAAAACTGTATCACATACTTTGCATTTGCTGTATTTGTTTTTTTTCCTTTCTTTTTCGTTGCTCCTCCGACACTCGTGCGTTACTGTTACTGTTGCTAATGCGCGCTCTCTTTCTCTCACTGAATCCAATTTTCATTTGCTCTAATTTGCCACATTTTGTTTCGTCGATTCACTAAGACTGATATTTTTTCTCTTCGTTGCAATGCAGGCAGCGAGTGGAATAGCAATGAGAGCGAAAATAAAAACATGATTAAACAAACAGCATCATAAAAATTATAATTTAAACGAAGCGAAAGTTGGGTCAATACACTACCACTAGATGCTTGTGCATCCTGAGAATTTTCCGTTGAATTAAAATTAATTCTTTCGTTTTCTTTTTTTTTTTTGATAGAGAGAAATTCATTATGTTCACATTAAAAAAGAAATGAAAAAAAGGAGCTTGGCCACGTGATTCCGTATATAGAACGACTATAAGTCATATATCTATATAAGTATATAGATGAAAATGATCGTCGGATATTTACTTCATTAGCCGCTAAGGAAACGCGGAACATTTATTTTGATGTTTTGCTCATCATTTTCACATTCATAAAATTAAATAAAAATAATTCGGTAGTATATGTATATATACGTAGATTGTTCGCGAATATGTCGTCACCAAGAGGCGCCCGCGTTAGCGTCGCTTTACTTTTGACCACATTTTGTGGTTAGTGACTCCTTGGATTATTACAGTTACATTTAAACTAGCATTTTTTTTATTGATAATTTGCGTGCGAGTGGAAATTCACCAGAACGCAAATTAAAATGACAGGCACATTTCAAAAAAAAAGAACTGAAAACAACAATCTTGAGAACTGTTTGATAATGGGCCAGGAATGCCAAAGGCACATATTTTATTTATAATTTTATTGGGATATCATTACATACCTAGTCGTAAAACTGGTGGTTTAACAAAATATACGAAATACTGTGTTTTTTTCCGCGAAATTGATACTATTTTCAACGGATGGGGAGAAATCTGTTTACGGCGAAACAAAAAATATACATCGACCGAATCGATGCATTCATTCGAATATGGGAATCGAATAAAATAGCAATTTTTTTTCTTTTCATGATAATTTTTTCAGTGATTTGATAAATAAAAATGAAGTGTATTCATTGCGTCAGTTGGAAGCATTCAATGCGTTATCGCCGAGCGACAAATTAAAATTGCAAACGAAAGCCGCGGAATGCAGTGCTGAATTACCGAAAATACTGAAACAAGAGACATTTGAAGTAACGAACAACATCAAATTGGAAGTGATTGATGACCATTCATTGAGTGTAAACAAACACGAGCATCCAAATCATCAATTGAACAGTGCTAAAATTGTGGATGAGCTATTAGTTGTGCCGGAACCACCGATTCGACGTGTTTTAATCGCAAATCAGCTGAACGGTACAAACGTTGTCAAAGCCAATCCAAAAGCAGTTACAGCATCGGTATTTAAGACAATACCGATCGCTCCAAAACAACCATTCAAAGCGATTGGAGGCGGTGAACATCAGCTGAACATCATCAACAACAGCGGAAACAACGCAATTGCACGTGCACCACAAACGGTAACCGCATCATTAATACAGCCAATTGTGGCTGCCAAACGTGACTCGTTTGGAAAAATTCAATCGACTATTGCCAAACCGTCGTTGGTACCGCGCCAAACCGTTGTCACGGCATCATTATTTCAACCGCGTAACGCACCAACCGTTGGACCCATTTCATCCAAATTTCCATCGCCTACTGTCAATCCACAGGCATCACGTGCTGCTGAAACTATGAATAAATCGTTTTGTATGCTCTCCGATGATTTATCACAGCCCACTTGTGAGTATAATATCACCTCGTTCGATATGTGTGGCCGATACACACGCACACACATACGCATGCCACACGCAGATTGCATCGAGGACATTGACTGCATTCTATGCGAAACCGATCCGAACCCCCCGAAGCATCCATCCAGTCAACACATTATTCAATCGTCGATTGACATGATCCATTGAAATGTTTTTCCGTCTGCGTTTGTCACACAATTTGACAAGAGTCATCGAAGGCTATTCAATTATTACAAGCGCACACATTTTTCACTTAATCTCTTTTTCTGTTGACAAGAAACCCACTTCTCGCACACCGCACCCTAAAAACAAAACACACAAATCAAAAGAAGATTTTTATTTGTTTCGGTTTCATTGATTTGCTTTTGGCCACCGAGATGAAAAAAGAAGCACAGAAAAAACAAAACGCGACACCAAAAATGCACGGCAAGTATGTCGTTGAGCCATAGCCAAATTGCGTTGTTTACACAACGATCATCTAAACCTCAATTGTTCTATTCATTTATTTGCATTTGTTGTCAACTTACATAAACAGAGAGCGAGAGAAAGAGCGATAAAAGGCGATTAATGGCCTTGAAAATCGCTATTTACGTGCGCTCATTTGTTTTGCTTTCCTCTAATTTCTTTGCGCGTTAATCTGTTTTTTTTTCTCTGTTGCTGCTTCTATTTCTTTCTTACGTTCGTAGCATGTTTCAGCAAATGTCTAATTTTCTATCAATATCATCGGGCCGCGTTTAGTGCGCGATTTTGGGACTAGCTCAACATAGAGAGAGAGTCTTTTTCTTCGCAAAATTTTTTCCTCACATAAAAAAACACACAAACTATTTTTAGACACACAAAACATCTTGTGACTTTTTAAATGTTTCGGTTTTTTTCTGCTTTCTCATTCTCTCATAAAACAAAACGTCTCTCATTTCCAAACCTGCTCTACATCACGTACCATAATATATTGCTGCCGATTCTCTCTTTTTTTCTTCACTCTTCACAAATTGAAGAGCATTCCTACATTTCATGCCATGTTACGCCGCGAACTAGCACTGATATCAGCAATGTACATAAATCGCGCGCACAAATTTAAATTTATAAACACAATATTTGTGGCTAAAAATACAGAAGGAGAAAAAATTAACCGAATGCGTTAACTACAAAAAGCATTGCGAATGAGTTCAAATCGTTTTTTTTTTCTTTCGCACGTCAGAAGCAGATGAGAAAAAAGCACAGAAAAAATAGATTAAAAAAAATTGTGTGGTATTTATCATGTGGCGGAATGTAATCTATAGAGGCAATAAATGCACGAGAAAGAGATACATAATCGTGTATTTTTAGTTGAGCTTGTGCATTTGTTGTGAATCTGATTTTATGATACGATTTTTGTTTGCCCACCTTGATTGCTGTTCGGATTTTGGTTGGAATTGCGTGCTTGTGCTCATTTCTTGAAGCAGACGAAAAACTCCTAGCATTCTTTGATGATCATTCGATGCAGTCGAGATCTCTCTACGCTCTGAATGTGTGTATGTGCGTATTGGCTATGACACGTCGTAAAAAAAGCCAACCAATTCCCATAATGAATATATCTGACTCTATTCTTTTGTCCTGCATTTATCGTTCGCATCGCGCGGTCTAGTATTGGAAACGAAACCGGATGACACAGCACTTTTGATTGGTGTACCATCTTCACCGATATCAATAGCTTCATCGTCGCCGTCAATGACACCAAATTCCATCAATAATTGCTCAGGAGAGACCACCACCAACAACAAATATGCCACAAACAACTTAAATGACATTACAGTAAGCATACCGTCGCATTTAACACTTGAAAAGCATCTTAACTTACCGAAATCTTTCTCTTTTGCCAACACCACTACCACTATCACGAACGTAAAGCCACTCGACGACACAACAACTCCGCTGTTCGGTGAAATATTCGACGAACTCATTTTGCCCGACGGTTATTGCACATTACTTTCCGATGACATAAATCCCATTGATTCACAGTCAAGTAAAATGAAATTCATCGATCCATTCATCAATTATCGCGATGAAATGTGCGAAACATCTGAAACTTCGCCCAGCATTTTATCGCCCGACAATTTATCAAAGGTATACTATCTTCGTTCGTATACAAAAATAGCCGCTTGCCGCTTGCCGCTCGCCGCCGCTTTCGTCGTCGCCGTTGTCGAAAAAAAGACATGGCCATGCTCTGGCTTTTGTTTGTTTTATCAACGAAGTGCCAAGTGCGTATATGTTTTGTGTTTTGGCATTTAATTTAACATTCCATCGTTCAAGTTCTCAAATTCTAGAGCTTAGGCAATTTAAGATTGGATTTCGTTGATAAAGCACACAAACACTTGAGACGAATGTTGATTGTTGGCGCGAGCGTACGTACATGCGTGCGTGAGTGCGCCAATCGCGCTTAAATCCTCTGATAAAATTGGAAAACATCGTCTTATCTTATGTTCTCTTTGTTAATTTTCGTATGTTCTCATAAAACAAACAGAGCCCAGAAGGAAGCAGCAGTTTGCCATCGTTGTGCAGTCCAAATTCGATGAGTCACAGCGATGAATTTGCATTTATGTCGACGAGCTTGGATAATACGGACATCGATTTATCAATGCGTGCACCATATATTCCAATGAATGAAAATGACGATTTACCATTGCTCACCGAAGACTTGATGTGGAGTGCATTTTCCGATGAATTAAGGTTGCACATAGACATTAAGGAACCGAGTGCACTTCAACAGCAACCATTGCATTTGCAATTAACATCGCTTCCATCACAACAGTTTGGCCCGGACCCGGTCGAACAAATGATTATTGACGGTGCAATTAACGGAAGCGTCAAGGAAACACCAAGCATTACCGAACAACGGTTGATGTTTGGCACAGCCAGCAATTTGGCATCGTATTTGGCAAGCAAATACGTGGAAAATGATTCGACAAACGAGGATGGTTGCAACAAGTCAAATGTTCTACCGGAAATTTTGAAAATGGAACAAACAACACCGAAATATGAGTGCGGCTCAAATAGCAGCAGCAACAGCAACACTGCCATTGACGACAAAACACAACAGATTCTCGCGAAAAATTTGAACGACGATAGCATACGATCTCTTACACCAACACAGATCGCTGGCGACCCATCGAAAATGGAAGTGATCGACAGTATCACCGACGGCTGTATCACCACATACACCATTCAAATGTTTGACAACGAAGCCTTCACGAAAAATGGTTAGTGTTTCACGCGATTCTTCTCTTCAACCAATCGAAATGACGGTCGATTTTTGTGGGGCGAGTTGTTTTTTCGAAAAGATTTTTTTTTTAAATAAGATTTTCTTTTGACAGGCACAAATGCAACCACATTGCCGAGTTGGACAATGAATGATTTACTTCAAATGAATGGCAACGATACCAAGGTGAATGCTGTATATTCGGCCATACCATCGCCGACAAAACGTACATCGTCAAGGTCGAGAACACAACAACAACAGATGGCCGAAACGACAAATGTCACACAAATGAACCATAAACGCCCATCTCCATTGGATTCAAGCATAAACAAGCGCTTGAAGAGCAATTCAACGGTATCACCATTCAACCTTGACCATTCGAGTTCTAGGTCAATGGGCAACATTCAACAGCAATCATTTTCATTACAGAACCAGGACACAGTAGTGCAACAACAGCAACAGAAATCGCCACATTTGCTGCAACATTTGATGGCTCCATCACCGGACCGTGTACGCAAATACACCGGACCGGCCAACAAGTCCACCAGCGACAAATCGAACAACGATGCCCAATGGAATTGCAACATTGGATACGATGAGCCGAAAATCCAATCATCCGATTCGGTTCTCAAAAATTTACTTGTAAGTGGATGCGACATAAGTGCCGGCTATGTGTGCCATGTTCCGATGCGTTTGCGAAAATTGGCAAAAGCCTAAATGGCCGATGGTCGTCGATGATGAAAAACAACATACAAATTAGTAGTCGTTTAAGATTCTGTTTTCGGTCTATATTAGCACGGAGAGCATTCGATTTGCAGCGTGCTCTCAGCGCGCGTGCAAAACAAAAAAGAAGAAAAACAAACTACTAAAATAATGCTCTCACTCTCATATCCTATCTATCTGTCATCTTTATGTTTTATATTCGTTGCGCGAATTAATTTATTAAAAATATTAGATAAGATTTTAAGCCCATTCACACAAACACACACACATATTCGCCAAGTGAGAGTGACACGCTGAAATGATTTGTGATGCATCAAGTTCATTTTAAAATTTGTAAAAAAAATTGAATCGTTTAACCAATTAGTTGATATATTAAATTACGAATTGCATATAGACATTTAAGTGAACTCTAGAATAAACCAATATAATTATGTTTTTTTTTGTTTCGGTTTCATCTTTTTTTTTGTCGAAAGAAATGTGTCAAACATATTTCCAATTTAATGCGAATTGCAACGACACTGAACGTTTCTTTTGTTTGAATGAACATTAGTTTTTTTTCGGTTGTTATTGTTATCAAAACGAACTGCTAATTTAATACCATAAACTAATGAATAATAACCATTTTAGTTTAGTATAAACATTTAGTTTTGATAACAAAATGAATGGTGATGATAAGGCAACGGAACAAGGAATCAACCAAAGGCAGATTGAGAGACAAAGATAAATAATATGATAGGCAAATTTTGTATCAGAAATTATTTTTTTAAAACATCAACCGAAATTTCATTTTGTTTTTTGCTGTGATAGAAAAAAAAAAATTTTTTTTTCCTAAAAAAACAAACCATTTGAAAAAAAAGGAAATAAGCATCAAGTTAATTGTAGAAAATAAAAACAGAAACGTTGAACGAGAACAACAAATCACCGAGTGTTTAATGTGTAAACATATGGAACTACTGGAAGCAAACGTTACTTTGAGACTCAAAGTTTGAGTATATACAATAAAAAACGGGAAAAAAATGACGAGAATAAAGAATGATGTAAATTGGTGGCGTGTGCAAGTGCAATGAGCGCCGATGGTACAAAACAAACAGAAAAAAACAAATTTTTTTTCTTTCAAATCGTTTCATTCGCTATTTCGTGTTCAATCGAATCCAGAAACAGAGTGAAGAAGAGGAAAAAAATGAAACCAATTAGCAAATGAATGATACAAATAACCATAAGCTATGTAAAATTAAAACTTATTAGATTCGTTTGTAGTTTGTCATCGATGTGAATCGTGACAAAATCAGAAGAAGAACAAACTCCTCTTGTACATAAATATTTTCTCTTTTTTTGGAACTTGGCTATCGAACGAAGTTTCCGTGGCGAAAAAGAATGAACAAAGAAAACCCACACAGTTTGGATTGAGCTTTAATTTCAAAAACAATCTTTTTGGTCTGAATGACGTACTTTTACGCCAACGATTTGAACCAAAGGAACGATAATTTGAATGGAGATTATAGAAATTTGTTCATTTTTGCAGATTAACTCGGATATATTTTGGATTAGTTTTTTTTTTCATTTTCATGATATATCATGTGCTGTAAAAAGCATGTCTGACTTGTTTGTTCCGCCCCAGAAAGGGATGTATTTTTTCTGCAAGGGAGGATGGAAATAAAGCAATTATCAATTAAATGCCCACAATTTCAGTTGAACCATCCAATCCTGAGCGCAGCTCACTGAAAGGCTTTATTAAACTCCACAATTTGCTGTTGTAGTTTTTAGCTGAATGACATCTTATTGTTTGGGTCCTTCTTTGTCCAATATTCCATTGGATTGCCTTAGTCGTGTATTAATGAACAAGTAAAATAAATTTAAAAAAATCACTCCGCTCCCAGAGTAATTAGTGACAAATCCCGATGATACCTAGGCACTAGAAAAAAAAACAACCCACTTGATTAACGAATTTATGTTCTTGGCAATAGTTAAACAGAAAAAAGAAAAAAAACTAAGAGACACGACTAAATGATCTTAGTGTTGACTTGAAAAGAGAAGCTCATTTTTCATTTGTATTGGAAGAGTTAAAGAGAAGGAAGAAAAAAAAAACGAGAAAAGAAAAGTTCACCAAAATTCACCTAATAGACTGATCAAAAGACAAGTGTTTAAAAGTTTTATGTACTCGATGTGTATTTGCAATAAATTTAAGAGAGAGAGAGAGAGAGAGAGAGAGCCGCCATCATTGGTTGATGGTCAATTTGTAAATATATAGGCGATGAGTTAATGCAGTAATGGTTAAGTGCTTTTGAATGTATACATTTTTATGACCCAAATACAACCAGCAGCTACCAAATTGAAACAAAAGAATATGACAAATAAACAAAACAAAGAAAGTGAAACCGTTGCAGTACGAAAACCAATCAAAGTTTGGATCAATGTTGTTCTTTTCTAAATGAAATTTTAAAAACACTATTTTTCTGAGCGATAGTTAATTGAGTAAAAAAAACCAATAAAAAATAATATCATTATCTCAACTTCCTCATGAGATTTCATTAGCAAATTCTCAAGTACAAACACACACACACACATATACAGTTAGTTTATCACGACTTTCATGTTAAACCTTGAATGATTTAAAACCGTTTTGACATTTGTTAATTGACTATAAATTAATCTTCATACATTTTATGGGACCGTTGCGAATTGCATCGTCAAAACCAAACCCCCCTCCCTCCTGGGTGCTGTAGTTGATGCATCTGCTTTTTTATCTCCTCTTTTGAAAATGGACGTTTATCAAAACAAATTACTCAATTTATAAACAAACTAAAGAAAATATTAATTACATTTGTAGACAGTGTTCACACGAAGATCCAATTGGAATCGTGTCAAAATGAATGAAAAGATTGAACAAATGAATGAACAAACAAAAAACAAAACATCGAGAAAACTAACTAAATATTTTGCTCTAGTTCACACATCTAGTATGAATTCCGATCTAATGATACCGATAATGGGATTCCTTAATTAATTAAAATGCATAGATAAATTGAAACGATAAAGCCACGAGCCACCGACAGAGCGATCGAAATGAGAGTGCGACAGTAAATGAGAGGAATATTTACATTTAATGCATAACTAAATTAATTATCTCGTTCACGTTCACGTTCACGTTCACCAATTGAGCACCGAACACACACATTCACAGACACACAAACACATATACTTAAACGTAATTTATAACCCAATATACTAATCGTACCCAAGACGTAGACGAATCGTTTTCAATTTCTGTTTTCAAAGTATATAGTGTCATTTATTGAAGAGAATAACAAAAAAAAAATAACATAAAATAAAGGAAACGAATAAACTTAAACAAAAGGAAAAAAAATGCAAAAGATATGTCCCGACTAGTAAAATACTCAGCTGCCAGATATCGTGCGCGCTATAGAGAATCGATTTAAAACTCAAATTCATATAAAATATTGTTGTCAATTTAAATATAAAGAAATAAAAATACAATAATCTTCCCATACTTAATAATATAAAGTTCTCAATTATCCAACATTTATATGCCGAAAAAAGGTTCATACAGCTTCCAGAACAAGTCATGATATTGTTGCCGAAAAACATTTCGAAAATCTATAATAAATTACGATATATACAAATCAACATAATATAGCAAAATGATATACGGTCTTATTAGCGAAAAATGAAAACACAAATATGAAGCAAACAATTTATCAGCACAGTTTTGAGCCACATACACACGGAATCTAAACTACCTCAAACCTTTGGTGTAAAATAGACAAATCAAAAATATAAAAACGGTTTCTAGCGACAAATTTTTTTTTCTCTTTTGTTTGAATCTGTTGGACATTTTTAAGTGGTTACAATGAAATTCATTGAATTCAATCCTCCTTTGGCGGAAGGATGAAGCCAATAGGAAACCAATTGCTAAAGACACCACACCATTAGCTACCTCAGCACAAAAGTAATTACATTAATTATGATGAAAACGAAACAAAATAACAACAACAACAACAACAACAACAATAACAAAATTATTAGGATGGAACAACTTCAAACACCATAGTCTCTATTCATAGCCAAAAAAACACAAAACATTATATATTTACGATGAACCGAACACAAAGAGAATAAAAGATATTTACATTTTCATATATACAAGACAAACACTAAGCGCAAAAAACATATTTACATAGAAAAAAAGAGTGACGACGACGACGACGAAGAGGAGAATGAATAATGATAAGGCGATGAGATGTTTATTTTTGAATCCAAATGAAACACTGGTTTTTCTTTGCAAACAGAATGCGTGAGCCTCAATGAATGTAGTAGCTAAATGAAATACACAGTGCAAAATAGGAATGGACGCTAGTATAAAAAAAAACGAAATTGTCAGTTGTTTCTAATAGCAATTCATTTTTATTGACATAAATTGAAATTGAAATGGAGACACACCGAAAACGGGTTCTATTTATTCTAATCAACACAAATAGAGAGAATCTTATTGAAGACAAAAGCGAGGGAACACACACAACTCTTTTTTAGTCTCTCTGGCAAACCATTCGAATGAATCATTCACCGGCATCATACGATGAAAATATACGATAGAAACCATTAGACAATAGACAAATTAACTGAAAGTGGAACAGAACAGAACAGAGCAGAGCAGAACGGAACGAAACGATATATGCAAATGCAATAAATTCAAACAAACATTTATAGTATATTTCGATGTTTAGTGTGTAAGCTAAAATATTCACACCGTTCATTTGGCTCATTGCGAACCAACCAACCAAAAGAAATGAATGAACGCTATGATTTACGCGAAATTAGTGTCATCAAATAAAAATTACATTGAAATAAATACAAATTAATCATCACATCTTACTATAAATTAACTGGTTTCATTTTCCCTATTTCCTTTCACTTGACGGCTTAACGGCTCAGGTAAGCGCTTTGGGTTGCATCTCTTTGGCTTCAATCAAACGGTGCGTGCTTTTGTGGGGCGGGGATTCATCCATATTGGATTTCATGGAATTTTGATTTAGTTGGTTTCACCGATCGTCCGATTTCGGAGAAGTTTTTTCTCCACGTAATATGATTGGGATAATCTTTGGCGGAGAGCAAAATTAGGCCAATTGAAACTTGAGTCATGTTGACAAAGTGTTTCTTTCCCGTAATTTTCCACAATTCACCTCCTAATTGATTTCCGAATAACTTTTCGTCTCATCAGCAAACATTCGGTTTCTTTTATGGCTTTCGCCCTCATCATCATTGAGACATCATATTTCATTGATGTTTGACGATTTCAAATCCAACTGGATATACGACGCATACACTACGTTGATGTTGTGCGGCAATGGAACTTGAGCACATCATTTCAATGCTATTTTATACGCACTTCTCAAATATCATTTTCCAAATCAACATTTTCCACATTTCTTTTTCTATTCGTCTTTTCCTGAAAATCGTTAACAAGCCTGAAAATACCCTGAACGGCAAGAATTATTCGCAACGATTCATCGGGGATAAAATCAAAGTGTGATTGAATTTGATATAACGAGCTTTACGACTTGAATTTTTGCTTTCGTATCGGAAACAAACATCCTTATCATTTAATACCTCAATAAATTTGTTGCTTGTGTCAGTAGATTTTCCACATAAAAAACAGCCCTCATTAAACAAGCGTCAAATATTTCGATGCTTGTATTTGCCGAAGCTGAAATTTGAAAGGTTTTTTTTTTATAGAAATACGATAGCATCAGATCGCAAATTCGAAAGTGAAAGACCAGCAAAAGCTTCGAGCTTTGCTATCCATTTTCCACACCCAAAAAGCTCGCCCAAAGCCATGGACACTTTTCACAATACTTGAAAAACTTGTTGAGAACATTGCAACTTTGCCTAAGAAAACTGAATGAAGTCAAGTGAAAGATTGATAAGGAAAGGAAACTAGTGTTTTGAAGCCATTTTTCACCATTTTAATTGATTGTTAAAAATTAGGCCGTGAAACCCCATGAATGTATATTTTTAGATGTAAATCCTTTAGATATAATTTAATTAAGTGATTTAAATCATATTTGAGGGAAAAGACTCTCACTATACCGAAAACAGAATCTTAAGCATTTACTATGGACATTTTTTTCTCAATAATTTTAATAAATACTTTTTCATATATTTCTTCCAATTTTCGTTCAAAATCTTTCTTTTTTCCTAAACTTAAATTTAATATATTTCTTGTGTGTACATTTCAACAGTGTAACATGACATCTGAAGCAGATAATCCGGTCAGCACAATTGACCAGTTAAAAGAGAATAATCCAAGATTGAATATGGGACGGGTCAACATGGAGTTTGCACCAAACATATGCGAAAACGATCAAAATGGAATGGATGCCGAGAACTATGGACTGGTTGACGATATTTTCCTCGTGAATGAGTTGAATTCGAGCTTCCCGAATTCCGGTGGCGATGCATCGCCATTCAGTTCGTCCGACAATGACTTGGTTGGCTTAATGAAGTCGGCCATTGACGAAAGAAAACCGTTTGAGAGTTTTGAGAAACAGATCACAATCACTGTTCCACAACCGCCCCCATTGAAGGAGGATGCTTTTTCGATCGGAGGAGGCCTTTTCGATGGTAAGTGGTCAATGAAAAGCGATTTTATATTTAAAATTGTCTATCTTACGAACTAACATTCTATTTTCGGAAATCTAATCATTTTGTTTTCATTTTATGCTGAAAAAAATAGGCATCACCGATCACACAAACATTTTGCCAGCATCGTTGATTTCACCAATGGGAACAGAGAACAGTAGCTACGACTATAATATATTTGACAGGACTGATGTGGGTGCCGATAGTTTGTTGGATGTTTGGGTCGATGAAATGAAATAAATGAGCACACAAAAAAACCACCTACAATTGCGTCGATAAGGGCATTTTCTTTTGAACCATGAATTGTTATTCACCTTCTATCATTTACTCTACAATTTTCTGACAATTTTTTTTCGAAAGCACAATTATATGGCCACTTTTTTTTCATTTATCCAAACGAATGGATTGCACTGATAGATGTTTTACACATAAATAACACAAAACAAACAACAAAAATGTTAATCAGTGCCATTTGGATGAAAAAATTCTTTGGGAAATCTAAATTGTAATTTTTGGGAAGTGGACATTTAGATTTTAAATAATTTTTAATCAAGATTGTATGCATATATATATATATATCTGTCGATCGAGAACAGGCATGCACCACGATCAAAACAGGAAAATAAGCAAAGAGTTTTCTCGTGAGAATGGACCTCCATTCTGTGTTAAGCTTTGCATCTATATTACTCCTTGTATGCTACCAACTTTTAATCAGTTAAACGTCGCATATTCTGTACATTCAATGAATTTTGATTGAAATAATTTGCAAAAAGAACGCTTTTTTCTTGAGCATCATCAGCGGAAATCCAGAAACGACAGAATTTGCGACGTTCATCCTTATTTTTTTCTTAAATTGTAATTTCTGTTTTCATCTTATTTTGGACGCAATCAAACATCCAATATCCAACAAACAATCTAATTTTCTATGGCTCATTTATTTTGGTCATAAATTGATATACTTTATTCATATGTGAAAAAAACAACACACAATGTAACTGTATCAATGGATTGATACTGAATGTGAGATGGTTGAATATTTAAGTAATAAATAATAGAATATATCTTTTTGATTGGTATTTTGAGCGTCTTTTATTCACTTTGATCATTTTATTACTTTTCCGTACACAACGTGTCAAGGGAAAGTATAGGAATTGGTCCCGAAAACTTTTTTCGCAAAATTAGCTTAGATCATCATAAAACTCATGAAACGCGTAGAAAACCACTTTTTGAGACACTTTTCCGTTCGTGTGCCGTCGTTGTCGTCGTTGTCGTTGGTGTTTGTTAACACGATAACTCAAAAAATAATGGAGATAATCAAAATCTGAAAGTCCCAAAAGTTTTGTATCAAAAAAATTAGTTTAAGTTCGAAGATGAGCCATTTTCGATTTGATCCTGGGGTACTCGCCCTAAGAAAAACCTCAAAAAATTGACACTTTTGTATGGGAGGTACCTGTAAATCGACTCCGATTGGCTTCAAACTTTCTGTGATTTCATTTTTTGGGAGAAAAATAAGATTCTGAAAGTTTCATGTTGATCGCATTTGCAGAAGTTTGATTTTTTGTCCTCAATTTTTGTCGAATTTTTGTTGGAAAAAATTGAGGGCCAAAAACCAAACTTCTGCAAATGTGATCAACATGAAACTTTCAGAATTTTATATTTTCTCCAAAAAATGAAATCTTAGAAAGTTTGAAGCCAATAGGAATCGGTTAACGGGTACCTCTCATACAAAATTGTCGAAGTTTTAGTTAAAGTGACCGATTTTTCACTTTATTTTCATTATTATATTTTCACTGCTTTTATTTCAAGAAAATTCACAAAAAATAACCAAAATTACATACGGACAACGCAGGCCAACGGTACGGAAAAGTTCGGGATTACCAATGTAATTCTTTTTATTTTTCTTCAAATTCAACTAGTAACAAGAGAGAAAAGAAGCGAATCGATTTGGACTCGGAGAGAGAATCAAACTAAGTAAGTGATAGTGGAATAATGATATTGGAGGTTTTTTATGACAGAACAGTTCAGAGAGAAGATCGTAAGTAAAACTAGATTGCAAGTTTATATTTAGAACAACTTCGTTACCTCATCGAATCGGTATTTGTTTGTGTGAGGCACAAAAATCCGAGCTAATAACAATCAGAAAGGTAAGTTTTATCCCAAAAGCGTATGTAATTAAGAACCTGTTATTTGTTTCAATTCGAAGCTTCCAAATCTTCTTTGTTCAATTTCCTTGCACAATTTTATTTCTTTGTTGTGATTCTATAATCGATTCGATTGAGTTCAGTTCAGTTGGTAAGAACGTTAGCCTAATTTTCGTTGCTAACCTTTACTCTCTAGTGCAGATAAGTGAGAAACGATTCGTAAACAAAATCGTTTATTATTCTAATCACGAATCGATTGTGCACTGAGGCTTAAGTACATTTATTTCATTTCAACGGCAAATTCATTTTAAATTTGTACTTTTATTGACAAAACCTTCGCCTCCGGCCATTAGATGTCGCTCAAATCGCCTGTCAAAGTGGCAGCTATGTTAAACGTCAACTGCAGAACATCTGATTTGAGTTCGCTTAAAAATAGTACAATATTGTATACGTACGTGGAACGACTGCAAAATAATAACATCACAGACAAAATTTTAAGAGCAAACAAAACGCAGTGAAGTGATTGCCAATTTATTTGTTTTGACGACTAATTGCATTGACGACTAAATGGATGAAAAACTAGAAAAGTATCGATTAAAAGTACGGCGAAAAGAGTTTTTCAACAAAATCAAGCAGCGTTTAATCAGTATGATGACATTTTCTTCGGAAACGAATTCCAAAAAAGACGAAACTATTGAAATTCCAGATGTAAGTTCAAGACGTGAATGAAAATCATTCATTTGTCAAAATTCCAAAATTCAAATAGAATAAAAATGGATTTCAATTGCTTTTAAGGAAAAATTGGAGGAGGAGGCGGAACTCATGGGCAGTGAAAATGGTGAGGTGTCAGATTATGTGTCGTCAGAAGATGAAAACAGAGTTCAAGAAGTGCCGACCAGTCGAAGTGAGGAATCAAAAATGAAGTACATAATGTATGGGCTTTGGTTTTGCTTCTGGGCCACATGCTGGATGATTGCGATTGAAATGAAATTCGGAATCGTGTACTTGCTGTTTTCTGCACTGTTTGGCATTTATTTCAATACTCGAACAGGACCGCGGCGGGAAGGTGAAATCAGTGCGTACAGTGTGTTTAATGAAAATTGCGAAAGTATCCAAGGTACACTGAAGGGTGAACAACTCGAAAGAGAAATGATCTATGGACCCTTAGCTGCAGTGCATTAATTCTTATGACTCGATAGATGATAAGATATAAGTAGCTCCTTAAGATAATGAAGACTTTTTTTTCGAATGCAATCATTATCAAATTAAGTTAGTGTTTTAAGAAGCAAAAGAAGTTCTCATCAAAATGGTGCTGTGCCCTTTGGCAGTAAAATTAGCTTTTCTTCGAATAGAGTGTAGGAGAGAAAATTAACAAGAAAATAGAACAGAACAAGCACAATGTAGCAGTCTATCCAAGAGAAATAAAATAAAAATTAAAAGCTGCATATAGTTTTAAGTGGTTGCGATTCGATGGATGCGGCAAGATAGCTTAATAAACGAAGAAAAATGACACGCAGCCCTCTAGGCGAGGGACACTCAAAACAGTCATCGTACATATATTGAGCGGTCACTATCGATGCGTTCATTTGTGTGAGTAAGATTGTGTAAACGACAATGTTCGTGTTCAATATGTGTACGATGACAGCTTCGAGCATTCCACACGTAGAGGTGTCTTAGTGTCTTACGTCAAACCTTTCCCATGTATTTGTATACGAAGAAAGCGACCTTGGATGCGGCAACGGTGTGTCAGGAAAGATTTACACATATTTTCCCAACAAATGTTAAGGCTAAACATAAGCAAGTTCGATGCTCAAGCTCATAATTAGTTCAGAAAGTTTACTCACTGTGACAGTTGCCGAATCCAATGGGCAATGTACTGGATTCAGAGAATTGCATACGGTGATGTGGTATGGTTCTATGTATGCAGAGAATGAGCCTACAAGAATGGGAGAGCGGGGGTAATATGAAATGAGGGACATGTTAATTCAATTTGAGCACTTGCTTTATTTATTCCATTAGTTTGTTCTCATAATATTTTATACACAATTTTCATACAGTACAGTTGGTTTTTTTTCATAGAATTTTACGTCATGTGTGTCTGTGGGCTCGTTTTGACTAACTTTTCTTTTGTTTTTGGAATTTTTCCCTTAATTTTTAGGTATTTTGTATAATACATAGCACATAATTTTGGAATGTTTTTTTTTCTCTTCATTTTGTAATTAAATTTTAAAACCACAACTTTTGGATGAATTCAATCTTGATTATACATAAGAACGAAAACAGATTCACAGTATCTATTATTATTGAATCCTAATATGGCAGGCGCAAAAACTCACATACGTGTGTGCGGTGCGAATAAAACAACAATTGCATTAAATCCAATTTTAAAATGTTATTACATTTTTAGATGAGCATAACAAATAAATTTCAGTGGCTTTATCATTTATGACGTGTTTTTTTGTTTTCTTCTTTTCTTTTTTGTTCGCTTCACATTTTTCGTCTGTCGGACGATTGATGCGATATATATTTGGCTTATTTGCCATGCTCATGTACAGGACTTGCTCTCTTCATCTCGCTGGCGAAATTAACTTACAAACTTTATTCATTTATACAATCACGTGTTTGTCATCTAATTTTTAATTTAAATTTTTAGTTTTGTTTCAACACTGGAACATGAAAAATACCCTTTTTGCGATCTTATTCATTACATTGATATATTCATTCGTTTAAATTTCTTCTGTTGTTAGTTTTTTTTTTTGGTTTTCATATCATTTTTTCTTCCTAAAATTTTTAGTCAAAATGTTCATTTGTTATATTTTTGGTATCGAACAATGGTATAAATTGATTTTCCACATTTCATCTAGATTTTTTTTCTCAGCTGCAGCTTTTCGACTTCTTCTAATAGTTAAGGCAAGTAATTTCCACTTTTGTTCGTCGTGTGAGTGTTGTGTACCGTGTGCTAAGATCTAACATAAAAACCCAAACTATTCGTCAACTCAACTCAGCTAACTTCACCTCGCATTCATCAATCGTAATATTGTTAAATTTACCTAGGGATGGTCTTTTAGCTGCTGTCTATGTCTCTCTCTTGATTTTTGTTTTGTCTTTTCTTCATGTGCATGAACAACATTCAAACCCATGAACAACCAATTTCCAGCTTTAGAATTTAATCATCGATGGTATCGTAAGCATTTTGGTGATAGAAAAAGCGACAATAGTAACAATTACAACCGATTAGCAATCGAATTGGATTCAAGCGAATGCTCCGTTCGCCAAACGACGACGACATCGATGATGATGTTGTGGTGGCAGTAGACGATGACGACACTGTGTTAATTGTATGCTAGCATTTTGGGATAAATGAATTACGACTTGGCAGCAAACAAAGGATGCTTAATGCCATTAGCATGTGCCAGGCGGAATGAACGACAAAGTAATTGTGACGCGTTTGTAAAAATGCATAGCAAATTAAGCCGCACATCACGAATATCATACCGATCGGCAAGAATATCGACAGATATCGTCGAGCTGGAAACCATTTGCGTGTACGTTTGCATCGCCAACCCCAGCTGACCGATATCAAACAGAGACCGGTGAGTGCCGGTGCCAAAAATACCCATAAGCTCTGCTTATTCATCTCCGTACCGAAGGCGATCACAACCGCACCGACCATATGCAAAATTGAAACAAAGGTTTGGCGAATGTGTGCCATTGCAATCAATGTCACCCAAATGGCAAGCAAACCGCAGTAGAAGTCGCAGAATTGCAGCACACCAATTTTAACGAGACAAAAGCTGTACTCATCCTCACCCGAATCGCACGCATGATAGAATATCGAGAAGAACATTGCGAAAAAGTAAATAATGCCTTCGGTGAAGTATTTACGGCGAACGGCAATGTAAATGCTGGGTATAAACAAAAGATTACTGAGGGTCAGCAGCAGCAGAGCGAGTAGTATGGAGAAACTGGATGGCACTTGGGAGTCTTCAGTGCAGTCCCATCCTCTGTATCCCTTGATGCAGAGACATGTCGAAAACACAAAACCACCCGACATATAGTGATAGCATCGTCCATAACGACCGCATCGTCCGGCCACACATGGGCTTGATGAAATCGTAAAAACGGCGCTTGCATTGCATGAGTTGCTGTCAGCTGCAACCGATTGTTCGGTTGCGTATCGATGATGTAGCTCGAATTTCCGAGCCATCTCTTTGTATTTACTTGTGCATTTCGAGTCCATCAGACATTCTTTCACTTTTAACGTTTCCGATTCGCTCAAATCGCTCAGGCATCGTGTATCAGTCACACACTTTTGATAGTAATCGGTACGATTTGCACATGCACACGGAACTCGCACATCATGCAACACATCCACATATTTTTTGATAAATTCTTTCACGCTATCGATGATCGTAATGCGGCTCGTCTCGGCTCCATGACAAAATAAACCTAGCGTCACATACCATGTGCCGGGTTCTGGAAAAGGGACATGCACCAATCCGGTACTTGTGTCTTCGTTGGTATTGTTCATGATACTTGCCGCTGGAAAAACGTGCTGTCCATACACGCATTGATTCGGCCATTTCGGCAGAGCGGCTGCATTCAAGTGCATGCATATGATTATTGTTTGATTACTACCTGAACTATTATCGGTCACATCATCATTCTCATTCAAATGATTTAATTCAAAATTCATGCCATCGATAGGTTTTGCATTATTGGCATTACCTTCGGCCAATTCGTGGCTTGGTGCATCATTCATTTCATCATTGATGTGCACTAGCTTCTCGGCCACAGCCACATCGCTCGTTATACGGCTATTGCGTGTCTTTGAAATGGTTGCTGCCGATGCGGTTGCCGCAATTGTAGCATCATGCAAATTGTCCTTCATCACAACGGCAAAGCTCAATGTTCCGCCAATATCAAAAACATTGCCCACATCAAATCGAAATCCAGTCGGAATGCCGGCCGTTAAATTGATAAAAGTCGGAACGGTTCCATTGTCATCTGGCAATAAATCGTAGTCGAACATAAAGAACTCGCGATAAGTTTGCCGTAGCAATGAATAATAATTAATATTCCTCGCTTTGGCTGGTATCTTGGCCGATGGTTTGATATTGATGTCATTTTCATCTGCAATCAAATCATTAGGATCATCGTTCGAAGCATCAGAAACATTGCTGGCATCGTCATCGTCAACAGCATTGCTAGTAGTAGAGGTGGTGGTGGTAGTGCTGGTTGACTGGTTTGAATTTTGGTCGGACAACGATGATGAATTGGAATTTGATGTGTTGACCATACGATTTACATTTTCTGACCCTGTACTGCCGTTTCCCATGTTGGCATTCCTACTGCCGCTACTGCTATCGCCTTTATTACTGTTTACACTGGCTGCTGTTGATTTATTCTCATTCGCCCGATTTTCAGATGACTCAACAACAGGCATTTCATAGATAAATTGTAGACCTATGCTAAAATTTACAAAAATATTATTTTCCAGAAACTGTTGTCGCTTCTCCTGTCGTGATTTTGATTTGAAAGCTTTTGTTGGACTGAGCACTGGTGACGACGTTGCTGTGACGGTTGTTGCATTGGTGGCGTTGTCATTGTTAATGCGACTCGCAAACCCGATTTCAATGTAATGCCAATGCGACTGTTGTGGATAAAAATCGATGGTGTTTTCGCTTGTTTTATTTGCATCAATGACAACACTGTGAACGCAATTTTTCGGCGTTGGTAAAGCGTTGGCCTGCACACGAATTACAATCGCCTGACATTGGTTACACGCTTGTATAATGTTGAACTGTAATCCGACCACATCCACATAGCGTGGCACAAAAAATTTATAAATTATCGATGGCTGATGCTGGTTTGAGGCAGACTTTGATTTATCCATGTTCGCATTGGTTGCATTACTATTTTCGCTGCTACCACCATCGACACCATCCGAACCAACTCCCCCGGAGGTGGCTGGAACGGCGGAACTATTGCTGCTGCTGCTACGCTGGTTGCTCTTATTATTGTTGGCATTACGGTCGTTAGCGATTGCATAAAGTGTATTATTATACATTAATCCGTTGTCAGCATTTAGAATGATCGATTTAACACTAACCACCGACATTTCGGACAATAGCAATGTCTCGCATGATGCTGCAAGGCCTATGTAATTTCCAGACGTATCAAAGCGAACGCGAGCAAGCGGAAGGCGTGAAAGGAGAAGAGAAACAAAAACAAGAATCAAATGTTTGAATTAGTTCACATACAATCATGAGTGTAAATCACGGAACACACATAGACACATGGATATGTATAGCTTAGCATCTAAAACCATGAACCAAAACACCAGATAATGCGTATTTATTGCTGAAGTTGCTAAATGCACTAATTGAACCCGACCAAAAACTTTTCCGATCGAAAAAATAAAGAAGAATTTTATGACCATTTCTCTTTTCACTTGATTAAAGTGCCTATTCAAGTCGCATAATCATAATAATTCAACATTGGCAATGGTGACGATGACGATGACGACGACATCAACAACAAACGGTTTTGGGTTTTTTTTTGTCGGTTATGAGTTATTCATCTCAGAGGAGCTCTTAGAGAGAATCAAGAAGGTCACTTGACGCATATGACATTCGTGCTTGGATTCCCTTTTATTATTTCGATGGCACATTTGAAATGCCATTAATTAGGATTCCAAATGGAATATATGTATTGGTGGTATTGGGGGAAAACTAATATCGGTCGCGTTATGTTTCTGTTGTACTCTGTATATGGAGCTTTATCAATGAAACGAGATTTCGAAAGAGAGAATGGGATGAATGAAATGGAAGGAAAAATAATTATGACAAGCAGAATGAGATATAATACAAAATTTACTGAATTGGAATTCGATAACATAATATAATTATTGAAGCATATTCCATTTTCGATATTTCACTTCCAGATATTCGGATGCTTGTAAACGTAGACTGCCACATGGCATGCCTCGGACGGTCTTCGGTCAGCATTCATTATCGAATAATTTTATTGCATCAAATTGATATTGAATATTTGTATAGCCATAACAATTGACCCCAAAGTTTCAAAATGGAGCCGAGAAAGACAGAGCTACACACAGAGAGAGAAAGAGGTGGAAAGAGTAAAACCGACATGGAGATATTGAGTGTGTAGATATATGGGTTGCATTTCACTGTAAATATGTGACATTCAATGCGCAGTTCAAAAATAGATGAGAATAGAATACATTGTTGTAATGTTGGATGTGCAATTCATGGAACTCTGTTTGGCCACTGATTCTATGTGACATGCGAAATAAATCGAAGTGTTATCTAGACACAACATAAGCAATGCAAGGCTTTGGTTTGAGCGGGGGGGGGGGGTATGGTTGTGAGAGTTGGAGGTTTTCATGAGTCAAAGCGTATATATGAGGACATTGTTTCATTTTCTACATTCAATGGACGAAAGCATTTTTGAGGTGCATTAATAGCTGTAGTCATAAATGCAAGCGCAATGATATACGTCCAGTGAATCTGCTAGTCAACGCACACATGCATGTACACATACCGACCGGCCAAGCAACCGACATAGAGTTGTTTGCAAAATAACAGGTTATATGTGTCTTGAGTTCAATAGATTAAACATTTATTTTGCAGTTTCAGGACATTGCATATTGGATTTATTGTATGTTCCGTTTGTGATATCCGATGCGATGGTCCGGTTATTGCAGAAACGAAAAGTGATGGTGCATGCAAGTGGGTGATCGGATATGATTTTCAATTTATTTGCACATGCAACACAAATATCAAATATTCGAGATTCGTTTTGATCCGAGAACAAAAATAAAAACCAATATACATATACAGGCAAAGGAGACGGATGAGCACAGCAAGTAATTGGTGAATAAAATACAGGCTGAAAGCAAAAGCAATGTGAAAGGAACATGATTTGTGCGTTAATTATGATACGATGAATCCATTTTCCTCACATGCTTAACACATTCACAATGCTAGATTGCGTTTGTTCATTCGCATCAAAGCACTTTCACGATTAAATTCCCTGTCTTTCATGCTATTGTACATCTTTATATGATATTTCGGGTCTAAAGTCGATTATAGCCATGAGATACGATACAATGAAAGTCGTCACCGTTCATACACGCATTCATTGTACACCAAACATTTTCATTCCTTTATACCTGCCTAGTGTCCCTATAGGGACTTGTGCCTGTGTGCGTGCGTATATGTTGACTGAATTGGCAAACAAATACATGCCAACGGTGAACTCAATTATGTTTACGTGTTTTAAATGATTACGGCTTAACGTTTTGAATGGTGTGAACGATATTATTTGTTATGAACATGAAATAACCTTTAATAAGGCTTTTGTCGGCTGTAACCTCATTTTAGAATACACAAGTTTTTTTTAAGATCTTCATTTGTATAGCCGGCTCAGCCCATCCCTCTGCCTCTCCATTGAAATTGGTGGCTTGTGGAAGTATTAAGCTGCGAGGGAAAATCAAGGCGTTCATTGTTCGCCGCTTCTAAATATGCCAAGCGATTGTCACACGCATCATGAACGTTAGCGCGCACATTAGACAAAAAGGTGTTAATACCCACTTTCAATGCATGTTAGCTGGCAGGCAGGCGAACGAATGACCGAATAAAATAATTTTCTAAATTCATTTCCAAGCACTCGCTTCGTCATCGATTCAACCAAAAAGATAACATCATTGTGGCTCGAGCTTGTTACTCAAGCGCTTCGATGCGACATGCCAACACCATCTCGTCTTTGAATGAGAATGGTATTTGTGTATGTGTATGTGTGTAAATTTTACGCACATAAATATCAAATACGGCACGGTAATTAAAAGCGAAAAGCGAGAAATGGCGATGATACGCAGGTATCGGGTAAAATCATTCACGGATTTATGCTTTTGTGATTTGGGCAAATTACCCATGCGAAAAAATGGCTGTACGAGGGGGTTGTGTTTTTAACGTTTCATTTTTTTTTTCATCGTTGCTTACCTTGTTGCTCAATTCGATCGTTATTTGGGTCTGTCCATGAAATGAATGCCACCGCGTACCAATCACCTGTGTTTGGTCCATCGATACTCATCCTCCGCATCGATCCATCAGACTTGAATTGCAAATTGTATATCTCGAATCTGAAACGAAGAAAATGCGTGAAAATGCGAAAATTAATTTCGATACACACCGAAAATGGTATTGTATTTGCGTTCGGACTAAGGGAAAATAATGAAATTTAACGCTACTGAATAATTAATACGTATTTTAATTAAAAACATAAAATAGCATAAATAGTCAAAATGGATGTGCTTGATATGCTTGAGCTGGAAGTAAAATTGCCCTAATTCATGATATTTAATTAAATGTGACGACGAATTGAGTGAAAAAGGGGGCAAGTGGAGAGATATGTAGATATTGTAGATACACAGGAAGCACAAGCAGTAAATACACATACACACATTCATTCGTTTAGTCATCGGTTGGCTGGTTGGTTTATTGAATTGAGTGCTAAGCACGGTGAACGCATGAATATTAAATGCAATTAATGACTATCACTTCCATTAATATGGAAGGACTGGGCACGAAGTGCACAAGCTTTGAGGTTGATTGGAACGAGGGCGGTTGTATATATATATAGGCTCGACTGTTGGCAACCATTACTAAGCCTAATGAAGCAACTGACCGGTATTAAGTTGATTTAAAATTATCAATGCATGTAAATAATCCGCCATGTACTCAAACTACCATGTAATCTATGGGCATATATTTCTGTCCATATTCTCGATTAAAAGTGACCAACGTTGACGATGGGATTGGAATTTTTGATCCTAATTTAGATAAAATGAGATATTTCACCATTTTACATTGAACATTTTTCGCACATTGTAACTATGCACCAATTCAAATGGCTTTTACAATTTTTCTAGCCCATTTCGGTTTGGCTATTCATTTCGTTCGATGGTGCGGCAGTTCATTTTCACAGTCATAAAACCATTTTTCAGCCATTTATCCATTGCGTTCAAATGTTGAAGTGAACTAAGGTCACCCACTCCTTTTTATACCAATTTCTGTTCTAGCTTATCTGGCAGGGTTTTTTTTGTTTCATTCCAGCCCAGACTATGTGAACATATTATGTTCGCATAAAGAGCTCAGAGATGAACGGTAATTGACTTGAAATAATTTAATTTGTTTTGTTTTTAGATAAAAATTATCGCCGACAGCTTGTCGCTTCTTTCGTATATTTATTACAAGTTTGTTGTCTATTTAGTTTTTTTTGTATGTGTGTATGTTTTTTGTTGTTGTTGTTTTACGTAGACCAAAGCCCTGTTTTCTCTATCGTACGGTTTCCTCGGAACGTTAACGCTCCTCGTAAATTTACCAAAATACCAATTTCATTCTTAATTTCTTTTTCACGGAATCGTTGCCAAGAAATCGTAACACAACAAAGGCGTATAAATTTTCCAAACACCATTGAAATGGCCGTGAATAGAAAGCGACACAGGAGAGAGGGAGAGGAAGTGAGATAAAAGTTGGCAAATTCAATAAAAACCACGCCAATGGCGCCAATAAAAGCACACAATTGAACTGAAATGAATCGAGAAAATATGTTAATCATTTTTTTTCGCTCCTTTTATGAAGAGCTGAGCATCGAACAGCGGACCGTGCAAAGGAAGCGGGAGGACAGAGAGGATGGGAAAACAAGCAAAGCTAAACGCCAACAACACAACGGTCTGTCATTAATGCTGTGCCAGCGAATCGAAAACGATACGGCGACCGTATAGATACACACACAGAGAGAAAATCACTTTTAATTGAATTCCATTTCGGACGAACGAACATTGTAGCGATAAAGTTTTCCAATTAAATGGTGGCTGATTTTGTTTTCATGCAAATCGGTTGGTTCCCCAAATTCATCGTTTGTCGCCACTCTCTCTTCGAGCTCTTTTTTTGTTTGCACTTCTTCGCTGTCTCACACACACACACACACACACACTCGTTCTGCCCCCTTCTGCCATATCTATTTTGCGGGAGCGCTGAATACGATTGATGGAAAAGCCCAAAACTTATTACCCGTTCGTTTTTAGAGGTTGTCGACAAAGCGATAATTTTGATTCATTCCGTTAATTTTGTTGGCAAACAATTGATATTAATCTCACACTCCATGCGGCTCTAAAGAACCATTGCCTCACATTCTTCATCGATATTTCTATGGGAAGGGGGCCCGATTACTGCGTGGCATGTTTATTGCGATTTTATCCAGCTACCGAAATACACAACAAATCGGTTAACGGCTTGTGCATATTCAAAAGGGATTTTCGAGCGGCACTCAAACTTCTCGGTCGAGCATTAATTTTTAGTTTTGAAACAATGAAAGAGCTTGGAAGACTAATTACACTCGGTGTGTTTGTGTTATTATCACTTGACTTTTTGAACGTTGCAGAGTTCTTTCGGTGATTTTTCAACAACATTTAAAGCTAACAACGTTTTCGCCGAAGATCCGGTTCAAAAGCCACCATCAAAGTGAAGCGAAGCACAACTGGGGCCATTGATTTCTTCGAACTTGTGAAATTCTTGATCGAACATTTTTCCAGCAACAACAATTTAATGGATAGCTTTTACCTGGCAAATACACACACACTTACGCTCACTCACTCACACACATATATCCACACGGGCCGCAAAAGTATGTAATTGAAATGTGCGCGGTAATGAAACAAACAAGGAATTTCAATTAGCTTACCTTTGATTGGCATGTAAAAAATGCTTGGGAAAAGTTATATTCTCTGGACTAATTACAGGATAACTACCAGCTTTTAAGTGTAACGTGACATCTCTCGGCTTACACTGACGCTCTACACAATTCAAACCGCCATGAAATGAAATGGACAGAAAAGAAAGAGAAAGAGTTCAGATATTAATAATTGATTCCGGGTGGGGGCGTTATTTATTTTGTGAGAATGGAAGATAAACACTTTTTTTTTGCTTACGGAAGGCACTTTTTGTTTCCTCATATGCTTTAAAGTTGAAATAAGCGGTTCGTGTATCGCTCGGCACGACAAAATGTAATATGGACACATCCTTGTATGCCGTATATTTGAGTAGTGTATTTGATGGTAGGCGAACTAAGGGTATTTGCTCCGACTCTGGCTCTCCGTAAATTTGCATACAAAGTTCGGACACCACCACAATCACAACAAATATCCATTTGATGGACTTTTCCATTGCTTTATCACAATTATCGATCGGCATTTTTATTTATCGGCATGGAATGTGAATTCCGTAAATAGTTTATCCAACGCAAAAACTTGGTGTGTATCTCTCTTCGTCTCCGACTGTCCCTTGTCACTTTAAGCGCTCGTATTCGATGGGCATTCCGTACATTATTATTTATTGAAGTCACTTCGATTGGAATGTGCACTCTCCGATTAATTATTATTCACTCGGCAGTCAAAATGTTACTTCATTTCGGACTCGATGCTGTCGAATTCATCGAATTACACTGAAAAATACATAAAACCAGGTCAGTTTCAAATTTGAATTTTTTTTATTTAAAAAAAAACGGCAACAATGAATGAAATACACAAATGCTGCTTCATCAGTGAGTTTTATTATTGGAATAAAACGCCCAGTAGACGGACGCAATAACCGTTGTTCTGTCAAGAACACGATTCAAACGTTATCACTGAGTTCAATGGAAAAGATAACGTGGCGTAAAAGATTGAGATTTGTTGTGTTTACAGCGGAATACACTGGATATTATATGAGTAGTTTGGAGCGAAAATGTAATACAGAAAAGTTGAGCGGAAAAATGTTGATGATGAATAAGCGGAAAAGGGATAGCTATATAGTAAACTGTATAGTAAACTATAGTGAACTATATAGCTATCTCTTCTCATTTTTCTTCTCAACTTTTCTGTATAAAATTTTTGCTCCAAACTACTCATATACACACGCAGGTCAAATGAGAGTGTTGATCAAACACTTTTCGCTCGCCAACAACCGACAAATAATTGACTCACTCCCGCACAACACACAATGTGTCACAAACGCACAAACACAAATGTGTATTAATATAATCATTTCGACGAGCTTGCCTGTCGACCGTTTAAACTTTTCGTTAGAACTAGGCAAATGAAGACACTTAAATCGTTCCAAATAAAGTGCAGAGCGGTAAAGAATATATTATTCATTTGCCCCTCAACCCATTCGTAACGAGAACGCTACCGACAAAAACTACAATCTCTCACTTCTCTCTATCCAAATGCAATGCAAACAGAAAAACTATCTCCCTTTCTCTTACACACACACTCTCTGTCTTTCGCTCACTCGCATAGCACAGTGAAACACACAAAATCCGAAAAATTGATCAAATGCACTTTATTAATTAAATCCATCCCGAAGAAGAGTCAATTTCGCTGGCAAAACTCAAATCGTTATAAATTGTTTCAATTCATTTCTACACTCGACTCTTTTCGCCCGTACACAGACGAACATGACAGTGAGCGAGAAACTAAAGTGTAGAGTGAGAGAAAACTCACTCGCTTGTTCGCACACACACACACATTGAGGCAACTCAATTCAATTGGTGCAATTTATTTTCGGCTTCGAGTTTTAAGTGAAAAACTTCTGGCAAAATGTTCATTTTTGTGTCTGTCGCAATCGAACGCGAATACTTTGACTACTACTGAGCACTGACTAACAAATTGAAACAAAGTCGACAGTATATTTTGCCGTTCAACCGCCTTAATGAGTCTTATCAACATAATATCGAAATCCCTCTCACCCTATCCACTCACTTCGCTCGCTGAATCACTCACTCATTCGTCTGATCGCTTCATTGCTCATCGTATGCTCGCGTTCATTCCATTAAATCAAAACATTCGGCACACATTTTCAGTCTACATCACTTTCATGTTGATTGTATCATCCGTGACGATTGTTGACAGACGATTGCAGCAGATTGTTTTGAAAATCCAATTTTCAAAATTCAATTTCAATTAAATTCTCGCACATACACACACTTACATTGTTTTGCTTTCAATTAACAAACTTTGTTCAATCAAGTAAAATGTCAAAACATGCTGCATCGTTTCACGACGCTATCAATATTGATACTAATACTTGATTTCATAATCCGATCATATTGCCCAAGTCCATCCAGTACCCACAAATGACGTCATCCCATTCAAATTGATAAAACAATCGCTCTTTGCACGTACATACACTGCTGTTGATACGATTTATACATTGTTTGATGTATCAATAACAATAAAATTCATGTATGTTTCGTCGTATGACGACGCTTTTATTGCGTCGGTATTCATTATGATTGAAAGTTTACAAAGGGAGATTCGGAATGAGTTGTTTCAATAGAAATCTATTCGTATTGAATATTTTCATTGGAATATATCAATATGTGGAATTAATTGCTGTAACAATAAAGAGAAAGGGCTGAAATGATGTTGACATTTCGTGTTAAATAAGAAATTTATTTTTATTGAGTTGGGTGGACGATTCTGGGAAAATAATTTGATTGACAGTCCGTCGATTTTAACGTTCATATTGATTTTTAGATTTTCGACCCATTTCTAATAATTGGTTTCATTTATTTATAAAGGAGAATGAGATTATTAACCTATTACGACCCAGCAACTATTCTTAATTGCCCAATTTCTTCGAATTTTGTTTTGATAGCTTTCGTGGTGTTCACATTTGTTTGTACATTTTCGATAAATGTGTTTTGAAAATTTGATAATGTTCTGAGCTATTTTGAAAATGATAAAAGTAATTATTTTGTGTAAAATGTCAGCGGTGGCATACTTCCTAATGGATTTTAAACAATTCGAAAAAAAACTGAAGTATTTATGTAGTGTTTTGTATATTCATAATATGGTTTTTTTTTTCAATATCATATGAAACAGTACTAAAGTTTTATTTTTCGGTGGACTTTAATCTGAATTCAAATTCATTATCAAGTGCTACCGAAAAATACATCACAACCCCTGCACCACACTAACAAAACAAAGTAAAACACGAATTTGCGATGAGCGCATTCGGTGAAGTTCATTTCAATTCTTTTCGTCGTTAGACGCACTCATGAACGCGACGAATCGAACGCATCAACAATGTTCCGTAATGAAAGAAACATTTTTTAATCATAAAATTGATGTTTATCACGTGCTACGCTCTCACAAAAATCAATTTTGCACTTTCGTGACATTTTTATTTTTTTTGTCAACTTTATTAACAAATATAAAAAAGATTCAATAATACATTGAACGATCTGTGTCACAACTTTTGACACTTGTCTCGTAGCGCTAGAAGTGAGCTGTCAGATGCTTAGATGCAGGACCTTCGAAATACATGGACTGTGATAAATTTGATTGCATAATCAACAACAACATTCTTCAATAAAACCAGAAATAATAAGATAGTAAATTGCACAATTTCATCACGTAGACCGAAACTAATCTAGTTCTAGCTTGAAGCCAAATATTCAAGAATGTATAATGAGTAGTATATTTATACACGTGAATTCTGTTTACTGCACATATAGTATAATCTACTATTAGTAGGTTTTGTAGAGTGGAATCTCGAATAAGTTAATTCACGGAAAATTCAAGCGAATTAATGGAATCGAAAGAAGTCTCCTCTTTCACGACAAATTCAGTGAAACACTCTACTCTCGATTTGATTTCTATGTGTTTTTAATGTTAAAAAAAACGAACGAATAAACGAACAAGCGTTCGAAAGTGCTGAACGACCAACACTATTCTACTGTATTTTGGGTTGCCCAAAGGAATCTTGTAATATTCCAGCTGTTTTCGTTTGATGCTTCTTCAGTGTAACTGAAATGTATTTCACTGAATTCTACTATGTGAAATTTATCAACTCAATTGTTGTTCAGAAATAAAATCGAAACACCGTTGCATGAGATAAAATTGATTTTTCACTGAACTTTTTTTTGAGTCAACTGCCGTGAAGACTTAATCGTTTTAATTCGATTTATTTTGTTCAAAAGCTATTCTAATCGTTATGAAAATTATTTATGAAGAAAATAAAAATAAAGAAAATAAATATGAACTTATAAATTAAACATTTTTCTAACGATTTGTCCAAACATTGAACTGTTGTTTTGAAAATAGAACTTGAAGAACCAATGAACTCAGTCGTCCGAATTGATATTTTCTCGCCAAATTGACCCATTTTGATTGAGTCCAAAATGTAGCGGATGTCAATTTTCGCAATTTACAAACGCGATTCTAAATGATATGAAAAATAAAACTGGTTTAAAGTTCAGTTAGATAATTTAGATAATTTGTGTTGTTTAGGAACCCCCCAGAAACAGTTACGTTCAATAAGTCAAAGTCGATCTCATCAATGGAACCAATTTTGAACTAAAACGCAATAATATCACCAGGGGGATTACAGATTGACAATTGATATATACTGTATGAATAGTTCTGCAGCTTGCCATATATGATATTGTAGGGCACACTGCGGCGCTAGTGTGCTTGTGTTTCAATCTACAAACCCCCTGAGTATCACAATTGAGCCCATCAAATGATCATAGAAATTCAAAAATATTATAGATTCGTGGATGAAAATTCGAATAAATAAGACCTAATTGACTGAAAATCAAACGAAAAATATACCAATCACAGCAAATGAGTCTTTTGACTCGATTAAGTTTCCATTCATTCTGCAAATATTTTCGACTTCAGTTAAATAAAAATCTTCATTTCACCGAAGACTAATGGCATCACAACCAATAACCATCCTAAATATAGCCATTATCTCAATAAAATTCGATTGTGTTAAAATATCCGTCTAATTGAGGTTCGTATTTTATAAATACGACTTTGGCGGCTGCAGTTTGTCTGCTTGAATAAATGAGTCGGCGAAAAAAAATATATCGAAAATGCTCCATGCAATGATTCTTCAGATTAACGTTAAAAAATGTCCTCAATGAAGCGTTTTTTGATCTCTTCACCTCTGTTCGAAGGTCAAACGGAACCGTATACGATTCACGCTGGAACGAACCGAAATAAGAAACAAGAACGACGTTTTTTTCTCCTGCATTCTTGTGACTTTAGATGGAGAAAAAAAACATATACGACATGACATGGATTCATCGCTTACAGGCATTGCAGTGTTCAACTTAAACACTGTTTAATGACAAGTTACGGATATTTATTTAGTCTTTAAGTTGATTGTTCAATACGTATGAAGATAATAAGTCAGTGCTTTTTGTGTGGTGTGTTGTCGGAACATTTTTATTTATGTAAATTGATTCAATCGTTCGATTGCGCATCTGTTGCCGCAGCTACAGATCGTGACATGGAGACGAACACATACACATAGCGAGAGATCTAACAAATGAATGAACGAACGACGACGGATAGGCGCTGATTAGATGCTCCATTCAAGGTTGTTCTTGTCTATCATTAAATTATGTGTTTGTTTGTGCTTTGGTATCTTCTCCATTTCAAACAGAAGAATGGCTAGAGAATCGTTTTTGTCGATGTCAACATAGCAACGTACAGGGTGTTCCAAAGAGATTGGTTTCCGGATTTTAAACCAAATATGATGTAACTGTATTTGACCCAATTGCATCAGAATGACGGATGTTGTTATAGGCTGAAAAACAACTTTGTATTGACAGCATCAAAAAATATTATATCGATAAATAAACTTACATTTAAACGCACGCACACACCCATTCATCGCACTGATTTATACCACATCGATGCAAACAGTTTTTACTTTTCTTTATGTCTTTTTCGTTTTGTTTACCGTATTTATTGAGAGAGAGAGAAAAAAACATAAAAAAAACACTGAGAACACAGTCGAAGAGACCTCAACGCGATGAACTCTTCAAGGACAGATCAACTTTCTTTTTTCGCATAAATGCGTGAGAATGGCACTCAAGACAGATTATTGCCAGCAACAGCAACAACAACAAAAACTTAATTCAATTCACTTTTCTTATGATGAAATTCAATTTAAACAAAAACATGAATAATGACAGCGTTGTTTTTTCTACTTTGGGTGTTGAGCCCACGGAATATTATTCGAGAGATCTTCGCGTGACATGATGAAATTCAGATCGTCACCGAAACGTGATGCTAAAACTGGATTCTACACAAATTTAATTGAAATTGTGTGCCGTTGATTTGATAGATGTTAGACGGTTCGACAGTTATGGGAGAGTGTTTGATTTGTATTCAATTAGCATTTGGTTGTGAACCTGTTGCACCTAGTATTCAGTCATTTTTGTTGTTGTTGCCTATGTTTTTTTTTGCATGAACAATGAACCGAATGGGCGAATATAATAATGTAATATTGCTGGGTTCTCCCAATATTTAAATGAGCTGTTCCATAAATACAATGAAATCAAATCAAAACATACACGGCAACGGTGAATGCAGGTGTGTGTTGTGTTTGGGATTGCCATGTATTTGTATCTCGCACAAAAGACTTTCGTGATCTTAAGTCAAGTGATCTGTCGATGTGTGTATAATTTGGCATGTGTATTAGTGTGCAAACGTTTGTTGGGTCTGTTCGCTTTTAACACACAAACCGTGATGCTACGCGTAACAGTGTGTTTCCATCACTCTGTGTTCTGTTCGGTTTTTGTATTGTATTATGTTGGCTCCATGGGCTCGCACCAATACATGCGCACCGAAAAAAGCGATCGCATACATGATCATACGTAAAATTGTGGTCAGTATTCATCGAAGTGCCGTGTCGACATAATGTGAAACGTTCGATTCGTACTGATCAAGCTATCTTTTAATTTTGGTTTTTTTCTCTGAAGAAAATAAATTTAGTGATATCGAATTTTATGTGCGACTGCGTTAACAAAGAAAAAGTTATCGAAATTTTGTCGATTGTGCACACACGCTCTCTCAGCTCAGTCGAATCAACGCGAAAGATATACAAATAAAATAAGAAGTGATTTTGTGACAAATAAAATTTGATTGGATTTTCGTCGAAATGTAGATGTGTATGTGTGATAAGTTTAGCGATTTCTATTGTTTGCTTGAGTCATTCGCATTGAAAACGGTTTTTTGTGACGTTTTCGTATTTTGCAATTGTATCGATATATTTCAGCTAGTGAATGTGTTAATCTATTTGGATTTTGCATTGTGAGCCAAACATAACATAAAATGTAAATTTGGTTTCTCGCTCATTCCAATGGCGATATAAAACGAACGAAAAATGCGCAAACCGTAGAAATAGATTGAAAATTGCTGCAATGGCAGAAGCACAAGAGATAAACAACCAGAAGCTTAGCAACATTGTAGGAAAAAAGTTGACTAAAATGTGCTCTATCTTCAACAAATGAACGACGACGACGACAATGAATTGAACAACAACAACAATGGCAAATAGTAGATGAAGAAAAAACTACGAGCGAAACGGAGATGAGCACAAAAATCTAGCTCGAGTTAACTTCAAGCGTTCAGCAAAAAAAAGTAGCAGCAGATTGGAATCATTGCGCGTTCGTCGGACGTGAAAACATATTTCTTTCACTCTGCTCAGTGATTACCGATTGCCATGTGTGTGTGTGTGTATGTGCGTCCGTGTCGCTGTATGTGAAAGCAATCTGCTCTCGACTCCAATCCCAAACAACAGAAAAAACAATTAAACTAAAGTATTCGCGTGAAATATGCATTGCAATTGGAAAGAGTACGTTTTCAAATGGCCATCGCACACAAAACAAAATACATATTTTTCAAACATGTACGCCACAAATTTTCTATTCGAAAAATTATTTATTTGTGTCTGTTGCTTTGACACTATCGTGCTTGCTGCTGCGTCATTCAATGCAGTCTACACGATAAATGCACATTTCTCTCTGAAATAGTAGCAACAGCAGCAGCGGTAATATTTAGCCGAAAAAAAAACGAAACACTTTGGTTTGGAAACTTGCCATTGTATGGTCGCGAACGCGAAACATAGACACACACACACACACACACACACACACTGTGTGCCCCCAGATGCATTTGTATTTGTCGGATCTGCGGATGAGTGAGGTTTTTCGAATGATTCAAACCGAAGTCTTTTGTTATTAAATTTCTATTTTTCTCTCTCTCTCTCGTTATTTGCAATGTGGATCGCTAGTGTGCGGCTCTTCGAGTTTGCTTTTGTTTGGAATAGAAAAGTTGAAGAGTGTAAAACGTGCCAGTGTCAGTGCCTATGTATGTGCGCGAATGTTTGGAGTGTGGTCAACTCACTTTTTTTCGTGTGTTTTGCTTTTGTCTTTTATTCTTCAGCTGCTCAGACGTGTGTATGTGTTATCGTGACTTTGTACATTGTCAATCATATAACGGTAGACGTTATTCAGCTCTATGTTTGCATACACAAACACACACGTACAATGAATGGTCTGCTAATGAAATGAGTCTGGCACATCGCATATCATCGGTGATTTAGCCAGCTAATCATCAATTCAAATGAATATCACATTTTTTCTTCTTTCTTTCCGAGCATCATTTCAATGGTTCAATATTTTAGATTCAACGCAATAAACTCGTTTCATTGATCGATGGTTCCGTGTTTCTGCAACACATCCATCATACGCCAAAACCGAGTAAATTTTCGATAAATTTTGCTTCGGACACATTCCCTATCAACGATTCAAACAATTTAGCCATCACTAATTTGTGCTTTGTGTCCGAAAAATTGTATGTTGCTATCACGATTCCGTTCCAGTTTGTTGCTGCATGGAAAATACGCGCTTGCCCAAAGTGAAACATTTCACAATCAGATGAACGAATACCGAAATTCAAAACTCGTTTGGGTTTTCCATTGTGTCGTAATTTTCTCGGTCATGCTTAAAAATTCTGTTTAACTGTGATTGAGTTGATGAGTTTGATTTGGGTTAGCATGTGCATGGGCACACACTGGCGCACCAGATTTCCTAGATACCGAAACTGTACCGATTTTTTGCTGTTGCCAATTTTACTTTTGCTGAGTTTGATGTGTGTTCTGTGTGTACTTGACTTATTTTTTTCAGCGTATGCAAATGAAAAATTCAGTTAATGCATAAATGTTTAGAGCAGCCGAGCGCACAGCAGCGTAGGAGTTTTTTTTTCATATTGAGTCTCTCTCCTCGTTGACATGTTTCATTGCCACACAAACTCACTCACTCAAGAAGTTCAACAAATATACCGAATCAAGATCCACATACATTCCATTTTGTTATTCTTTTTACCGTTCTTACTGCGTGCTCTTTTTTCCTTGTTATTTAATTAACAAACGAAAAATAACGAAAAAAAACACATTTGTCTGATTTGGATGTTCTCAACATGTTAGTTCTTCCAAATATTCGCTCGCGTGCAATAAAACATTCGACATTCCGAAAATGTAAATACATATTTAATGACGACTTCAACGAGCGCAAAAGATAAACAAAAGCAAATGGTAGAGAAGCAGAAAATAAATAAAAAAAAGTATCACAAAACCGTTGACTCCATTGTCATTTGGTTGCAGTGCTCTGTTTCCTCTGGGCCAGAAGCAGCCATTTTTTCCTGCTGCTTTGCAACGGAAAATAATTATTCATGTAAATGCTGCATCTCATTGTACATGAACTTTACTCCACAAATGACGCTGCACCGTGAAGAAGAAAAAACTGGTGGCAACTGATTACATGAACCACGAAGGTTCAAACACATTTCCATGTTGGTTGAAATTTTTCAACAGTGCGATTAAAATCTTAAACCTTTCCAGTCCGAAACCAAACAAACAAACAAACAAACAGACAAAAAAGACGAAACAAATTAACAGTCTTAATAAGTTTATCGGGTCCGAAAATGAACGCAAATACTTTCACCATCACGAGCAAGCAACCAAGCCATTTACTAATACAATAAAATCCGGATACGATCATACAAAGCGCGCAAAGCCATAAAAACAATATTGAAAGGCGAATGCACAATAGCAAAGCGTCCATTTCTTGTTTTACGCGAGCGCACTATCCCCCTTCATCATATTCTAATTAGAGTCATGTAAGCACTCTATCGGAATTTGTGTACACAGTCAATGTGATATACGATCGCTGATGATACGTGATCAGCAGTCGTTATCGAATATCATAAATCATTGTGTGGAATGAAATATTTCATTATTTCGTTGAAAGACGAAGAAAAAACCGACGAGAGAAACAACACAACAGAAATCTGAATTCAATGCAAGTGGCAATTAAGCGGATATACGACCGTGTGCTATTGCATTGTGTTGCTTGTGAAGAAAATCGATCATGTGTTGCATATTCTCTGGTGTTCCAATAAAAATACTCTGATATCTTCATATTGTTTTAAGAGATTTCTTTTCATCGAAAATGTAATGATCCCATCATAAACTAAACCTTTTTTATCGGCTTAAATCATACGGAGAAAAAAAAACTCAAATCGAGCAAAAACCGATTTGCTTGGCATTGGAATGCATTTCCTTAATTGGAAGCTCGTCATTTGGTCGAACCAGTGCCAGAATCAAGTCGCAACGAGTTTTCGTTCGTGCACTCGGTGTTTTATCGCTTGTTGAGTTTGCTATTTTCTACATTGTTGATATATAAAGTTAAGCATCGCAATTGTGGATTGAGCAATTTTCAATCACGAATGATGTGTATTTAAGTCCATGCAAAGTAGAAAATATCAAGAATCTAATTGAATGCATATATATATATATACAAGAAAGTGATAAACACGAACGGACATAAAATCAAACTGAAAAGAGAAATTGTTGAAGACTGCATTTTTCTTGCTGTTGCTGTTGTTGTTTCTGATGCTGTTGTTGAGGTTGTGCTTTTGTGGTTTCTCGCCTAGTCATCTTTCGCAAAGCCAAAACATGTGTCGGAAAGATTTCATGCTCTTAAGTGTTTTCAAGTGAAGCCATTCTATTTCATTCATCTTTCTCCATCTATCTCATGCTTTGCGATAACCATCCAAATGAATTAAATCATTTAAGTGACTGTTGAACATGAAATTCAATCTTAAACTGCTTTCAACGCCACATTTTCTTGAGCTCTGATTCCCATTTGCCCATCCGATGCTATTATCTTTTTCACTCTCATTTGGTTTTGCAGTGCAAATGAATCAAATTGAAATGAATTTCATGTGAAATTAATTGGTATTTTAATGTGACATTTTCATTTTGTATATTTGCAGGCGATCAACGATTTAGCTAATAAATCAATTTTTATTATGATCGGAGAAATTAGCCGACGATCAAAACCGTTGTACAGTTATGTGACAATGGTGCCGAGTAATGAAAAAAAGTGAAAATAGTTTATTTGAAATAATAATAATAAAAAAGAAACAAACGAGAGCGAATGCCAGTTTTGGATAAATCACCAGCCAAATTGTGTGACTACGAAAAAAATAAAAATAAAACATAATGATGTGTTCATTCGTTGGGTTTATTTAGTGTTGTCATTGCCTAGACGTGAGTGCGCCAAGTGAAACCAAAAAAATAAAAATAAAAATACACATACACACCAACGACCGAGTAAAATAACGACGAGACACAACCCGAAAAAAACAAAATTATGAGAATGTCATGCCAGAAAAATGCAATGCAATTTTCATGAATATTTTTATTTGACATACAACAACCAGCAGCTATAACGTGCGCACAGTGAATGTGTGTTTATGGAGAAAGAAACAAAAAAGCGGCAGCCCGAAGAACAAATAAAATAATAAATGTGCTCAAAAAATATACGCAGCACACAGCGCAGTGGTCATATTCGTATGTGTGCCCATAATTTCCATTGGGCATGGGCACGAGTGCAAAGAAAAACGACCGAAAAAAAATAAAACAACAAAATCATATTGCGATTGTGTTTTTGAAACAACAGTGAAATAAAGGCAACGAATAAACAGACGACGATTCAGCAGAAGACGAGGAGAAAAAAAAATCAAAACAAAACGATAACAAAGCAGCAAGTGAGTGAGTGAGTGAGTGAGTGTGCGAGAGAAAGAGGCGACAGCGAGAAATTCATCTTCATTATTAAACAGCGTTAAGTGCGGCCAAAAGGCACTAGGAACCACCGAATGGCACAGCCGAAGGGAAAAGAAACACATTCAATAAATTACGTGAGCGAACTGAATTCGCGTCTCCATACGCCAAGTGAGCCATTTTTATGGTGAAATTGTTGTGCTCAAGTGAAAGCGAAGAACGAATTTGTATATTTAAAGAAAATAGTAATAAACGTGAAAAGACGAAAGTAAAAAACAAACGAAGAAATAAGTAAAAAACAAGCAGAAACAACAACATCGTTTGCAAGTGAGCGTGTGTGCAGCATTGTGGTCGTCGCTGAAAGAGAGTTTTACAATTCCATTTGCACGGTATATATATGTATGTAAATGAGCAAATGCTCGGTTCGCAATTCTAATTCTGTCCGTATGTATGTACGGTACAACGTAGCGGTTTGCAACTATTTATGTGTATGTGACATATGCGTTCGCGTTGAGTTTGTATGCTTTCGCCGCTACGACAATACTGCTTTTTCGGTTTGGAATGTTGCGAAATCAAAAAAGTGACTTCAATTTATACGAATATAAATTGTGCCTTTTGACTCGTGTTAAACGATTAGCTTGACTATAAGAGACGATTTACTGGCTCCATATTGTTATTCATTTTCGGTGTGCGTGTGTGTACCTGTACATGAGAGAGAGAGAGAGAGAGAGAGAGATTGAGCCCATTCCTTCCAATTTTCAAGCACAAAACATCCAACAATATGCTTCACTTCACATCAAAATCAATGCGTTTCCACTTGGCTACGTCATGGATGCACACAATTGTGATATTAATTGTAGTTTTCATTTTAAACACTGGTAAGTTAGCAATTTCAATTTTCTTGAAATAATAATAATAGTAATAGTTTCAAACACAACAATGTCATTTGCAAATTTCGTGCGAACGAACGGTACGATTCACATGGAAAATGGCGAACTGCAGTCTATTTTTGAAATGAGAACTTCACTTTAATGGAGGCTTTTCCTGCTTGTTCCCAGTTGATGAAGTCTTGGCAAGCGGAAAATATACGTATAAACTCTGTATCTCCTAATGCCGAGCACAATAAACGAACGATAGAGAGACTCTTCCATTCTATTGTCACATGCACACTCACAGTAAATCCAAGTGCTTGGTTGTCTAGTTGTTGTTGCTTTCCGCTTCTCTTTTCATGACAACAAAACCATTTCCATCGACGCAATGACTTTTCATAATGACCATTTTAGAATGGGCGAGTGCAGAAAAGAAATAACGAAAAACACACACACACAAATACACAGAACCATTTAAAATACAATCATTTGTCATTATTTGTTTAAAGTGCTTTTCTCTTAAACAGACAGAGAGATATAGAAACTTTCATGCTAGCAATTTTATGGTTATTTGCAAAAAATGCAAATGCGCTGGACTATAAATTGAACGAACACGTTCACAGTCATTTGAATTAACGCACATTACGTTTTTTTGCCTCTCTTTTAAATGGCAGAGAGATAAAGCCTATGGTAAGTCATGTGTAAATCTAGATAAGACTAAGCGCTTCTTAGCGACAATATCCAACATTGGAGAGTGAATGAGAGAGAAAATGTTGTCTACACAGAAAGTTAAGACATCGATTTAATCTCTTTGGGAAATTAGGTCCTAATCAAATAAATACCGTATTTTGGCATAAGTTTCGACATTTTTGGGGGAAGCACGCATTTCCAAGATGCAGATAATACCACCACGGTCCCTAATTACTCCATTTAGTCGGTTGGTTATAAAATTCAACGATGAATCTTCTCATCGAAATAAATTGAATTTAAGATACTTTGTACCGTTTGATATGGTACAAGGTCGATTGGCAGTGGGACAATGCGAACAACACAGCAGTAACCATACAGCGGTTCTTCCGATACTGTTGTTGTTGTTGTTTTTTTTTATTATTATTTTGGGCTCAATCTCATTACTTCCGATGCAAACATTATGCAGAGCAGCGAACACACTCAAATAATTAATGAAGCAACAAAAGAATGTTAATTCCAAAATGTACGCGTGTTCTTCTTCGTGTTTTTTGTTGTTGGTGTTCTCATGAACTTGCGGCTTGCGGCTACAAGCGCGATTACAAATTGGCCGGCTCATTTGTTACCAATTGCACACAGTGGATGAGGTCATCAATCTTTTTCTCTTTGCATACGCTTTTCTCTGTGTGCGTGTGACTCATACAGCCGAATATGTTACGAAATATTATTACCGAACGAATTCTAACGAAAAATTATGATCTGTTGTGATTAATCGATTCAAAAACAAGAACAAAAAAAAGTTTGTGTTTTAATTGAAGGCAAAATGGAGAACGTATTGTTCGCGTAAAATCCGACAGAACGCAAAATTGTGTGTTTGCAATTTCATTTCTCAACATCCGGATTATAAAATATGCCAGCGAAACGGATTCGTTACGCTGAGCAAAACTAATGAATTAATTGAGCAGCTGGTTGAGTAATTACAATAATCGGCGTCTCATAAAATGGTTATTTCGAATTTTGGAGAATTTGTTTTTGTTTGTTCTCTCTCTTTCTCCGAATTCGAGGTTTGGATGGCACTTGGCGTGACGGCAAACGGACTTACCACCCAACCACCAAATTTAGTGGTTGCATAGCGAAATGAAAATGTTTTTAGTATAAAATTCAAAGCATTTTTCCATCATTAAACCTCGGTTAGAGTGGGTGTTTGTGTGTGTGAGCTGTTTGTAGTAATTATTAGAGTAAAATGGTAGCAAAAAAATTTTCTACTGAAATTAATTGCAAAGAATTTATCCGATAAAATGAACATTGATGATTGAACGCGTGTTCCATTTCCATAGAGTGTGTATGCATGAGTTGTGTTAGAGAGAGAGAGAGAGAGAGAGAGAGAGAGAGAGGCTCGTTCAATGTGGTTCAATAATTAAAAAGGCGATAAAATTGTTGTGCTTGCTCTCGTAGTCAAAGTCTAAATGCATTGTGAAAGCCAGGAATATCAACGCTGACACAAAGTACAATTTAGCTGCGCTCACTCGGCGGACGGAATGAAAAAGCCCTGGCGAAAATTGAACAAAAATCAGGTTTTACAGTGGTAACTTTTTTGTTGTTGTTGTTGTTGCTGTTGTATTGACTACTCCAGTAAATATAATATCGAATGTGCGCGAATATCGAGAGAGACAGCGACAGCGAGAAAAAAGTATAACAGAGAATCGAACAATGGAACACACGGTATACATCAAGTCAAGTTGAAAAGACAAATCATTCATGCGTATCGCGATTGCATGTCATTTTTGCGGCTGGCTTGCCACCAGTTTTGTTGTTAATGTGCGTTCAATTTTAGACAGCTAAAAAAACACACATACCACATCGCCATCCAATCCATTCGATAAAATGAACCGAACGACGATAATAACAGCAACAGCAGTAAATAGCACCGAAAAAAAGCACCGCGTTCGCTTTTGCAAGAACAAAAAGATCGAATGATAAATAGAACAAGTAGTGAGAAGCTGAAGCACTGTCGTTCCCATGAATAATAGCAACGAACGAGAGAGCAGAAAAAAACATCAACACGAAATGAAAATCGCTTGAGAATATTTTAAAACATAATTGCGACCTTAACTTCCAGTGTTCATGTCGTTTTTGTTCGTTGTTGCGGCGCTTTTTTTCAGTTCGTTCATTGTAGATAAGCTCAAAGTGCTCGATGCTTTTTTCGTCATTCCATTTCCAGAGAGTTCGACTCATCAACTCACATACAAAATCAATTTATTACACATTTTTTTGTTCTCTCGCGCGCGCGTTACCACATAGTTGTTTTGCTCCGTCGCTCTTTGTTCGGGTGGGGATTTGCTTTGTTTTCATTCTCGAATGTCGAAATAATTAATAAAGAGGTTGCCTCATTTGATTATTCCCAGTACAATGCACATCGATCATCATGTTATGTAAGCGATACAATGAATCTGCTGAAAATTCTCCGCGAAAAATGAACACTAGGAGAAAAAAATAGCAGAGCACGGCTCTTTTTTGTCTCTCTCTCCCTTCTTCTTTCACCTCATTCGTCGGCTCGCCTACTCATTCACTTGGCTTTGTTGCGTTTCGTTCGTTCGTATGTTTATTCGTTCACTATTCTAATTTTTGTTTTCATTTTGTTGATTATTCGGGCTTTCAAATTGAAAAACAACGGCTCAACGTTGATTTGACGTTTATTTGGCTCATCGTGCGCGTAAAAGTCAGCACAATAAATGATCTTTCTCTCTCTTTCTCTCGACTTTATTAATGCTAGTGAGTGAATTACAGCGATTTTCATTCGCTGTTACAGTGCTGTTATGTTCTACTCAGGGCATTTTTTTTATTCTCTCTGTTCAGTGCGTGTATACTCAGTGGCTATTTAGTTGTGTGCCGCTTTGAGTGTGAGTTTGTTTATATTCTGGATTTTTTCCTACTCATTATTACGTTGGCGTGTGTGTGAGTGTGTTTCACGTGCATCAATAATAATTTATTTGTCCGTGCGCGTTCATCTCCATATAAATTAAAAAATGCGAATGATCCGCTCAAGCCATTTCGAGCAAACACAGGAATATTTTTTCATTCACTCACACGTTTATAGTCGTTTGCTCGTTGGTCGCTTGTTCGGCTTTGGTTGCGTGCATTTCCATTCGGTCGGACATCGACTAATTATGATTCTAGGTGAAAAAGGTAGAAAAGCAACAACAACAAGTGGCTTCGGCCATAGAACTCTATCCACATTTTTCACTCTCTTTCGCTCTGCTCAGGGTATTTCGTTTTTTTTGTTGTTGCATGTGAACCTGTGAATACTCGAAATCAATGTATACATCCATTGAAAGCTGAATTTGCTTATCACCGGAAGCAGAACGAAGAAAAAAACACATATACAAACACATTATTTTCATTGTTGCACGAGTAAGAGCATACGAAATGAATTTATGTGCTATGCAAAAATCTCGAACCAACAACACGTTCGCATTCCAAAAAAGTGAACTTTGATTGTTAGTCAGCGGTGGCCCGATATTCGTGCTCGGCTTTTGAGATTTTATCAACACTCTATCGCTCCTCGGCTATAAACAATTTTTTTTATTATTTTTCATTGAGATATGCACCGAGAATACAATTTAACAAACGACACGCGATATATTGAAAGGTCATAAAAACCGAATTTGCATGACGCCAACGCATATTAACGCCATCCAACACTTCATCAAACGCGCCCCGGACACTTCTGGTAGTCCCTCACTGTAATTCAAATGAACGAATTTGAATTCGTTTCATTCAGTATGTGGACAATGAACATCAAATCTGAATTTTGGATGGGCGCGTTCAGAGCAAACAATTCATGCAAATGTTTCATTTGCGTTCAAAGAAGCACAGAGCAATACCATTTATAGGAGGAGAGAAATGCGGTCAAACATCAACCGAAAAAATATACGCTCACAATACGCACAGCAACAGAAAGAGGGACAGAGAAAAAACAATAATAAAAGTAGCGTCAAAATGGTTCGAAAAATGAAAGTTATGCTGACTCACAATAACATTTTTGACATATGCTGTGTTATGCTTCGAACGACGTTTTTTTCTCTCGCTTTTATACATTCGAATACGAATTGTTGTTGGGCCAGCTTGGATTTGGGTCTAGTTATGACTAGAGGATCCGTATTCCATTATGCAATTCGATTATTTAAATTATGATACCATTCGGGCGTTGTTTTTGGAAAGGAAATGAATCATTGATTGACGTGACACTTAATAAAATTATGCCTCGACCAAAAAAATCACTCAAAATTACTGTAATATTCCCATAAAGAGACATTGAAGCAGAAACATGTTATTGCTCGGTGCTCGCTATTAATACATGACTTTCACATTACGCTGCGCTGTACTTCTGTCCTTTCAAAAGAATGCCAAGTTCTCGTGTCTAATTGTTTTATGAACATTAATATTTTTTTTCCATTTTCAACATGTTGAAACCTGAAAATGTGACACTAATTGCAGTTTTGTTGTGTATTTTTAATGGATTTCACATTGTCATTAAAATGATTAGCAAATTAATGAAAATTGATCAGTTAATCATAACAATTTTGCGTTTTTTTTTCAATTTTCCAGCTGCAGCCAAGGAATTTCGATCCGATCAAGTTCCTAATTCACCGCCTGTTGTGTTGGTCGACAATCATTGGAAAATACCCGAGGACGAGAAAATCGACACGGTGATAGCTCGTGTACAGGCGAGCGATAATGATCCAAACGATGTGCTAACATTCGGTTTGGAACCGAGCGACGGAGCTGAAGATGAAACACTGCCATTTCGTATAAATCGTGATACCGGCGTTGTTTATCTCAATGAGAGTTTGGAGGGTCGTGGTGGCGAAAACTTTTTGCTCTATGTCACCGTTACCGACGGTACATACCATGCAAAAAATGGTGTATTCGTCAATATCAAGTCGAAAAATGGTCCAACAACTAATGGAAATGGTGCGCCGTCATTTATGTCGCATGTGAAAAATGCAACGCATTTGCTGCCACCGTTTTATTCATTGCCAGGCGTTCCAACTCGGCCACCATATCCACCGTTTGCACTGCCACCGATTTATAACACACCAAAATCAAATGGAAACAACAACAACAATGCCACAACTACATCGACCACCATCGCCAATGAAATACCAACAACCACCGATGAAAATCCAAGCAACAATGCAACACACACCGCTAACGGCACTGCGATGGTGAATGGTGCGACCACGAATAGCACGTCAGAGACGACAATCTTTCCACGATCCGCATTGAAAACCGTTTTGCCAATTGCAATCATCGCATGCGGCATTATAATTGCATCGGGTCTAATTGTATCGTCGTTTCTATTTCGAAAGCGCTTATGTGCAATTGGTAAATCACTGAAAAATAAAAGCAAAGAAGAAATGGCCAAAAAATCAAACCAAAGCAATTTAAGTAATACGAGTACGGTTATGATGTCGTCGATATCGGAAGACAGTCGCAATTCAATGGTAATGCAGCATTGGAATGGTCCAACAGCGTTTAATAATCGATATGTCCCCTGGGAGCGAGAAAATTCACACATGCAGGTAAACATACACTCACTTTGTCTCTCTATCGACTACATTCTATACTCTTTCGCTCGTCTATTGAAAACCGTCTTTGTACACGGCGTGTTTGATTCACCGACTCCTGTCGGGCCAGACATTTTCGGTCAAGACACACGGCAAACGAACGAATGAACCAACCGTAGGATACAGAAAAAAAGTAGAAATAAAAATCAGAATAAAACGTATAACGAAGGGATGTGTAATAAAAGTTGTTCCAAAAGCACACTGTGTGTGTATGCGAGTGCAAGACAGGTTTTTCGAGCCAATGTATAAAAACAATCGGCAGTATCGGCTAAAGCGAATAATAAAAGCGCACACCAGTCGCCAATAACTAAAACAGATTTATTTTTATTATGTTGTTATGGGATGTATCTTCCATTTTCGGAATCGGCGGGAACGAGCGATTGAGCGGGAATGGTGCACCCATTTCGATAGACGATCGAATCGTTTTCGCATCACTTACGAATGATATAGGATGTGCAATGGTAGTATTTACGATGTGAATGGATATCGGGCACACGAGAACAAGGCATCCTCAATTTTCATTTTACTTACCAGCAACTGATAACGCACAAAAGCACAGCGCGCACACACATATGCATTCACTTATTAAATCGAATTGAATCACATTGAGCTCAGTCGTTTGTTCGCTCGCTCATCCGTCCATCACAAGGCAGCGAGCTGATCAGAGTCAGCAAAACTTTCCGCGCCCTCAGTCATGATTGATATCGATGTGTAAAAGAAGACGAGCCGACAACATAAAAGCAAATCTCACTCACTCACCCTCTCTCTATCTCTTCGTTTACGGTAAACCATTCATAAAGATGTTCCTTCGATGCTATTTTCTCTCTACCATACTTTCGCAACAGCCATAAATTATTTATAGCTGCCGGAAAATTTCATTACGTCGACAGAAAAAGCGATAACACAAATGAAAAGACTTTTGTTCAAAAGGGATGCTTTGGTGCACATTGAAAAGTTTCATTATGAGCCAGCCCAAGCCATGTGTTATGTTCGCATGACGTATTGCCAAGCTTTTGATACCGTTGAGAGCGATGATGCTCGAGAATGAGGCCAAGAGATGAGAAAGTAGAGACGATGGGAGTGGTGTTTAATGGTAATAAGGTATAGTTGATGATATTTAGACGGTGGGCCATCTGAGGTCAGAGACTCTCAGATGGCCTCCTGTATGGGTGGATAATTAATCAGACAACTTGCAGCTTAGGCTGTATACTCAAGACTGAGTGACTTTATTTAATTAATGCTAATCAGCATGCGCAATGCATGTGTAATGCATGCGGCGAGTGGTTACGTACCGTACACCACTACACCTCCCTTTTTAAAAGATGAAATTGGGATTGTTATTTTTGACTGTTTAGTTGGATTGGCAATTGGTTTTCATTCTCATTTTGTCGATGGCTCGATAAACTGCTTAAAGTCTTACGATATTGAAATTTGCCGGGAGATTTTGATTGGGAAACCATATTGTTATCATTTTGCTCGAAGGATACAGCTGCTGAAGACTAAACTAGTTAAATATGTTGGATAGACTACCGAATAATAAGGTTACTATTATGTTCGCACCCTTTTTCTTTCTCTCTCTCTCTCTCTCTCTCTCTCTCTCTCTCTCAGAATACGAGTCGTACTCAGCACAAAAAAGGTATAATGAGCCGAAGCAGTTCAGTTCTTCAACACACTCGGCTCTCCGTTTCGTTCGTTCGTTCGTTCATCGTTTTCTTTTGTTACTCTCCAATTGTTCGACCATTTGTGGCGACGAACAATGTGGAATCATCAACCGTATACGGCATTTATTTAAGATGACCATGATGGTTTTCTCGCATTTTTATATCGATACTCCTCATCTCATTGGGAATTTCTTGTTTGTTGTTTTTTTTACTTAAATCGTTTGCTCGATTTTTTTCTATTCTTCTCTCTCATGTGTGTTTTGTAATTTCAGGCAACATCGCAGCTATCAACAAGTAGTTCGAATTCACAGGGAAAATCAGATGGATGGGATTTCCCAAGGCATCGATTAAAGTTTTTCAATATTTTGGGAGAAGGAGCATTCGGACAAGTTTGGCGCTGTGAAGCAATCGACATTAACGGTATGTAAAAAATTGAACCTAGCAAAGACAGAAAAAGGACCAAACTTTTGCTTTTGCATCAACCAAAAACGATGGAAATCAAACGAAAATTGGAATTTTCGGTTTTCGTTTGAGAAGAACGACATATTGCTGAAATACGGCTGGCTGGCTGGCTGTCTGGCTGGCTAGTTAGCTCTCTCTCTCTTTTTCAATGGCCATTTTCATTCGATTGTCGAATACAGACTCATGCACAAACAAAATACACAATCAAATGAATAAAATATCATTTGGTGTTGGGCCTATTGAATTCCCGTGGCGATTTCACACCATAATTTCGATTGCAAATCAAAGTGGCATATCGCACACATGAAATGTACACACAGCAATGAGAACGAGAGTGAGAGTGCGCGAGAGAAGGGAATGAGGATGAGTGGCTGGTTGGCTGGCTGTCCATCAGTGCCGACTGACTCGATTGGCCATCGGCAATGTGAAAATTCCCAACGAAAAAAATGATAATTTATTGAATTTGTATCGTTAGCCGTCACTTCGTTACATTCATTGAGCATTGTTGTTGAGCAATGAAACGATAACAGCTTGGTGTGTGAGCGAGTATGTGTGTTTGGCTATTGGTGCTGACTTGACTTATTGTTACAACTTGTCCATTTTCATGTGTTTCGATTTATTTTTCCCATTTAATGTTCAATCTCTCACTCTCTGGTTGTGCTTGTGTCCATCTGGTGGTGTTTACGAAGGAAGATATTGAGGCGAGCCGAATCGAACCATTCAATTCATTCGTCTTTCTTACGCTCGTTATTCTGACTCCATCGGCAATTTCGCCGTGGAAGTAAAAAAGGGCACCAGCAAATAACATAAACAAACAAATGAAATTGGAATTGAAAAATAAGGACATCGAATCGATTTTGATGACACATTCGCACAGAAATCGACCATCTTTGCCAACGAGCGAGGTGAGCGAGAGCGAACGCGCGCACGCCACACCGGATGGGAAAACTTGACGAAAGTACAAATTAAATAAACGGGTGCAAAACGAGAATACGGTGGTATTGTGAGCCAGATGAAAAACATGTCATAAAACGCCTCTCGTTCGACTACTGGCGTTATTTGAACGCATCTTAACTTTTCTCTGCCAAAGTTTTTTTTGTGTGAGCTTCATAAAAGTTTTATTAAATAAACTTTAAAGAGGAACACACACAAAGCAGCGACAGGAGAAAGAAGGAGAAAGAGATATAAAAAACGATGAAAATGACAATGAACGATGGCGACATTACACGAGCAACTTTCAATGGGACATAACGAAACGAATGGCAAACAAATAATAAAAGTGGAAGAATAAATCGAAGAAATAATTTTCAACAAGAGCGAGAGAGAAAGAGAGACATAATCTGGCGACAGATATCAAACTTGCGCCCCAACAAATTATTACGAATGAACTGATCGATAATCGAATTCAAATTGCACAAACACACAAAGCTCTTCGAACATACAAAATTCATGAACTGGATCATGCGACTGGATGCTACTGTCGAATGATATACTATATACCATTTGCAATGGATGTCTTATGCACTGATCTTTAGTAGATTATATGCAATCGGGCGCGCACACACACAATATGGACGAGAATGAAAAGAAGCAAGCGAGAGAGAGGAAGAGAGATAGAGTGGAAGGAAGAAGAAAAATGAGCACCGAAAATTGATTTTCGTCGCTCTTTAGCATTTTCTCATCGTGTTCACTGATATGAATCGATGGAAATGATTTTTGGCAACTGACCGCATTGCCAGTGCGTTCCAAGCTTATGAACCATAAATTACCCCCAAGTTTTTTCTTTCTCTCGTTCGAATCGCACGATCCTTCTCTTCTGTCGCATGTTACCCTCGGCAATGGATAGCGTGAAAAATAATAATCGAAGCAAGAGATAAGATGCAATAAATTATATGCTGCTCTTTTTTGTAGTCCGCAAAAATCGAAGTGTATTATTATTTTCGGGGCGAATATAAAAAAAGGATATTGAGTATTGAAGTTTGCTGGGGTTATTCTCATTCTGGTTTGCCCCGTTGTTATTGTGTGTCATTTCCGAAGGCTCGAACTCAATTTTTCTTGTTCGACAGGATTTTCAGTCCATTGCCAAATATAGATAAATCGTCGACTCGATTGGAAATCCGCATATTCGATTTCTTATGGCGATGAGGGAAAGTACACAGGCAAAGAAGAGATGAACGGATGAGCAACGCACAAACACACATACACACAATGTTCTATCAAACACGATGCGATATTTTAAATTAGATTCCCAATGAAGCGTACACCCTTTTTCCAACTCGTTTCCGAGTTAAATCCGTTCTGAATGATTTAATACGGTCACTTTTAATATCATCTTCTTTCTAATGATGTGAGGACGTCGCATTCCGAATTCCACTCAATTAACCCCCGAAATTAATGAAAAATCTGTGCCAGTCCACAACAGTCCATACATATCGACAGGCAGCCAAAGAAATTCTCCAGATTAAAACTGACTTCGACAACAGAAAACTTATTTTGCTGAAAACTATTGTATGAAATTTTGATTAAAATCAAAATAAGTTTGTCCGCCGGTAAATGCAATGCTCGTGGAAGTTTAGATGTAAACCATCTTTAGTTCGGCATTAACATTGCTGTTGCCGCCAGTGACAATTGAATTTGCCGTTGACAGCGAGCACGACGGCGTGAGTCGAAACGAAGTTTTTTCAGATATTCAAATGAATTTCGTTGGTTTTCGCAAAATGAAAACCATCTCGAGTTATTCGAATCGAAAAAGTATATGAACAAGAGTTGCTTTAATTTGATGCAGCGCAAGATTTTTAAATTCGAAAAGTACCAATTGAATTGTGTCAAGGAAGTAATAAAGTATTTGTTCAGCTTGTCAATACACGAAATGAATTTCTTCCATTTCGAATTCAATTTGAACTATCATCAATGGAACATTTCATTTTTGTGTTTTATTTTATTTTTTTTATTTTTATTTATTGTGCAAAATTTAACTGAACAATGAACAGGCCCTGGCCCAATTATACATTGTCCATTTAGCTCTAATTAAAAATGGTGTCTATTGATCGAATAATATAATATTTCCATGTATGTAACTGATAGCATTTTCGGTTCATTCAGTATTTGATGCTGTGGGGCTTCGAGCTAGTCTTGTCACGATAATTACATTGACACACAATTGACAAGAATTAAAAACGAAATTGTTATTTTTTCTAGACGATTTTCTTTTGTTTTTAGACGTTTTTGTATTTAACCTTATCTTCAAAAGCATCCACTTGGATGCTGTCGAACCTGATAAGGAGTTTCAGTGCGAATAGTTTGAAAGAAATTGTAGTAATTTCAGGTAGTCAAACCAAATTCCGAATGTTGAATTGTATCGCCCGTATTGGCATTTTCACCGTAACAAGTATCGATTCCCTCCGATTAGTTTTTGGTATTTTCATTCATTTTGCCATTGTAATTGTGTGAATGTGACTCCCGGTTGTGTTGATGATGCTTCAAACAGGAACACCGGAGAGAAAATCATGTAATACTTACGAATAACAGCAGTTTAGAACATGGTCTCAATTTGATGTCTTCAGACGTCGTTTAATGGCACAGTCATTCGGAATTGCATCGCATTTTAATGTTTTACCTGCAAATACAAAATACACAACAACAAGTACCAAAATTACTAAAACTGCTCTCAAAACACGATCTTTTGTGTACGAAAGAAACAAAACGAGGCAGTAAATTTTTTTCTTAGCATTTTTCTCGATGGTAAACCATTCCAAACATTTCCACTGAAGTTTGTTTAATTCCAGACATTGTATTAAAGCTCAAATGCATTGCGATTTGCACGTTTGCGATCAGAATTTCGTCTCTCACCACCGGCTAACCAGTTACTGGCTTCTCGTTTGTTTTCATTGCATTTGATTGCATTTTTTCGGGAGAGGAGCAACAGAGAGTGAGAGTCACAAAATGCCAGACATTGTAGTGTATGTGTGCCTATATCAATATTGTGCCGGAACGTGTATTGATTGAAGCAAATGCATTTGCGGAAGCCCTCGAATGAAACCAGATAAATTTTAAAGAATCAGTGAATTGACTCATGTATTTATGACCTGCAGTCATGTTTGAAGCGTTGTTTTTCCATTTTCGATGTGCAAAATTGAATTTAACATTTCATGAAAACTGAAGTGGAATAGTGCGCCTCGGGCATTAAACCAACAGCACCATATACACTCTGAATTCGATGCTTGCCGTTTGCAATCTATAATAGTTTGTCGCATTTGCATAATATTCATATTATGTAATGGAGGATAATGTTTAGTGTATACAAATCAACATTTTCAAGAGAGAGCCGGGGCTCTATCGTTGAAAACTATTGTCTATTTTCGATGCATTGTCTGCTTTGTTGTGTGAGAAACGTGCCAAAAATATTTAAAGCATTACGCTTTTTTTTCGTCTATTCTGCCGTTTTCTGTTTGCTGTTAACGACCCATTGCCTGGTAATAAAGTTGCTGCTAACAACATCTACACAATATGCGCAATGTCTTTTTTTCGGGTTTCATCCGACTTCATTTCAAATTGCTTATCATCTCCGATTCATATCACATCGTCATGCTCTTTCACCAAAACGAGCCAGCCATTTTAGCAATATTTTTCGAAACAACTAAAGTAAATAGTTCTCTTTTCTGGCACAAAGGAAACGAAACTCAAGTACAAAATAAAAAGAAGAAGCAGAAGAGAGATAGAGACTCTCCATTGGAGAGCAGAATGGGACAAAAAAAAACGCATCATTCTCCGAATGATAAGCAGCTAAAATGTCGATCTCGTTGTGCTTCATTGCTTTGCTTGAGCAGCAACAAATCTCAAATTCAGTTAAATATTCAAAATGAATATTTTATTCGCATGCTTTGATTCGCTAGTTTCTGCTGCTGCTGCTGCTGTTGCTGTTCATTCGTACTTCGCATGTTGCACGAACCGAATATTTTTTTTGTTCCAGTTGGGTTTGCGCTTTTCTTTAGTTCTGATTAAATTCCGGCCAAATTGAGTAAACCATCACGCTGTGAGCACGCATCGCTCATCTTGAACGAACAAAGTTTCCATACATAAATCCATACATATATATTTGCTGATGATGGCAGATCAAATCCGACCCAACCAAATGAAGTATCGCATGTGGAATATTTTGGTTTTTCATCATATCTCATTGCCCTCTCTCTTTTTCTCGCTCTGTCTCTCTGTCACTCGCTGGCTCTCAATTGCGTCTCTATTCAGTCAGCACAGAACTATGAGTGGTACTTTCGAAACAATGAAACATATTTCAAATAGCTGTAGGAATGTGTGTAAGTGCTGCACTCACAGACATTTTATGCAAAATTCGCAAAAATGTTTCAGCTAAATCGAGCTCAATGGAGAACGCACATAAAAGCAGGTTTGTGTGTGTGTGTGTGTGTGTGCGTGCGCGTTTTTTATAGTCGGTTATCATTGTTGTCTCGATGATTATGTTTATCTCTTGAGCTTGTTGTCATACTTTTTTGTTTCATTCCAATATCCCCGATTTTGTGCATGTGTGTGTGTGTGTGTGTTTGCAACTTTATGAACTGTTTGTGGATGGTATGTCATGCTGTCCTTCACTTTTGACACCCTCCATCTCGTTTCCTCATTTCGAGCGATTTTTATTAAATAGATACAATGATAAACCGAATAAAATGACAAAAAAATGTCAAGATTTTTGTGGATTTGACAACATAACAATGGAAATCTGGCAACAAAAGCCACTCTGTAATACCCACCCCCGTTCAACCTCATTCTATATCTGGCTCAGACTACCACTCCTTTCTCTGTGTCTCTCGTTCATTCATCTTCAGTCCATTTGCTATTGTAATGTAATAAAGATGATGATGTGTATAAATTTATTCTTGTCGATTTCATTTTCCTTTTCTGTCATTTATTTTTAATGCACGCCAGAACAAAAGGCTCGCAAAAAACACACACTCACAGAAGAAAAAAGAATAAGAATAGCGCAAAGAAGAAGAGAAGAATGAGAATAAAACGAAAAATGCTTTTTATCATTTCTCATTTCATATTTTTTTTCTTCTTGAGCAATGACTTAGTTCGACGTCGCACCAACCAGACTGAATTATACACAAGTAATACATACTTCCGAGTAATAACAATAGTAAATGGAATTCGTAGTGAAGATGACAATTGCGGGTATGGCAAGCAGCACGAACGAAAAAAAAACCTGCAAACTGTGTTGGTCGTTTCGCAAAGATTTTTTCGTTGAGTGTGTAACAAGAAATCAAGTGGAGCGGAGTCGAGAAAGGATGAGTGAACGCACTGAAAAACAAAGCAACAGCGAACGAAAATGAAGGAAAAAAAATACCGACTCGAAATGGACGTGGAAATGAATAGAATGCCACGTCGATGCGAATAATGTAGAAACGGCAACGAAACCAAACGAAGCGAAGGAACTTACGAACAATTTATTAAAATAATATGATTATTTGTGTAAAGCAACAATTTTCCATTATAACTTTTTCCATTCTTATTCTCACTCTCGTCGTCTTCCTTTCCATCATCTTTATTCATTACTTTTTCACTTAACGTCAATTATTCGTGCGTTTTTTCTTTGCTTCATTTGATGGGCACTCAAATGTTCCTCTGGTTTTTGTGCGATGCAACGATTGTTTTTTTCCGCTCGTCTTTGTTTTTCCTGTTTTACAACTTGTTTTACGAACGGAAATCGATAAGAGCAGAAAAACGTGTTGCTTTGTTCGCAAAGTAATAAGGGTCGAGATGAAATATTCCAGTTGAAGATGCGAATTGCGAGGTTTTGAATGAAAGTTTGGTTCAGCCCTTTTCAGAATTGCCAAAACTCGTCGCATCACCACACCGATTGCACAGACAACACATTCTGTGTACACATCTCGCAGCATTTGTGGCAAAAGTTTTTGCAGAACAATAACAAAAAAAAACCAGAAAAAGCGAACAGATTTAGTGCACAAGGCATGGGAACAAAGGGCTATCCCATTTTTTTGTTGAACCATCCATCGAAATGAATTTCGGCATCGCTCTCTCATCATACGTATGTTATAATCACAGTGTTGTACGATTAAGTAGCTAATTTACTAATAGACGAATACAACACACCCGTCACACATACATACACATGCTTCGCACAATCTTCAGCTCTGTGACGGAATTTTTCGAAATATATTCGTAAAGTTTGTTATCAAAACAAGAAAAAAAGAACATCATTCATTAAGACCGAAATGACAGCAAATAGAATTGGAGCGCGGGTAGATAAGAGAAGCACAACACACGAGAGTGGAGGAGCGAGCGTGTTGGTTGAGTGTGTGTAAGGGCTGCGGTGAATATTAAGCCAAAGAACATCTCGTTGATGTGAGAACAGAGCGGAAAATCGGTGTAAAAACAAAAATACAACGGAATTGGCAATGGCAATGACAACAACCTCTCTCTCTCTCTCTCTCTCTCTCTCTCCTTCTTTCAAAACTTTGCTCATTCGCATGCTTGCCACTTGCATTTGGGGTGGCTTGTGTAACACTTTTCATGTTTTACGACCACTTTTTCCCGTGTCGTTTCACGTTTCTTCTTCTTCCGTACTTCGCAATTCGACACCATCCATTCCGAAATAGGTTTACTTTTTGTCAGACTTTCCCATCTCGACGTCGTCGTCGTCATCATCATCGCATATCTATGTGTTGCACACGCCAATATATTTCCCTTTATTTTATTGCGTTCTTTATTCACAGTTTGGCAAAGTATTTTCCGCTTTTTTTCGTCGCTGTATGTTTCGTTATTGTTGCTATGACACTAATAGACATAGTCATGACTCGGTACATCATCTTTCGTATTTCTTATCTCAACGCATAATTTTCGACGGTTAAAATTCAGTTCCTGTTTTCATTTTGAAATGACATCCATTTCCTCCGAGGACAGAGCAACCGACAATGAAGGGGCGAGGGTAAATGGTGAAATAAAAAACAAAATTGTCTCAATAAATAAGGCGAAATTAGTTTTATCTGTAATTGGCCAGAGACGGATTATATTACCAATTGAAACAGTAACAACTTGTTTGAAAAGTACGCAATTTTCTTGCGATTGCAACCAGCTAAATCCAATTGAAGTTGCAATATTAAAACAATCATTTATTTTGAATCAATAGTATTCAAGAATTTCGAATCTCGAAAGCGAGATAAGATGCTACTGCCTTTTTACTTACACTTAGCTTGTTGCTGAATGTTGCTTTAATCTCGAATTCACTTCGGTTGTAATATCACACAGTTTAAGAAAGTGCCTCAAATTGCAAATCGAAATGTGGATTCAATAGGAACTTGTTCACTTTGATGTTACGTCGTAAATCAAAATCAAAGCGACGCAACTATACTTCATGCACACACAAGCTGAAGCAAAAAACAAATTAAGTAAGTGTATGTGTATAGCGATGTACGTGTATCAAACATTCGCCGACGAACTTTACTGCAATAAAAAAAATTATTTAATGAAGAATTCTAAACTCTTTCCCTTCATTCTTCAACCAGACGATGGAGCAAAGTAACCCGTGATGAATTGTTTCCCATTCAGTCTTCGATTCTGGCTAATGCAAAAGTGGTACGATTCTCAACTTGATTGCATCTCATGTCATTTTGTGATGTATGTAAAAGCTATGGACTAGGGGATTTTGTTTCAAACTCTTTTCATTCTGAGGTTTTTTTTGCTGAAATTTGACTCGTGATTTTCCTTTGTTTATCATATTTTCCATTTATTTCGAGAGCATTTCCATATGTTGAAACTAAATTACCGAGCATAAATGTAATTAAAAATCCCAAGAAACCATTTCATAAATTCATTTTTGAGATCGAATCACTGACATAGTAGCCCCTAGCCGCTTTCAATCTTGCAAGACTCAACTGAGTACGGTGATTCGGATCTCCATTGCGTTCGAGATGTGAATCGAGTTTTCGAAAACCCATTTAGAAGATATATTTTGGAATATATCTTCATTATCAAAGCATTAACTATGTATCACAT
>NW_022595254.1:1562911-1583509 GCF_009176505.1 Sitodiplosis mosellana
TCGCACACAAGCGATACGATTTCAATGTGGATTTCATTTGCTAGCAGTTTGCAACAAAATGCTCGAACAATGAAATGCAGCTTATCGCTGCATTTTGTATTATATTTCAAATTATGGAATTGGTTCTCCGGTTTTTCTCTCTCTTCTGCTTCACTATTTCTCTCTATGGAAACCAAAGTGAGCGAGAATTTGTGCTACGTGAATGGAATTGCTTACGTTTTCTATATTCTTGTACGCACACACACACAACGTGCTACTGCTGATGTGTTGAAAATGTTCTATGGCATCGAAATCATTGCGAATCTTTGACTATAAAAATAATGTTTGATGTGAAATTTTGCATTAAAAGAATTTTTCGTTTTGAACTCAGCCAGCCATTCGATTAAAGCGGTATTGTGTGTGATGATGGTGGTGCTTACAAAACAGCGTGCAAAACCGTCAAACACATCAAGATATGCGAATAAACAAGCGACCCGAACAACAAAAAAACACAAGCAACAGAATACAGGTGAAAAATTTCAAACCGCCGCATTAACATGTTGTGTATGTGTATGTGCGCGCAATATTTACATTGAGCACAAGTTTTTCAATTGAACTTTTTCCCCAAGCGCACCGTTAAACTTGCCGAACCATCAATAAATTGGAAATGTTAGCGATGCACTTAGAAAGACATGAATAACCGCAAAATGCTCGCACATATTGAATTTTACATCAATTTCTTGTTACTTGGCGGACTTTTTCAATTTATCGACGGAATATTTTCAGCATTCATTCATAGTCGGTATTCCTTTAATGTTTTTGAGAGGAAGTGAGCGTTCATTCGCTCTCATTTCATGTGAAATTGAAAGAAAACTTCGTTTAGGAAAGCAACACAAATAATAAATTGAATTTGAAGAAAGAAAAACAGTGAACGGCAACCAACAATCGATTCAAGCCAAATAGACGTGAAATACACACACGGCGATATTACACACTTGCTAATGTAGCAAACTCAAAAGAAGAAATAAATATTATAACAGCCCGTTTCATCTGAAACGCCGAACGAACGGATGCGACCAAAAATATGTCGAACGTCAGCTTATTTATATCGTTATGTTCTGGTAAAACACTTTCTGATGGGCACCATTGCACATGAAAGAATAATAGGTTTCGAAATTGGTTTGGTGTGCATTGGATTTTGTCGGTTTCCGTTTGATTGAATCGCTTTGTGTTTTCTTGGTTTCATTCTGAAGGGGAAAAATCCCATTTTCCTTGTCGATTTTGCACAAATAGTTAAGAAATAATGCAGCTTTTAAGCAAAACTTTCAACACTAACAGCATGCAACTGCTGTTGCTGTTGTGTTCAGCGTTGATGTTTGAGCTGTGATCGCAGATTTTATGCAACGGCATATGGCCCGAATATTTCGAGTAAAAGTTTTACTCTACGTTCAATGGTTTAGCTGAGCTGAGTTTGACTTAGAGTTTGATGAAATGGCACATCCACCATCTCAAAACTATCTTAATTGAAGCGAAAGCATAATACGACTACCACCATACACCCCGTCTAGACCCTAGACTCTTAATTGGGTTTTAAGGATTCTCCCATTTGGCTTATAAACTTTGTTATTAAACTCGTTATTATCAACCGTTTTGGCTTTCAATTGGACGCACCGAGGCATAGCAATTTTATTATCGTGCTTTTATCGACAAATATATTTTTACGATACAATAAATAAACCGATTTGGCATCATGTGCACTATTTACCATTTTTCTGTCAAACAGTTTACATCCCTCATAATCCAATAGAGCCATTAGCTCATCATGAGCTTAATGCACAACTTAAGTTTTAATTTTAACAAAGAACATTTGATACCAAAGTCTCCATTAGATTTTGATATCGTATAAATTTTGCATTGTTTTTCGAATGGCTTGATCTTCGTATAAACATGATGATATGCCAATTTACAAACTTTTTGCTAGTTTATTTATCGTGCTAATGAATTTTCGAGATTTAAATTTTCACTCAAGTTGTTAAAGCTCGTTCGCTCGCTCTCTGTTTCTTTCTGCACAAGTGAACTTCATCAACTTTTTAATGGCTATTCTAGGTTAGTTTTGATTATAGCGAGTGATTTTGATGTACTCCAGCCAAAAGTACCCGGTATGTTTTTTTCTACCTTGCTTTAGTTTACTAGTTGAGGATGTTCTCAAAAGAAATAATTCTCTTTGTAGATCAAAGTCATTGTATATTACATATAGATTGAGATTATTATCGGTGCAGAGAGGGAAAGGCAGTCAAGGAGTTTTGACTTTTGTTTACCTTTTTACACTTGTGGCATGAGTTGCACTAAATTCAATGGCCTCAGCTTCGAAAACTTCCAGAATTTACATACATTTATTTATGGAAGCTTCCAAGTATCTTCAATTTCATTCTCCGGAATCTCTCTTCCATTTGGTGAAAACTTTTCCTCGAACGAGCAAGAGCGAGAAGAGGAAGCGGGAAATGTAAAAGTTTCGGCTTTATTTACGATGAACGCGCGGATAAACATCACCTCGCCAACATTTTGAGTTGGTGTTGTTCTTTCTTATTCACGAGAAATTATTAACTTTGCTTTTGGGAAAGCATTCACAGTGGAAAATGCGTTGAATGTTCCAACGGATCCTTCGATGGCAAACTATGTGTGTGTGTGTTTTTTTTTGTGGGTTTGTAACTCGGTTCGGTGGTGTTTTAAAACCGTCAAAACTTGAATTTGATCCATATCACACAGCTAAAATGTGAATTGGGCGTGTGGCGTAGCCTGTTTCAAAATAGATTTTGACGTGTTGCGTCAATATTTGAAGTATTTCATGCTGCTTTTGAACTACCTCGACCGAAATTCAGTCGCGAACACAACATTTTATCTATAACACATCGGCTATGTATGTAAATTGCAAATACAAAACAGGGATCGACCCGAAAGGCTGACTTTTGTTTTTAAAAAAATTATAGAACCATTATCACCGTCGTATAAATTATGTAAAAGGCAAGTTCAGGGAACATTTTTTGTTTGAAAATTTACGATATACGTACCGAAATACAGTTGAATTATTTCTACCTCGAAGCGTCAGTACTACTGTCAATCACGCACTCCTTAATTACAATACCTGTCAACGAAAACAGTAGAGAATTGTAGTCGTTGTCGTTTACCAAATGCTCTACAAAGATAAACTTTCAAGTGATTTTTTTATTCATTCAAACAAGAAATAATCAATTTTCAATTTCTCTGCTAAATAGGTAATGAAGTCCTTGGAACCACATGTCAATGTTGTCCGTTTGTTGGGCTGTTGCAGTGAAAAAGAGCCGATTTTCGTGATTTTGGAATACGTGAATCGCGGCAAATTGCAAACATATTTACGGAATTCACGAGCTGAACGGTAAGTATTTCAAATTTCAGGTCTCAAATAAACGTTGTATAAAACGTTGATTTTGAATAGCGAACGAAATTGCAAAAATGAATTTAAAAAAATCTATGGATTTTACAATTGCGACGACTTGAAACGAAACATCCGGATAGTTTGTAATTGTATAGAAGTTTTTCTTTCTGTCATGCTCGTGAAATCAATCAGCAGCTCAAAATATCAAGAAGTAACGCACAGTGCCCGATAAGTTTTCGAAAAATTCGAATTGAATAAGTTTCCGATTTAAAGCTTGAGCTCTTATTCTCATGCCATTTGAATTGTATACGTACATAAAATAGAATTTGCGCAGTTTTCTTTCTCCGGTTATCCAGTTTAGCAGAACGAATTTGGTCGTTATCGGTTCAATCGTTAATTTAAGTACAATCTGCGCCAAAGACATTTAAATTCCGATAAATGTCGATATAATTCAATGCAAAAAGTTTCTACAAAAGTAAAATCAATTTTTCGAAGTTACGAAATGCGAATTCATTGGAAAATTATTTTCATTATTGCGATAATATTTGTTTTCTTGTTATAGCCCCAGTACGAATTGACTCTGTGTTCAGTGGCTGTGTGCCATTTTGCGATTCGCATCTGAAATAATATTTCTCTTTTCATTTGGTAGAAGTTTAAATGAAGTTTTATCTCATTGACAATCTACTTTGTGTCGTATCAGCGAAAATGAGCCGGCGTATAAGCTCAAGATGATCCAATGAAGGTTTTTTCTTTTCTTTCGTTAGTCCCATTTCGCTGCCCGGCAGGAAGACACCGTATAAAATGGTTATTTTTTTTTATCGTGGCCGTTATCTCTCGGTGACACAACAGATTAATAGAACTACATTGAATATTAAAGAAAAGATCTGTGTGTCTGTTATACTCATGGTCGAATTAGAGTGTATCGAATGGTGGAACTATTAATGTGCGCTGAACGAATAACACACGGGAGGAAGGGAGAGTACACTTCGTTCACTCGCCCAAGTTCACCATCATTATTATCGTTATTGCCAGTATAGCATAACTGACTTTGTCGTTTTATCCATTGGATAAAATGAATTTCAGGTTCTTGTGTCGTCGTTGTCGTCTCTTTTTTTGTGTCCGTTTCTGTTTCGTTTATTTTTTTTATTTTTTATACCCAAGTGGTGAAGCTGAACTTTAAAGCGAAATCAGTGACGGTGGTGATGGCGAGCGTTTGTTCGTCGAATGGATATGCGAAGTACAAAGACGTCTAATAGCATAAAATGATTACATTGATCACAGTAAAAGATACGTTCGCATGTTATTGTACAGCAAATAAAACAGAAAATCGGGTACAAAGACGGGAAAAGAGCAACAGCAGCAGCAGCAACGACGACAAAAAGAATCTTAATTCCGAGAGCCTTTCCCAAGCATAAAACATAACATTTTGTGTGAGTGTGTATGAACTTGCGCGCGCGGATGGGGTACTTTTCGTCTGTGCGCAGATCGCTAACAAAAGTGTAGGATAATTTTCCGTTCTAATAAATATCTCGTTAATTTTTCTCTCATCTTCCACTTCCCTCCTTTGTACTTTTCAACCCGATTCAAAGCGATGATAAGCACTGCTGAAAGATTCACACAGCCTACGTCCCATTCTCTCATTCTACATCTCTTTTTATCGCATTTTTTTATTTTGTGTTTTTTTTTTCAATTCGCCGAACTTTCTCGTTCGATTCACTTCCGTCCACCCAGCAGTTTTTTCTTCATTTTGCTGTGTATCCTGTGTATGCCAAGGGTTCCTTTTAAATCATAACAGACGACCAAAATAAAAAAATGTGCTCTCTTTGGAAATATTTGCGCACCGCTAGTCACATTCCAATTTATATCAACCTCAAAGAAAATTCTGCTGAAGACGAAAATTACTAACGGTTGCCCGGACCAGAGAGCAAGAGAGAGAGAGACGACGAGCGAAAAAGAGGAGAAAATGTATGAAAAATAAAACCATAACGATATAAAAAAAGATTGTACACTTTAATTTTCCCCCGAAAAAAAATCCGCACAAAGTGCGAAACTGTTGTGACGCTATCGCCCCCGTTCCAATGCTCGCACAACAACAAGAACAATATAATAATTAATGTTAATCTAGACGACAGGCGAAGCGAGGGAAAAACAAGGCAACATCGACCGCGTATTTTGAGAAGTGTGAGAACGGCCACCAGCCACAGCGAGTCACTAAAAGCGATATCTTTGTGTGAATTTCCGAAAATACGCATTCTCCTGTCCTCCTGTTCGGTTTTCTTTCCGGAAACCCCATAGCTTCTGAGTTGCAGCGAGCGAGAGAGCAAAAAAAAACATAATCTCTATTCCAAACCGAACAGAAAAAAGGGATAAAATAATTCGAATTACTTATTAACAGCATGAGCATCACAAGCAATTATTTTTGTTGTTATCGCTGCTGTGCTGTGTTGAATAAGAGGTAGTGCATTTGATCATGAATGTTATTAGAATTTGTAATTTTGAACCGAATCAGAATTACATAAGACCCTTAAAAGCTTTGCCATAATTCTGTTGACCACTTTTTTTTGTTGCTGTGCTCCATTTATTGCATGGATGGAAATGGAACCGTAAAATTCTTCGAATTCAGTTGGATGGTATGGAGCGAAAAGGGGAGATCCACATCGGAAATGAGCCAAATGTTGGTTTGCTGTTTGGATCATTTTCGAATACCAAACTCAATATAATTTATAATTAAGAACACAAGCAATCAAAACACCAATATCGAATTGAATAAAAAAAAACAGGCCACTGTTACCATTACCCGGAAGTGTCGGACGACAACATTGAAAATTAATATCGGTTCTAATGGTATCCAACATTTGCGAAATTGTATGCTAGGGCAATTTCTCTGCCTTTGAAAACACCGAAATGTGCAATTGAGAAATGCAAACGGAACCCCGAATATGCGAGCATACAAGGCTATGCCTTGGCTGTGCTGTTGATGTAGAAAACATGCTGAGGATATGGAATCGACATATATACTGGCTCCGCCCGTAGCTCATGGCATGGCTTTGCATTTTCACATCGAACATTTTGTGCGCTACTTATTATTAGTTAACGATTGAATCACTGAAATGAATTTTCGACGCGGCGCAACGTTCTAATTACTTTGTGCGTTTGGTACTCGCAATTTCATAAAATTTCATTCATTACTTTGCCATTCTACATTCTCTTGCTTTGCCTCGTTCGTTCGTGCAATGCCAATTCTATGCTACGAGCATGCGTTGTGTGTATTCGTTCGAATTTTGTAATATTTTGCATTGTATGCTTGCATTTAATACCATTTTGCCATTGCTATTGCCGCCAGAATCATGGGATGTTTTGTGCGTGTTTCAGTCCTTTTCCTCTCGATCTCTTTGCTTCTCTCTAGTTGATCTCAAATAAGAGAAGCATTTCGCATTAATATACACAAAGTGGTGGCACACTCACTCGCACACACACACAGAGAGAGAGAGATAGAGAGAGAGAGAGAGAGAGAGAATTGCAATCTAGCCTATCTCATTTTAACCACAGCAAATTGAATTTGGTTGTGAAAAGGATGCCGAAGACATTTTATTGGAGCCAAAGTGAATAGCAACCGGTTTGCATATATAGAAATGTTCATAAGAGTGGCATAGACAGCCACGCACATATGGACTGGCAATAAAGGGATTGAGATCGGAATCGCTTTCTCTCTGTGTATTTGCACACTAAAGGCGACAATCTCTGCCCTACTCCATTCGCGTGCGGCGCACCCGGGCTCCGCATAAAAACATGGCATGGAAAATAAGCGAAAAGCTTTTAGGTTATAATTACTGTCTGCTTTGTTTGCTATTATTATTCTGTGTTACTGCCGTCGTCGTCGTCGTTCCAACTGTTCCGATTTAATGGTTGCTGGAGACGTTGCCTTGCCTTAGCACTATTTACTCAATGTTTAATTAAAATCATTGTGGCATTGTGTCGCATGCACACAAAACGCACTACATTTCGAGCGGTACTCTTGAAATACCGCACCCGAAGATTTGCACATTATTCTTTCTTTCTGTCTCTGCATGTATGTGTTTGTGTTTGTATTTCTTTCTACCATCGCGTTCTACTTAATTCATCTCACAATGGTGACGATGCAGCACGCGCGCGGCTTCTCAACCATTTTACAGCGTGAGTGCGGAACATGTCTTAAGACAGTCTCGGCTTTAACAACCGAGCACATATTTGGATTGGAATACAACAGCGACAGAAACAAAGACAAATGAACCTCAAATCCAATTCAGCAAGTGTTTTTGGCAGGCGACACAGTTCGTCCACCAAATATTAAATCATTAATCCAAAACGTGGGCTCAATTCGTTAACTTGATCCAAAACACTAGAAGAGCTTGAATAGAAATGTTCTTCCCCTTCGAATCAATTAAAAGCGATAAAGCAACAATTCTCATAGGCGCTTAATTCAATATCCGTTTATTATTAATGCATCAAAGCATCTGAAGAGAAGAAGAAAAAAATAATTGCAATATTTTTTGCTGTCTCTTGAGCTCACACTTAATTGCTGGGCAACACACGCACACATTCATTGTTGTGTATGCGACAATAAAAAAAATTAGAAAAAAGACCCAGAAATAGAATGAGACGCTACTCACAGAGAGGATGTTACAATAATGTACAACAATTCATAGCGCTCAAATGAACGTCGAACACGCCATCTCTATATTTCGCTTGAGTGAGCTAAATTGCCACTTTGCCGCTAATTGCTCATGCATTAGGGTGACTCGTAAGCCCATTCGTCAACGAAACACAAATTGTTTCGTTTTTGTTTATTAAATTCGCGCTGTCAAACAACAAGCCGCCGCCGAACACATTGGCAAACTTTGCGAATTTAAAACTTCAAATGTTACTCCAGTTGGCATAAATCTTCCGGTACAAAATCGTCGATGTTAGGCATCCGAAGAACATTTGAACTTTCATGAATTCTCATTTCTGTGCCACTCTAGCGCAGCTCAGTACAAATACTGGGGGGTTGCTGTTGATTGGTTTCGTGTTCGTGTAGTGTCCTCTGCACTTGGCAATCATTAATTCCGAAATTGTTCAATGTTTAACGAAAATGCTCTTTCTTCATAAAACCGTGAATATTGTATGAAAAGTTTCCATGCAGCACGCTAGCAAAAACTACACTCAACATAATAACGAACGTCGATAAAATGATGTTTTCTTTGTGTGCTATATAGAATTATGCAGACGAAAATGCCTTCGTAAGAAATGCATTGACTTTCTTCTTCTTGCTTGTCGTCTTCTTCTTCGGCTTTTTCGCTTGTTTCATCTGCAGTCGCATGAAAATTGAATCAACACTGAACAAGCACCGACTTGAAGCTGATTGAAATAAGATCTGGTAGCAAAATGTTTGGTTAAATTTCCAGTCAAAAGCCTTTGATGACTTTTCATCCGTGATTGTTGAATGCATAACAAATAACTTCCCTCGAAAATATGGTAATACTGTGTCGTACAAGTCGCATTCACTCGTTCACTCACACATGTGATAATTCCACTGACTTGAACATATTAAAATGCGACTTATAATACATGACAAGCATGGCAGAGAAGCAGAAGCTCACTGCTTGTACTTTATGCTCTCTCTCCTCCTCCCTTTCTCCATCTTGACACGTACAACATGCTGTAACGAGCGTATTACACGAGCCATTTCTGACTAACTTTCGTTCGCTCTAATTGATTTTTTGCTTTTGTTCGTTGTTGTAAAATTTACGCTTAAATTTCATTTTCGTGCTTCACTCAACTTTTACATACTCGTTCTCTTTCCCTCTCTGTTCCTCTAACTTTTTTCGACAGGCATTACGGTAATACACATGGAAAATCAAATATTTTAACATCAGGTGATCTAACATCGTTCATGTACCAAGTGGCGAGAGGCATGGATTACTTATCATCACGAGGCGTAAGTAAACTTATTAGATACACTCGAATACTTTCATTATCTCCTATCAACGTCCAATGCCGGAAGAGCCCAAAAAGAAAATGGTTTGAGCATCTCACAAAAATCCGTTTACTTTATTGAATTAATTAAAAACAATTGGATTTTCGTGAAGATACTTCAACAGCAATTTTCGTGATTTTTCGTTGTTGATGGTAATTGCGGGAAGTTTGTGTAACGTTTTTAATCAAGTATTTTGACAGATAAATTTTTGCATATTTTCTTTTCGATGGAGTTTGAACAAAACTTCCAAGTTTGTTTTGGTGAATAATAATTTATCGAATATTTCATTAACAATTTGCCCTGATTTCATTTGTCAACAGATAATTCATCGTGATTTGGCCGCTCGCAATGTATTGATAACTGATGATCATACATGTAAAATAGCTGATTTTGGTTTTGCACGTGATGTGATTACGTCGAAAATCTATGAGCGTAAAAGCGAAGGCAAATTACCGATAAGGTGAGTTAATGTCAGTTTTGATTTGTCGACCGAACAACCGACGATTCAGCACCAGATACGGTATTCATGTCTTTCGCATATCCGAATGCTGAATGAACACAACGTTTTCCACATAATTCGACCATTTTCCGTCTTTTCGCATTTCATATGTGACGAAATGATGAATAACAGCGTTCATCGATATATGAATAAAAGAAGAAGATTCAAAGCGAAAAATACACACATACACACTCGCGCCTGCAATGGAAATCAGCAAATAAGCACAAAATATGTAAAAAAAATCCGCACTGAATATAAACGTGAAACGTCAGCATCACGCAAAAAATATTTGTGCCTGCAGGTATTTTAGGCGATTTAAAAGGTTTCGTCGTGCAGGTTCACAAATGTATTTGTGTAGCCGTCGGCTGGTGGCAGCAGCGCAAATGGCTTTATCGACCTGATTCGTACATCGAGATGTAACAAACGGCACACAGGCACAAAACCATTTTCTACAAATGTATATGGCAACTGTAATCACAAATGTAATACACACTTTTTGTGTCTCTGTCGCTGCTCTTTCTCTCTCACTCTCTCTCTCTCTCTCTCTCTCTCTGCCTGTGTGTCTGCCATTTGACATTTCTGCTGAATGCAATCCGCCCGCTCTCGCTTTATCATATCAAAATATAAACATTGCCGTTGATTTTCCGCTTTTATTTGCAACAGTTTCATACATACATATATTTTCGTACTGTGTGCATACGCAAACATCGAACAATGAGCACAATAATACGGGTGAATGCGAACGAGCGAACGAGCGAGTGAGTTGTGATGATTTTCCTGAACGAGCTTATCTAAATTCTGCCATGAGAATGTGGTAAAGGGCTGATTCAATGTTTTCGCCCATAAAAACGGGTATAACACAGCACAATGACTGAAATGGAAAACCGCTCGCAAAACGTTGTAATAACAACGGAGATGAGATGCGTTCGCTGCTCGAGATCGAGAGAGAATATGAGATAGACGATGACAACGACGAAAAAAACTTTTGGAAATTCCTTTCTTGGGAAAGACTTTGTCAACGATGCACAAACACACACACAAACACACAGTCAGATTAAAATCAACAGATTCTCCAAGTGAACGGCAACAGCAGCATCTAAGCAACACATTCGGATATTTTGTTTGGCCTACGTAAAAATAAACCATTTCTAATAAAATGGTTCGTGCTCTGGATTTAAACAGTCTTTTAAGTGAGTCGATGACTGTGTGTGTGTTTTGTGTGTACAAAGACTGTGGCATCTGATATGACAGCGTTCATATTTGATGCAAGACACTTATTCACTCACTTGGCTTGCTTTGTGTTTTTGCGAACGATATTTATTGTTGGTGTGGAAGAATGGCGACAAACACCCGCACAGAATAAAAATACGGCCCGAATGAAACAGAACAGTCACTCACAGCTCTCTGTCTCACACACAAACATACTCGTCAGCCAAGCAGCAGAAAAATTGCTTCAATTCACTGCGAACATCGTCGTTATTTTATTAGAATAAATTTCTGTTTGTGTGTGAGTTTTCTTCTCGGTAACATGCCATAACGTTGACACGTTACGGCGAAAGCACAAGTTTCCAATTGCTTTGACTCCGGTTGCACACAGTTACTCCAACGTTCAAAAAGCAAGTGAGTTTTTAGCGAGTGAACGGGCTAACGTGGATTGGATTTCCTCGTCTAATGTGTCTTTGTGCTCTTGTGCAGCGTGGTGCTTGTTCTTTCGCTTTATTATCTCATATCTGCTCATTTTGTCGTTGTTCACTTGACATAACTATTTGAAATTGTGTAACTCTATGCCTAGTCATAAAACGGTTTCATTTTTCTCAACTGTCCTTTTTTCTCGTTTCTTCCTTTCTTTTTTCTCGCTCGCAGGTGGATGGCAATCGAGTCGCTTTATGATAATATTTTCTCCGTCAAGTCAGATATTTGGAGTTTTGGTATTCTGATGTGGGAGATTGTCACTCTAGGTTCAACCCCGTATCCCGGCACAGCTGCAGCAGAAGTCATGCGAAAGGTAAGCAATTGTGCACGGCGCGCACAAACACATGAAACTTTCTACAATGTTATTGGAATAGAACCGAGTAGAACGGGGAAAAAAAGAACAGCCGCCACTTTTCAATTTATTTGCATTGGCAAAACTGTGCCAGGTTCCTTTTTTCCTGCTATTTTTATCGTTACAACTATTTTGCTATCTGAAGCTGCTTTAAATTTGCATATTTTATTGAGCTGTAAGCAGATGACTCCGAAATATGATATTGATGAACAAAACTTCTTCATCGAACGAGCGAGAAAAAAGTGCTGAAGCGCCTTGAACATCAAGGAAAAAGAACGCGCGAAGCATTTGGCATGACACACACAGTCACACATAGCATCAGCCAATATTGTTTTGGTTTCATCAGCTGCGACAAATATATGCTGAAAATGTGAATAAATTGATGGGAAAATCTATTTGATACGATTTTTCGCCGTATCCCCCGGAATTCGAAATGTTTTTACGTTATAATGTGCGATCGACGATTTGCACTTTTTTTACATTTCCCTCATTCGTCGTTGAGCTTTCTTTCTCTCTCTTTCTCTGCATAGTGTGTTCATGTTCCAAGAATGTTTTCTTCGTCTCCTTAAACTTATTCCCGTACCGTTTTCCAATTGAGTCAATCGGATTTTTTTTTCAACCATCGACGACATCGTAAATTATACGTCATTTTTTGAATTTTAAAACGTTCTTCATCGTTTAGTAAAAAAATCCGAATAGGTGGATGACAGAAAAAGAGGGAGAGGGAGAGGGAGAGGGAGAGGGAGAGGGAGAGGGAGAGGGAGAGGAAGAGGGAGAGGGAGAGAGAGAAAGACGACACACTATTTTCTCGTCATGCTCAAGTAAAACATGCGATTTATTTCGTGCATGTCATTGATGATGTTCAACCGTTTTTTTTTCTTCATTGGCTTTGGCAGCGCGTTTCGTTTTGATTGAATATAAATTATTTCGAATTGAAATCCAGCGCTGACTTTTCTCGCCCATTCTTCGGTTTTTCCTTCCGTTTGTGTTCATAACTTCGTCGGAAAAAACATGCATTGCATTTGTTATTCAATCCGCTTTCAATGCAAAAATTCTTCGTCTTCTTGCGAAATGACAATTTCAGATTTATATTGTCAAGTTGTTTTTTATTGAATCGTTGTAACTTTTTGCGCCAATAAATGCTGAAGCTTATGGAATTTTAAATCGTATTCTCAAATTCATTACAGTTTAAGTTTTTTTTTCTTATCTTTTGACGAATCCGATTGAGGGAACAACAATTTCGTTGCATATTAAAAGCATAGGCAGCATCAAGAAAATTCAAATTGTCGCGCTTGTTTAGTTCGGAAAAAAATTTCGAAATTACATTGATTTGCCTATTGAAATTGAGGGCAGTCTTGCTGCCATCCGATGATCAAAAGTCGAAAAGAAACTTTTATATATTCAAAGGCTCAATGAATTTAACAGATTGCATTAAAATGCAACTGTTGCAATCTGATAAACATTATCATTTAAGGAAATCATTGTCTATTGCTTTTTCGTTCATATTTTTTCTTCCGGTTGCGATATGAATTTCAGGGCATCCGCTCTTTTCCGCTCATTCAGAGAATTGCATTGAGCCAATATCGATTCGATGATTTCTTTTTATTCGTATTGTTGCCGATGTCGTCAAGTTTCAATTCCGTTTGCTTCGAGCGTGCGGTAAAATTATAGATCCAGTTAAAGTTAACCATTTCATTATAGTTTAAGTTAGCTAATAATAGCCATTGAGTGTATGCCATCGACTCGACTCGATTCGAATCGATTTGGTCGAGGCAAAACTTTTCATGCAATAAAATGTTTTATTGGTATTTATTGTTCTTATGTTCTCATATTGTTTCTGTTCACTCTTTCGTTTTGCGCAGGTACGTGATGGTTATCGACTGGAAAAACCAGAACATTGTCGTCGTGAACTGTACAACATTATGTACTATTGTTGGGCAAAGGATCCACAGGATCGACCGTCATTCTCTGAACTAGTGAAATTGCTCGATAAATTATTGCTCACCGAAATGGATTACATTCAATTGGAGCACTTCCCCGATCACAATTACTACAATATGCTGAGTCTAAGCGGAGAAAAGTTGTGAACGACCACCCGACAACGATAATGCCGCCAGCAACACACCACGGTGGTGTTGGTGAACACAAGAAGAGAAAGAGAGAGAGAGAGAGAGAGAGAGAGAGAGAGAGAGAGGGAAAAAACAGTCATTCAGTCGACGTTGCAGCGAATCAACACACAATCCAATTGAAATCAATTATTATTTGCTATTTTGAACACGATATTGTAATGTTTTATTCTAAACATAGGAACGTAATTTATTTAATATTCTATGTAGTAATGTGGCTATTTTCATAAATATATGCTTTTAGAACAAACAAGCAAAACGCACACACTCAGTTAATGTAAAAGCGAATGGAAGAAATGAGAAATGTCAAATTGATTAGAATAGCTAAGTACTTTGTAAAAGGATCATATTTTGTATCAAACTACTTTTTCCGGCGAGATAATTTATTAATACGATTTTGTGTCTGTGTCCATGTGTGTTTTTAAATATAGTGTCGACTCGAGAATCTCATCGAGTAGAAAGTAAAATGAACAAAAAAAATTATGTTAATTGTTAATGAGTCCAAGTTATTTATTGTGTGTCATCAGACACAAAGCAGCGCATGTAAACACGAATTATGAAAATTAGCCGTGCCGAAACTTAATCGCATAAGCTTAGGAACAGAATTTGCTTTAGTGTCAATTATGCATTCATTAGGAAAAAGTTTTCAATTGCTTTTGGAATAATCGCTCTAATTAAGCCAAGCGAACGATGAAAATAATAATAAAGAAAACACACGAAACAACAAGGAATGACGCCGTTTTTTTATGCATAAAAAGTTTCACCCAAAATCCTGTTCAAGTTCAGTCTGTTGCTATTTTTAGATTTGATGAAACGGAAATGAGCCAAAGTCACGGAATAATCCCGCTACACTGGGCATGATTCCCGGCAATCTTGCTATCTCTATATGGGAATCAAATTAATTACCGCCAAGAATCAATCCACTTTCGCTTCTAACGGTTCAGAATTGAGTTACTTCGTTAGGTTATAGTCACGTTCACACTAATATCGTAAATTCCAAAGTGGCCGAATATTGATTGAGTAAAGCTAATTACACCTAAATTGCTTTAAATCCGTATACATAGCGTCACATATTTACCGCTTATATAAGCCGCATTTTCCTCTTCTGACCAGTGAACGAAATCGGAGCCAGGAAAATTGGTTCACATGAAATGGTCAGATCAAATTTACTTCATGCTTCGCGTGCGTTTCCCAATAGGATGACTTCTCTCTCAAAGTATAATACGAAGAAACGTCTTTTAAAGTTTCAGAACGGATTTCACGTGTCAATTATCTTCAAACGGCAAATCTTGTAACTGCCATCCAAATCAAAATTCATTGTCAAAGCCGAACGCACTCTCTGATTTCACCCTCCGTAATGATCATCTTCATCTTTCCAGCCTAATTCTTTCTCGTATTTGCGGTTGGAAAACCACTCTCCATGAGTAAGCGTGCGTGTGTGTGTCTATGTGTTTGGCAATGGTTTCGAATGTCACAATACATTGGTTGGAAGAAGAGCAAAACTCGTGCTGACATGACATAAATTAAATTTTCGTTGGTTGTCAGCGTAAATTGTGAAAATGGTGAAATTGCTTATGATAGTTGAGAATGACATATGGACACCATGCGCCCGTTATCAATTCTACTTTATCTAGCCATTTGAATCAAACTAATATGATATCCTTTATAAAAATTACTTCCATTTACGAATGAATGAATTTTGTTGTTTGCTTTGACTTGGATGGGCGATTTTCGTTGTTCGCCTTTAGCGTTGCCATTGTAGCATTGCCGTGTATACTTTCACTGGTGTGAAATGACCGCTTCTCTGTATATTATAGATTTCATACCCACTCATTACGGTCTTACATCTACGTTCCTTTATTCAGTTCGGCCTGTTCATTGCCCAGCCAAGCAAAGTGCCAATTAGGGCACATACATTTGAGGAAAAAATCGTAGAAAAATGGGGAAAACACAAGCGATACGTTTGCCAAAATTGCTTTCAAGCTTTTTTTCATGCTGATGATGGTAGCAATGAACGAAATACTTTTCAAGTGAAATATGTTGCACATGGTTTATCTGCCCTGAAAACTAATCATAAAAGTATTTGCAATGCACTGGCTGCTCCAAAATCACAATCATTCATCGGATTAGATTCACGCTCGAAAAATATGCCGAAAAAAATTCTTTGACGGAAAGAAAAATATCGCATTATCCCAAAAACTGAGTTAAAAACAATGGCAAATATGGTTTGGCGCAAGTAAACAAGTCAAGTGCCAGACGATTATTCTACGATTGCCGTATTTTTAGATGAAATGCTTCGACACAATGAACAGCAGCATCAGCACCATTGGCCGGCAAACGAAAAAAGTGCCTTCCGCTTTTTTGCACACGGTTTTTCTGGGTGAAATTGTGTGAAATCTTCATCCCATACGCTTCGTGCTTTTTTTCCCTTTCTCACTCATTCATTTATTCAAATGATTTCCTTTCGCGTTTGGTGAGTGCATTTTCAGGCTAACGCGCACAGCTGCATATTTTAACATTGTCTGATTTTATTTTTAACTGGCACTTCAACTGGAACGGCGCGAAAGGGGAAAGCCTTGCGCTGCCATGCTGCGTCGAGCACAAAATAAAAAACCAATTTATCCGTTCGTGTGCTTACGAAAAAGGCCAATTAAAAGTAAATAAATTCTATTCGTGCGCCAAATGAGGAGAGGAAAAGCATCGTGATGGGAGCGACGAAATTATAAGGAGGAATTTTTACGATCATATTTGACTTTGTTTGCAGATTCGGAGGAAATTCTTGGGCTAAAGTGCGTCGTATACCAGACAATTTAGTAATTTAGTTGAGTATCCAATGGCGTAGATTTTGATGCCATTGTAGCGAAAATTTGTCCGAAGAATAAACACAATTGCCATAGAATCAAAGCCTTTGTTAACGCAATATCCATGATCTTTCTTCTCTTTTATATAACTTTCTGAATGACGAAAAGTTCGTGTTATAATGAGGTGTATTTAGTTTGTAGAGAAGGAAAAAAGTGTGCGCCTGAAGCGAATGCTTTTGTGTGAATATGGGTGAAGTAGTTAGATAACACAAAAGGGAACAGAAACACCAAACAAATGAGCTTAAATTTATAAGGATGAATGGTGGAAAAAAAAAAACGAAATTTAAATTTAAAAATGATGATGATTTTCCCTCCCCTTTCTTGTCAGGCTGTGACGTGACAGTTTCTTCGTATTCTACTTGTCGACTAGAAAATTAGTGTTGTTGAATCCACGCGGTCTTTGTGTGCTTTCTCACAAGTCACGACTCGGCTCAGCTTGAATGCCGAACTGTTTGGAGCGCATTCAGAGATATTGTTAGCAGTTCTTAATAGTTCGAAAAACAGCTGTCGCCATTCGAGTGTAATTTATTGAGAGATCTGGTTTTAAAGCTGCTGTTACTAGCACTACTGCTGCTGCTGCTGATGATGTTGCAACACAGCGCAACAGAAACAATGACGTCTGGTAATAACAAGTCAAAACGAATAAATGAGCAGCGAAAAAAGAGAGCAGAAAGAAAATCAGAAAAATTGCTTAAATTTGCAATTCTTCATTCGGATTTGTATGCAATTTTTTTTTCCGTTTCGTATGTGCCCCATTCGGTATGCCTGTCTTTTATTCATCCTTATCTCGTTCTTTTTCTATCTCGAGTGCTGGCTGGGGTTTTCACTGCCACATGCCGTTTTTAGTCTTACTTACTCATCTGGCGATTTGGTGCAGCACCATCGTCGCTCAACACGCCACCACTTTACTCGTTTTGACTACTTATAAATATCTAAGTATAAATCTTGCATGGTTTTTCTGCTTTTGCTCCACATTCATCGGCATTGCCATTTCGTCTCATTTCTCTATTTCTCCTTCTCCTTTTCTCTATCGCTCTCTCTTTCACTCTGTCCCACTGTTTTTCTGCACTCTGACTGTGTTCTTTTTTCGTCGTCATCGTCGTTGCTCGTATATTTTTTTCCGTTGCCTGCCCATTTTACACTTTCAGCTCAGGTAATTTATGGATTTTTAAGCTGTACATTTTGTAAGCAATTTTCTTGGCGTTCGCTCTATACACGCTAAATTAAGTTGAAGCTGGCAATATTTTTCTTCTTGTTAAACATTTTTTTTCTGTTGCTGCTGTTTCTACTGGTGGTGGTGGTGCTGGTTTTCTGTTCCATTTCTTCACGCAGGCATGATGCCTTGTGTGTCGCTTGGATTTCGGTTTTGCTATTTAAAATGGGTTTCATTGTGCCGTTTTTGCTACACTCACACTCGTCCTCCTTTTACATTCTCTCTCTTATTTACCTCATTTGACGCCGGCGATTTCTTTTGATAATATTTTTCTTTTAAATGCGTTTATTCCGTCTAGCAACGCGTTGATTATGTGACACGATGTGATGAATTACTAAAAGAATTGAAATTTATGTTCTGTTTGCGATGGCAAACGTGGTGTCCACATTTACCTGCGGCGACATTACAATTGCAATTTTACAAACGGAACACGGCACATCGAAATTTAAGTGAACGAATTTCTCGCATTTCATTTTTTGGCCCGTCGTGAGGACATTAAAAATAATCTGTAACCGAATGCCACATTCGAATTTCCATTTCCCATTATATTATTGGGGGATTGTGATGTTCGTTCCATCACGGAGATAGCTGAAAGTGGGAGATGCATAGATACCAAGCCTGCTGGTGCTCGAATAAATTCAGCTCAGGAGCACGTGTATGTGACTCTATCAAAATGCCATAAATTGAATATTAAAATTATTTACCATTCCATTTTGATTGTTTACGTTTTTTCCCACTCTTCACTACACACTCACTCACACACCCACACACAAAAAACGGCTTAGAGATATTTTATCCTTCTTTTGGCAGCGCTTTTTTATTCGATTTGAATTGAAACCCACCATTTTTATCTATGGCCGCTTGTTTCGAAGCAATCATTTTGCATACATAATACATTTTTTTTCTTAATCTTTAAATTGTTTCTATTTCTATTTTCCAGATTGCTAGACGTGCATTCGTTTGGTATGTGAAAAAGGCGGCCGAGATAAATGTATCTTTGACAGTTTTTTTCTTCTTTTTTTCTCGTTCATTTCATTTTGCTATTCTCAATATGACGTACGCATGGCGAATATCGAATTCGGTGCAAAAGTGTATTATACCGTTCCGTTTGCAATATGCTGTTTGAATTTTGTACATAAATCGATTTTAAGACACACAAATATAAAGTGGTGTTGTCGTTCCCCTCTTCAAAGCATATCAAACAGAAAGAGGGAAAAAATGGAAGAAACAAACGAAAAACGCACAAATGATACAAATAAAAAGAAGAAGTAGACGAATATGTGATCGAAGAGCTTTTATCGCATGTTTTACTGGTGAACACAGTTATTCGTTTTCACACCCGCCCAATACCATTCGCTGCTGTCGGCTCGAATTGCCAAAAACGAAGAGAGAGCGCACAAAAACACTCGCATTTCGTATCAATTTATATTTTTATCTACAAATCCTTCATGTTCGACGGATTTCTCGCGTCATCTTCGGCTTCCATCTTCAATCGAACTGTATCGGTTCGTTCTGCTTCCCTCTCCCATCCGCTCTTCTCATTCTGCTCATTGTCTTTCGTTTTACAAACATACTTTATTATGCCTAGCACATTCGTCTTATCTTTGCAAGCTTTTAGCTTCCCAATCCACCACTGTGTTATAAATGTTACACATGTTGTGATCGATTTCATGTGTGAACGAAAAACGAGTTTGAGTGTCGTCTTCTCTTTTTTTCGGCTCCTTTCGAACGAAAATAAAAAAATAAAACGAAAAAAAAGAAAAGGAATAACGATGAGCTTCAGATCTTTGCAACCGATAGGCAGAGTGTGTTGAGGATTGTCGATGGTGGCAGCAATGGCAGTGGTGGTGTGCCATTAAAATGTGATGTTTCTTATTGCCAGTTCACTTGATATTCTTTGCAAGCGGCGAGAGAGTTTGTTATCCTTAGTATCAATGATACGAGCACGGTGTTATGCCAGACGTTACGCATATGCATGTACAAAGGCATTATAAAGGAAAATCGAATAAAATTTCACAGACATCCATGCAGAACCAAAGACTATCGATTCCGATACGTACTTCAAACGAGTACAGTACATATATTTCGGGTGCGAAAATAAAAGACTGGATATACTATAAATGTTTTCAGGGCATTAACATATTTCTTTGTACTCTGGAGGCTCAGCCGGAGTCTCCAGTGTATGAGTTGTGAAACTCACTTTCGATATCAATGACTCGAAAACACACAAAATAAAGGAGTGTGTTATGTGTGTGTGTTGTTGCTGGGAACACTTGCGCTCGTGTCACCCAATGCCAGGGAAACTGGGAATACGGAACAACAAAACAAGAGATGCCTTGATCCTTCGTCACATTTTTGTTGACACCATCGTTGTTCGATTGTTCGATCTTTTTCTCTGCACCAATAAACACATACACACTGTAAATCAAATTAATAATATGCAATGTGTCAATAATAAAGCGGTGTTTC